>NC_088602.1:179438342-179765217 GCF_036013475.1 Columba livia | reverse complement strand
GCCCCGACACTCTGGCATCCCCATCAATTAAATTCCTCAGTTGCAGGACTGCTACTTAGGAACTACTTAAAGGCTGAGTTTCAAATTAAACTAATTTAATTCTACTGATGAAGAAGGTTATGGTTTAAAATAAGATATTTCAAAAATATAAAGTGATTAAAATAGAAAAAATTAGCACTTAGTACTGGAGTCGTGTACTTGGCAGTGGCAGATATATGTATTTTTCCAAATGCAGAGTTATTCAGGCTACTCCCTTTTCCAGCAATAGCACCATGATGTCTTGTCCTCCTGGCTGAGTAGTTGCGTATGAACAGCTTCTTTACTGATATGAGATATTGGAGTCCTTTTGTCCATTAGACCTTTCACTTCTCATTCCTGTATAAAAATAATAAAAAATATTTCAGTTTACCATTAGGTTTGTGTTTTCAGGCTTTTCCTGTGGATCTTGGCTTCTACATTCTGTTAAATGCTGGTGGGCTGTTCTTACCCTATTTTAAAGATTTGCGAATAAGAAATGGAAATCCTCCACTGAGTGTTGGTCTTTACTTAATGAATGTTACAGCGTGGAATACATCACATCCTAGAGAGCTTCTTCAGAGTCCATTTCTCTTTCAAGATACAGTTTCTGCAGTTGCTTATGTGCAGAAGTGCTATTATGAATCTATCCAGTGTACTTTTATACTTCTAGGTTTCTAAAATGCAATTTGGCAGATGAAAACAGCTTGGCCAGCAGCTCATGCCCCATTATTTTTCCAGGAATTATCAGTTTGCGCTCTGAAGGTGACAGCATAGTTCCTACCAGTGAAGAATGTGGAAGATACTTTGAAAGTGCGACCAAAGTATTAGGTCACCTTTTTTTTATTGATTTTTTTTTTAAAATAAAGTTTCACTTGCAGTTAGCTTATTAATTGAAAACATACTTAGCCTTACCTGAAACTCCCACTGCAGATATTGACTCTGCTGGGAAGGATCCTATTGACATACAACACAGCATCGTTTGACATGACTGTCTAGGGCAGAGAGATCTAAAGTGTGTGCTGAGTATCCTGAGCAATACATTCAAAGAGCAACTACACAGAAGGAGTAAGCATTCCTTAAGGACTCTTATTGTTCCATTTAGCATATCTCAGGTGCCTTATGTATCCTACTGTTTTGTTGGGTTTTTTTGAAGTTGTTATAATTTTGCTTTCTGAAAAATTTGCTTTTGCTTTTTGTCTGTGTCAGTTACCTGCTCTGAACATGACTTTGAGTCCTGGGTTCTTTCTTCTATAAGATATGACATAGTTTTCCAAATTGTTGTAGTATATCATATCAAAATGAACCATTTAATTTTCTGCAACAAAATTGTGAATCACAACATTTTGCTACCCATTTAATGATAGTAATATTCCTTTTTAAAAGCATTATAATTATCTTCATATTTAATGTGAAGTGAGTGATAGGAATAGTTAATAAAATTTTTGTTGTTTGTTTGGTTTTTTTTTTTTTTTTGGCAAAGTGAAATTTAAGATACCATAATATATTACAATGTATTGCAAGGCATACTCATTTTTTATGGTGATATTTTGCTGTGGCACTTGTGTCACTTAAAAAACCAGAGAATATGTATTCTGCAGTTTGTGCACGTTAATAAACTGTGAACATTTCTCTCATGAGGCACTAAATAAAACGAGAGTACACAGTCATTATATGTAGGGGCCATTCCTTTCCAAATTGAAGCAGTGTAATTAATTGTTTAAACTATATCACAACTTTTATTTCAAGAAAAAAATACATTGCTTAATTACTTTGTAAGTGGCTTTCCCTGTTTTATCTTGATTCTGTAGGATGCATGCATCCATAGAATTACTAAGTGATCAGTTGTTTTTTGTTCCTGAGTATCCACAGTATTTTCAAATATAGTTGACTAAAAAAGAAAAGTTTTCTGGCCAGTAATTGCGTTGTGAAATACAAAGAGAGGGGGAAAAATGCATCTCTTTATGCTAAGTTGTGCAAATTAAATTAAAATTTATATTTTTTTCCTTTTTATAAAAACATCATTATCCTTCTAACAGCAGCAATGAGGTTTTGATGTTCCTATCTAAAACTTATTTGCACGATATGGCAGTGTTGAGTGCTTTTCTCCCATGAACTGTTTTCCACAGTGACTGTCCTTGACCAAACCAGAAAATGAATTTGATTTCTCTAATGCTAAAGGTAATTGGATTTCCCTTTATGGAATGCATCCTTTTAATGACTGTCTTTGCTTCAGCCAATTTAGCTGCAACCAACCTGACATTGATCTGGTGATATGACTTTAAATAAATGCCAAATCTGGGGGATGAAAGACCAACTGTCTGATATCAGAAAGAACATTTCCTGCCTCATCTTGCCATTTTCCTCAGAAAATGTCTCCTTCTTGAATGTCATTCTTATGAACCATGCTACTCTAATAATTGGTCACACAGCAGCAGATTGCATCCTTCTACCAAATGCAATAAGTATTTCCCAGAAAGTGTCTGGAGAAAATATTTTGAAAATGGAATAAAAACTCTCAATATATGTGTTCTTCTTTGCAAATATTCATTACTACATAAAATCTTCCTAAGAGAAAAAGGTATTACTGAAGTAGTGGATTAAATCTTCACAGAGGCCTTGTTCAGCGTTAAATATTTATCAAAATGTTTATTAGATAATAGGGATCTTATAAAAAAGTATCATAGTATGCTGATCAGAAAAAAGATTTATCTATATAAAACAATTGGGGAAGATGGTATTTCAGGGTATAATCTGTTCTTTCTTCAGGCTAGACTTAATGGAATCATAAAATCCTAGATTGTGTTTTTCTATTTATTTAACGTATTCATTATTCTTTGGCCTGAGTCCCAAAGGGAATTTGAACCAAAATTTAGAAGCTGAATGTAGTTTGTATGTGGTTTTAATTTAATCATGGACCATGTGTTCTTTTTGATAAACACTGTCAATGTCATTGATCGAAAGTGGTAGCTCACACTCTGGATGGTAAACTGGATTTTAAAAACTGTATATCAAAATAAATGTAGTGGGAAAAAAAAATAGAATTATTAACTTCAGTTTGAAGTTACTTCTGGAATCTTATGAAGAGTTATTTTCAGAATAATCAAAACAGTTCATAATTTTCCACTGTGTACTAATACCAGTGACAGATAGTAAGAATTTGTTTTACTTATCTGAATTTTTAAGCAGGTGCTCACCCCTGTTTCTTTTATCTGTTCAATTATTTCTTAATCTCTACATATGGGTAGGTTTTTTACTCTTCTGGATGTTTTGCACAATGGAACTGATGAGTTTCCTGTAATATAACTTTCGGTGCTTCTTAGTACAGTTACTTGAAGTATATGGATATGAAAACACAGCACCCCAAAGATGCAAGCACCTAAGGGTATTCACCTCCCTCATTTAGCTGAAAGTCATTTTTAATACTTTTGTGTTCCACCCAGATGCAGTGCATGCATATGAGTCTCTGGACAGAGAAACAGATGGTCTCTTTAGATAGGAATTATGAAAATGAGAATAAATATTTCATACTTTTAAAGTTTTGTGCAAGTTTTAAGGGATTTTCGTGTCTCTATTCTCAAGTGTGGTTTTCTTACTGATACCAGGAAGTGAGAAGATATGATAAATGGCCTATAGTGCTTAATTCACAGTCTTGCACTCCCCAGCTACAGCTCTGATTTCAAGAGTGGAAATTATGCTGATGCTGTTCTCAGGGAAGTGAATCCCCCCACCCAGGCTGGACTGGAAACCTTCAGAGCGATAGGGAACTGTAGCTTATGGACAGCATTTATTGGTAACTTTTAGACTAGTTCCTCTTCTTATCTTTGGATCTCCACAGGATTCCTTAATTAAGGAATTAAGCTCCTTCATTAAGGAGCTGTGTGCACTTCTAGGGGCAGCATATGTAGGCCAATATACTTTATCTTGGTTGCAAATAACACTGGAGATACTATTTTTCTACTGTCTAACTATTAAAATTATCAGAACTGAAGCAGGTGTGTCATACATAAAAGAAAGTGTTTGTAAAGTCCACGTTAATCCTATTTTTGTGACACCAGTTTAACCGTGTATTATTCCTTATTTCCTTGTAGGTCACAGATATGATGCTTCAGGACAAACCCTATCCAGACTGGGGAAAGTCTGCCAGAGCTTTTTGGAAGAAAGGAAACATTAGGATCATTTTATTCTGGTAGGAAAATAGTAAAATCAAATTATTGGAAATGAACCTTTTACAGAACATCCAAAAACATATCTTCTAATTGTCTGTGACAGTAAGAAATATAAATGGAATATATGGCTGGAAAAAAGGAAACTTAGTCTAATGAAAAATTAAACATTACAAAAGTTGTACATGAGTGACCAATTTCTAATCAGAATAGTTGGTATAAAAATGTAATTTCAGAGCGGGTTTTACTGCTTTTTTTATATCTTTGATGCTTTTTATAACTGAGTTGCAAAATTTTTGCTATGTGTGATAATATTTAAGTGTCCTATTGTCAGTCCTTGTAATTACATTAAATTGATGTGTCCTTTTGTGACCTTGAAATTAATTGTAGCAATTTTTTGCAATTAACACATCAATGGGATTTCAAATAGTGAGTCATCTTCAGATTATTAAGAAAAATATTTAAAAATCAATGGGAAAAATTGTGAGGCATAAGCATTTATTTGATGCCAAATGTAGCCTCTTCCAGGTAAATTGTAACTGTTAAAACAGAAAACAAGTTGTAACAGGAGAAAATGGAAGATGAAAAATGTATAGTGTAAGAAGCAGTCTGAAGACCTTATAGCTGAAGATGAAGCTGCAAAGATTTTTTTCAACTACATTTGAAGCAGAAAACCTTGTGAAAACATCAGTAGATGTGCTGTTTTTTGAAGAGTACATTTAGAAGGAATTGTTACAGAGAAGTTGAAAGATTTATTTACATGGCTTCTGCTACAGAAAATTGAATGAAATATCTATACTTTTCAAGCAGTAAAAATAAGATATTGTATTCAATTGAGGCAATTAAAGGAAATTATAAGAGAAGTTTAAAGACTAAAAAGAAAGCAGAATCCGATGGCTGATTGGCTGCAAACAAGGTTTATAAGGAACTGAAGGGGCTGAGCTGATGCAAATTTTACTAGCATTTAATTGCCTATTGAAAAACTGAATGTTAAAATTCGGCTACTGTTTTTTCATGGTGGTGGTGGTTGTTTTTGTTCTTGTTGTTGTTTGTTTGTTTGCTTTTCCAACAAACTAGAATTATCATACTAGCCTGTAAGTCTGAATTCAGTATTAGCTAAATGGATTGAATACATCATCAATAATAGAATCATGAGCAAAACTCTAGATTAAATTTTCCTAAAAGAAGCCAGCATAGCTCTGCTGAAAGAAGACCTTCTCTGATCTGTTAGAACTCTTTGAACATGTCATCAAAATAATGGATGAGGAAGAAATGCTTGATCTAATTTATTTGGACTTTCAAAAGGCTTTTGACAAGGTTCTATACTGAAGGCAATTAAGAAAAATAGTGAGCCCCATGGAGTGTGCTGAACTTCTACGAATCAGTTCAGAAACGTGCGATGAAAGATATAATAAAATAATTATTCTCTGTTACATTGATAAGAAAGGAGAGTCCCATTACTTAATGTTAGAAGTAGTATTTGATATTCGTATACTTCATATATATTAGTGACATGACAGAATTTAAAGATGAAGTAAATAATTCAACAAATGCTAGTGTGAAAGAGGGATCTTAGAAAAGCTATTTGGAAAAAATAACGTGACCAAACAGTTTTATTTATGGAGGGTGTGGTGCTCAAACACCTCCACCATCATTGCGGGACATGTAGAGGAAGATTCTGTCTCATTGTGCTGGGATGGGCAAAAAGTAGCACAGATGAATAAAAAAATGCTCAGACAGGTACCAAGCGGGCTAGCAATGATTACAGTCACTTGGTTAATTTAGCAAAAACCTCCGTCTAGAACATCATTGATTTTCTTTTTTACCATTGTCTGAAGAATACCCTTGTCTGAAAGAGTGGAAATGAGATTAGTTAAGAGTCACGAGAAAACTTAATTAAACAAATATACCTGAAGAATGGAAAAAAGGGTTAAAAGCAAGGTGACATGACAGGGAGATTTCAAATGTACATGCGAGACAGGGAGAACAATAAAACACTACTGAGAGTACTTAAATATTTTTATGAGAGAGATTTTGACTTCTTGCAGTGTGAAATGTTATAAATTCATGTTTTCTTTCAAATAATACTCATATTAACAAATCCTGCAAAACGTTTAAAAGGAAGATAAAGTAAAAAATGATGGTTCTTTTAAAGCATTATTCTCATAGTAAAGAATATGCTTAATGGGGATTTCAAAAACCTAAAGGGTGACATAAGTGCTTTTATTTTTAGCTTTAAGCAGAGAAGTAAAATGGCCCTGGGCAACAGCCGACATTCTGTAGAGACATTATTTAGATAGCACACCTTAGACATCGCTAAAACTGGACATTTTTCACCCTTATAAGTAGGAAAAATAGAATGGCGAGTTGAAGTATTGATAATGTTTTAATGATAATGTGGGGTATTTGTATTTCATTTCTTGTTGCTTAAACAGTGTGATTTGAGCAGCCTTATATTTGAAATATCCTAAATGAAGCATCCTCAATGGTTTGTCCTGCACAGTCCATTTATTCAGGACATTTCCTAGTGGCACACCTGTTCAGCAGAGATAGTATAATACAGTGCACTCTGTTTTAATCATTCCAAATATAGATATGTGATGCACAAAGTACTTAATGTAACGAAACATTTAAATACACACTGGAGCTGCTTTTCTGTTAATGTCATTTTTATTTTCAGGTTTACTTTGTAAAATTAGAAAATGTTTATGAAAGTACCAAAGACAGATGGATTGTCATTGGGATGAAGGCAACAAGCACTTGTTTGTAACAGTTGATCATGTGACTGCTTTGTGTTTCTCATTTGAAAATATTTTCAGCTCTCCAATGCAACTAATTAGCGAAGGTTTTCATTTAGCTTATCAACTCCTGTTTTAAATCATTCTCTGAAAGCATTGGTAGCAGCTGGTCGTTGGTTGCTCCTGAGGATTCTGGCTGCCTTTTGAATGTCTTCTCAACGTAAGTCTTCCACAAACAGCTCAGCTAGCTCAAAAATGTCTGTTTGCTATTTGCCTTTGTCTAGCCCATCGTTAAGGAGTTCATTGAAGTGCCTTCTACTTTTTTTTTACAGTGAGAAGCTCTCTTTTTTTTTTTTTTTTTTTTTCTTTTTATAAAAAGGTCTCCATTTTGGTCATTTCCAGCTCTGCTCATGGCTAATTCCACCATCCAGAGGCACCTTTGTGTAATGCTGTTACCATCTATGTTATATTACATAGTGATACAATGCAAATACAAACACGCTTTCTTGCACATTTAAGAAAGCATATTGTCAACATGGCTTTCAGAAAGCAATGAAGTATCTGGAACCCCGGTGGAATTACTGGGATGATGCAGACATGTTTGCTGGTTACAAAAGAAAGATACCCACACAGAGTTAAGTATCTGCACCACCTGGCAGTCAGATGGGGCTGCGGTAGAGAGACAAGTGTCTCCAATGCTCTGTGGTTACCACCACTACTGCAAAGTAACAAGCATGAATTGAGATAGGCTAATTTATATTTTTTTGATGTGTTGAGAATTTGGCTATTTTAGGAGAGGCAATTTTTATATGACATGAGAGAACTGACATTTGAAAGAACCAACAAGAATACAAGGTTCTCCAATTAAGCCAAATAAAGACCTTGGACAAGACTGATGACAAGCTGATAGCAGTAGCTAGTGATAAGTTAAATAAATAGGATGATATAGAACAGTAGTTATTTTTAATGTTGGGTATTGGAGGAAGCAGAGAGAGAAGTACAATGTGAGAAGATTTCTTATTTTGCAAATAATGTTTATTCCCCTGGAACATGAAATAAGTCCAATCTACACAAAAGGTCTCCTTTTATAAGGATTTTTTGTAAGGAAACCACTTATTAAGACAGAAGAAAGACAAGTAAATGCATTAAAAATGAACTACAAATGGAAGAGAATAATGTTAAGTGCGTTCATGAAAAATTAAACCAATTTATTAAATAGTTATGGGGTGTCTGGTTTTGTTGTATTTATATTATTTTTCCAAGTGAACAAACCTGTGCAATATTGAGCTTTCTAGATGGTACACCAAGCTTTTCTAAGAGCATAAGACTCTTACACATCTGCACAGGAGCGAGCTCTCACCAGAATTGCATGGAGGTGATGTTGTTAAAAGCAGCAAGTGCTAATGCCACAGTATGAGCTCAGGTTATATAGTTGTCACCCGTATTAACATACAGGTCTCTGCCACCGAGGCCTGTGGTTAACCTGTGCCTAGTTTGTGCCTGAAATCACCATCTCCTCGTTACAATGTCTTCCACAGTGTCCCACCATGTCCTGTGAAGAATCACCGGGACATCTCTGAGTTGTGTGTGTGGTTTGGTTAATAGGCAAGACCTGAATACTCTCTCTTGACAAACTGTTCCGATATTAATTGTCCTCAAAACTTTCCTAATAGAGGATGGGGCGGGTTATAATGAGCAAGACATAAAAGTTCTTCATGTGAACTTCTAGCTATAGGGGAAAAAAAGAACACCAACAAAAAGAAATGAGTTTACTGGAGGAAGAGAAGAGAGCTGCTGAGGTTTGTGTCACCAGGGAAGATAAAATTGAAATTCAAAGGTAGATTATCAAATGGTGGAATGTAGAGATAACAGTGGATTGTGCAGCTGAATATTGATTGCAGGCAGGGTGACAGAATAATATATACAAGCTGAATGTTTGAATATGCAAGTAGCAGACTGGAATCCATTTCCATGCTGTCCCTGGGTAGACATTCATTGTACATGTACACAATAATCAGTCTTACAATCATAGAATCATTTACGTTGGAAAAGACCTTTACGATCATCAAGTCCAATCATTAATAAAGTGTCTTTGACATAGGACTCATGTCTGAAATAATACAAAGAACATGCCAACATAGGGAAGAAATAAAGTAATATGGAGAATTGTAAATTTGTGATTCCCTATGTGTGCTGTGTTTGACTTTGCAAACCAAATAATCTTCTTTTAGTATGTGTTTCCATAAGCTCTATCTAGCTTTCTTTAATAATAAATAAACCCACACATGCTCAGAAATGTATGTTAGTAATCACAGTACTTTGATTCAGCAAGTTAGTAACAGAGGTTTAAAAGCTTTTTTTCAATTTGATTTTTCAGACTTGCTACAGAGTACTAATTCATGCACATATGTTGTGTTTATAGAGGATTGTGTTAAACTTGAGTTTGTGTAGGATTCTTAATAGGAAAATATTTTATACCCTGGAAGTAGAGGAAGGTTCTTTATGAGGTAAATAGCCATGTCTTCCATACAGAAATAAAACTTAGCTTCTTTAAGAGTTTTTATATTGTGCACATCTTTGAGTGTTCGGTTTCATAAGTTATATTTCCTTGTTCTGTACTTTCATGGTCAAGATAAATGTCTACTGAACAATTATGTTCCTTTCACATATGTGAATGTAGTTCATTCATTTCAAAAGACAACCTAAAACATCAATTGTTTTCATTATAGCCTGCGCTGATAAAAGCTAATTAGACATTATAGCTTTGTCAACCTAAATTATATACTAACCCCAAAAAACAAACCTTTCATTAAGTTTGACTAAATGTTTTTGCGATGCAGTCCCACAAATACAACTGCAGGAAACAAGAAAATAATTGTATCTACAATATACACGCATACACATACACATACATTATTCTCTCCTTATTATGGAGGTTTTTATTCTTGCATATTTGAATAACTTCTCCTGTGATAAGATGCTGACTACTGAATGGAGACCTGGAATAATCCAGAAAGTGAGGCAGATTTCCTGGTAAATAATATAAATAGTATAAAAAAAAACATTAAAATATTTGACAATATTATTGCTCTCAGTAAATCACAGAATCACAGAATGGTTGGGGTTGGAAGGGACCTCTGGATATCACCTAGTCCAACCCACCTGCTAAAGCAGATTCACCTAGAGCAGATTGCACAGAAATATGTCCAGGTGGGTTTTGGATGTCTCCAGAGAAGGAGACTCCACAACCTCTCTGGGCAGCCTGTTCCGGTGCTCTGGTACCCTCAAAGTAAAGATGGAACCTCTTGTGCTTCAGTCTGTGACCATTGCCCTTCATCTTATCATTGGGGACCACAGAAAAGAGTCTGGTCCCATCCTCTTGACATCCACCCTTGAGATATTTGTGAACATTGATAAGATCCTCTCTCAGCCTTCTCTTCTCCAGGCTGAACAGACCCAGCTCTCTTAGTCTTTCCTCTTAAGGAAGATACTCCAGCCCACTAATCATCTTTGTAGCCCTCCGCTGGGCTCTCTCCAGTAATTCCTTGTCCTTCTTAAACTTGAGAACCCAGAACTGGATGCGGTACTCTAGATGCGGCCTCACCAGGGCAGAGTAGAGAGGGAGAAGAACTTCCCTTGACCTGCTGGTCACACTCTTCTTAATGCACCCCATGATACTGTTGGCCTTCTGGGCCACAAGGGCACATCGTTGACTCATGGTCAACCTGTTGTCGACCAGAACTCCTAGGTCCTTCTCTGCAGTGCTGCTTTCCAGCAGGTCAACCCCCGACCTGTACTGGTGCCTGGGGTTATTCCTCCCCAGGTGCAGGACCCTACACTTGCCATTGTTGAATTTCATCAGGTTCTTCTCTGCCCAGTCCTCCAGCCTGTCCAGATCTTACTGAATGGCAGCACAGCCTGCTGGTGTATCAGACCTTCCTCCCAGTATGGTACCATCAGCAAATTTATTTTATCCTTATGGTATAAACAAAGTGAATAACTTCAATTTGGGTAAGAGAGACAATAAATAAATTCTGTACTATTTCCTTTTTGTCTCAATGCAAAATATTCACTAAGGTCCTCCATAGAGGATTTATAGTGTGTAATCTGACTACTAATCTGGACAGACATTGTTAAATATATTCTGAGATGATAAGTCTGTCCATGAATACTAATTATTATATTTTGTCTGGTAGTCAAGATGTATGATTACCATTTGTCAAGAGATGACTAAAATGTTTTTTATAGCATTTATTTAACTTCTGTGCTTAATATTATTGGTAAACAATGCTATAATATTGCAATTGCTTAACATGGAAAAATGTTGAAAATAAATCAGCATAATCAGGACTACTGGACTTTCATTAAAATAGTAGTTGTTTAAGGTTTCTACCTATTTTTACTTTTCATTTAACCATTTGAGAATATTGTATATATATGAAAATATTGTATTATCTGAAATAATCACACAAAATTTATTGTTTGTTTGATCCTGTACAAACTATCTGGTTCATCTCCTAAGGAATACTTTTCCATTTTGATAGCAAAGTACCTTTACAGTGTCTAGTGTGGAAAGTAACTGGTCAAGACTCACCAGAATTGTTGAAGCTTGACAGCCACGAGTCAGACCCATTTTGGAGACCTCATACATCAAGACTACAGTGTCAGTAATTTAGGTTTCTCCTACCTATCCGCTTTCCCCATTGAATATTCTTTTCAGCTGGAAGCATTACTCAGTCCTCTTCCTGCCTCCTGCCTCCTCACTGATTTCCAGTACAAGCAACCACTCCAGTCCCTGGGGGAACACATCTGTCCTTTTCCTTCCTCCCTTTCTCCTTCCCTCCAACATAGCAGCAGCCCAATATTCTGCCAATGTGTGCATAAGCAGGAGAGAAAAGGCAGGGCAGACCTGGAGCTCTATGCCAGCCATGGGGTAGTTGGCTTCCAAGGTAGCATTTACTACTCTAACATCATGGCCTGTCTCAACCTTTCCCTGGCTTTTCTAGGAAAATCCAAGGAGATAGGAGGACCTTGGGGAATGCGGTCAGTCAACATGCCACCCATGTGGCCACATGTTATTCACAGACTAGTAATGCACTGCATGAGAGCTAGATGCTTTGCATGACTTTACTTATTTATGAGCAGAGAGAACATATCCATATGTGAAGGGGTGTGCGTGAAAGTCTCCCATCTGTCTCACCTATCAAGAAAGAAATTTGTATCTTGTCTATGCCAGTCTAAATTTGGAAAGGCTGTATCACGTATTTTTTCCCACTCTATTTGTGATGGGAAGAATAGTGAGACAAATCATTCCTCACCTCACTTCTCTTCTCCGAAGGGAAAGCATTTGAGGGAGACAAAATCAAGTTTAGGGAACTCTGCGATCTCAAATTGAAAAAAAAAATACTATAATTGTCGCTTTAGCATGAAGAGTAGGTGTGCTGTTTATCTTGTTCAAGTAACATGCAGTGGTCTCATCCTGTTTATTTTTTTCTGATGGAGACTCCTACAGATCAAATGAAAGCTATATGTTGTTTCTTACTTGCATTTGAAAGAGTAAGAGAAGGGTTGACAGAGGGGGAGAGTGAGTGTAGTGTGGCAGCTTTCCTCTGGTGTGAAGTAGGACACGTGTGTGCATAGACACGTGCAACCACACATTTGAGACAGCAATAGAGTGGAAGAAGGGAGATCCTCACACCCCTGCACAAGCACCATTCCTCCATTAAGTTCTAGCCTGGAAGCATTTAATATCATGGGGTGTTAAAAAAAAAAAAATAATTAATAGAGCAATCTGGCTGTAAGAGTTACGCTGAAGAGAGAAAAGGATCATCCATTAGCTATAGTGAGGTTTTGAATTGGACCCATACGCTTGAGTTTCACCCTTGATTTGGCTTTAAATTCTTTGAACTGCTGTAGTACATACGTATTTTATAGCACATATTTTCAGTTCCTGTTTAAGCTTTTTGAGTTATATTTGGTATCTACTTGCAATTCAATAGCTGATAGCCTGTTAGAAAAAAAGGCTGTTTTTATTCCTACATAATTGCTAGAACCCTAAGTATAGCCCTCATAATTGGATGGATATGGCAACCCATCCTCACCTCTTTAAAAAAGTACTTTTTCTTCTATCCTTGTTAGTGAGCAAGAGGTATATCATGAACAATTACTAAAAATACCTTAGCCAATATGTGGCTTTAAGAAAACTTCTTAAAGTGCAGTGTCTACAATGTTTCAGTAATGATGGTACTTCCAAGTGGAAATACTTTCACAAAATCACATGCTGTGCCAAAAACTGAAGAGCTCTAATTCTTAGATTAAAATTTTCCTTAGCAGGTTTCAGAAGTTCTTTCTTTGAAACAGGCAGCTGCAATCCTCAGTTCAGGCACAGGGCCAGTGTAGAAGGGAAGTTGCAGCAAGGCCTCTTTTAGCACCTTCTCTCCACTTTCCACAGAATTTTTGCTGAGCTGGGGACACCTCTGCCTCCACTCAGGCCCCGTGAAAGGTTTCCCAGGAGGAAAGCAGAATCACTGATGTGGTTGCTTGTTCTGTCAGTGCCCTCTTTCTGCTTAAGTGCCCTCCCTTCCTTCCTCTTCCGCAGTATAAATCCATTTGTTATTAGCAAAAACGTCTTTATATGTCATTAGCATTTACAGGTAGCCTAGGCCTCATTCTAGGTCTGGTAGGATGAGTATAGCTGTCAGATAATATGCATTATGTGATCATGTAGACAGAAAAAAAATGCTGGAAGTTAAACTATAAAAATATAAAATCAGATAATTGTGACAGCCACCCCACAGAAGTTCCAAGTGTGACAATTAGATCAGCATGCATAACATAGACTATTATTGACACAGCAGAAGGATAAATTTTGGATAATTAAGGCAGAAATTCCCTGTCTCGCATCCAGTGTGCAGATGCCTGGCAGAATCATAGCCCCGAATGTGGTCAGTTCAACTTACTCTTAAATCTCTTTGGGGAAGCTTTGAAGAATCCATCAAATAAAGTCATGCTGCAAGGAGACGATGCAGCCTCAGCCAGCGATTTTGTGCAAGATGTGCACCCTGAAAGCCCACAGAGTTCACTGGAGTCAGAAGATGAGTGCTTCAGCTGCTTGTGCTCACTGCCAGAGTTCATAGACTTTGTCATGGCTGGATTCCAAAAATCAATTCAGTTTTGTAAAAGAAATGTGATGATTAAAGCAATGAAATTATGTCCCTTCCTGGAATGCTAGAGTAGTTTTTAAAAATTGTATTTCTCCATAATGGCATGTTGAAATTTGTGCCTTAGAATTCACTGATGTACTTAGCTGAACTCCTGACTCATCATCTTTCTCATATTCCCATATTTCCCATAAATATTGAGTATTTACACAACCTGGACTGGAAAGCCCATTTGAATACACAAAGCTGTCATGGCAAAGACTGCAAGAAATGCTGATCATATCAAGCATTCTTTGACTTGCGGATCCATGTGAGGAACCCATTCTGAAACTGATTTGTGCCCAATGAAAATCAGTTTGGAAACTGTTTTTAGGGCCTGTGGATCTCATGTGTAACTGCGAGCACTAACACAGTGAAACTGTTCCGCCTACGCCAATGGGGTTTTTTAACAGGGGGGACTGAGAACACTCTCCCTGAGTACACATTGGATGAGATTGTTAGTTTTCCACTGGTTTCAGGAGGACATAGTGGCTGTCATTCATTGAATGCCCAATTAGAAAAATTTTATTCATCTTGATTTCCTGATAGTCCTTGATGACGTGATTACTGCTGTGTCTTGGGCATCAACAGAATTTTCCAAATAAAATTTAGGAAAATTGTGTTGTATCAACTTGTTCTGCTGGTGCAAACAGGCAAACAAATGACGAGAGTGTAATGATGTTTCCAGTGAAATCACAACTTGAGATCCAAAGTGCTGCACGGGGCTAGAATTTGGCTGTACTGATGCTGAGTTACTTTCTAACTGGTGATGCTTTAAAAGGTGAAAAAAAATAGCTTGTTACATCCAAATTCAGTAATCTAGAGCCTACAGAAAAATGATGAGACTCTGTCTTTTGCAAGGATTAGACTTGAAAGTGGAGCAGGAATTATTATTTAAATGCTACCAGACTTCATCCCCTATCCCATTCTGTCCCTTTCAGATTCTTATACCCTATGGCCACTGTCAGAATAGAACCATTTCAAAAAAATGAAAACTTAATTAAAAATGATCTTTCAGGATGTGCTTAACACAACTATAAATATGTATGTACATCTAATTAATTAGTCCTTGTATAAAACCTCCATTTACAGGTAAGGAGCATTTATTTTGTTTCTTACTTGCTTTTCTATTTAAAAAAATCAATATGGTTGTAAAACTAAAAGAATTTGCCAACAGCATAATGAGAATATTGTGGCTATATTTTCATTTTAAATAATTGCATGTTTTCTGTCTGTAATTGTGACAGTAAAAAAAGCAATGTCTAAAACAAAGGGTAGATTAAATTGTCAATAAAATCACAGCAAAAGGTTGTTAGAAAATGGTGCCCTGCAGGGCTTTTGCTTATACATACATAATGTATGTTTTGATACTTCAGCATATTTTCTGGATTATTTTTTTTACAACACAAAAAATCGTGTTGTTAGCAGTTATGTCCTTACAATAACAAATACCACTTAAGTTTCAGACCATACATATTTCAGGTACTTTGTCCAGCAAGAATTTATTCTGATGAACATAATTAATTCATCATACTGATTAATCAAAGTCAAAGGCTTCAGTGAATAATGTGTAAAGAAATACACGATTAAAACAGTACTAAACATTTTTCATCTTTTCAGATTCTTTACCTACTGAAAGGAACAATCTTTTCCTTGAAGAAAAAACACCTTGACTGCAGTTTACTGTTGTTTGCTTTCTATTACTGATTATGTGCATTGGTGAGCAGAGTGCTGCTCCTCATGCAGACAAAGAGTAAATCCTTCTGGGTTGCAATGGAAATGGCATCAGCCCTTTTTGTCTGTGCCAGCCAAAGGGGTAAGGCAAAACCAGTGTCAACAGCTGGAAAAAAATCTATTCAGCCATGAGAAAAGCCTATATTTTTGGAAGCTTTGTTTCTCATACTCTAGTTTGCTGCTTCCCCATTTCTTTTTCATACACTCTACAAGAATCCACTATTTCTGCCACAAAGTAATTTAAATTTGATTTCATTAAGTAAAGCATATCTTACAATTGGAAAGGTAGAGAACAAAGGCCAAGAAATTGTCAATATATTACATTAAAGTAGAAGAGGTTTTCATTTCAGTTTTGTGACCTATTATGGCAGGTTTAGTTTATTCAAAGATATGCTGAAAATAAAAAGAAAGTATTTCTTATTTTGAAGATACTACATGCAGCTTTCTCTCAGTGCCGAAGAAACATTCTTTTGAGATTCTGTGACTGTGTTAGCTCCAGTGCAAGCTCCTTGGCCTTTCTGCTTTTTCATAAATTGGTGAACTGCATGAGATGTAAAATACACAGGATATTTTTCTCTTTTTCTTTTCCTTCTTATTCTGCTTGGTTAGATATGTTTTATTTAGATGGGTTGATTTTAATTTTTATGTGAATTTATACGTAATTGTTGGAACTTTGAATAATGAAGTGTCCTAAGGCTTCTCTACTATAAACTGAAACAGATAATAAATTTAAAAGCTTTAGTAAATTAATTTCCTTTAAACAACTACCCAGGGCCATTGTTTCAAAATGAACAGCTATTAAAAATGCACTCATTTGGGCCCTCTATTTTGCCGGTATTGTGCAGCACAAGTGACATCTCTGCCCCAGGAACATAACTGTGTGGAATTTCTACTTCAAAAAGAAACACGTCACAGAAATCTGTTAAGTCTCTCATCTACAAATGCATATTTACTGCTCACAAAAGTAGCACAGCAGTAAAAAAATGGCCCTTGATATGTGCTCAGCTTTCAGTTATTTGCATGTTTTGACCTGATCTCATTTACTGAATATTCAAGACCCGTTGGCATAGAGCAGGAAACATCATTCTTGGCCAAGGAAATAGAGTGAGGCATGTTTTCAATGACAGTAAACAAGACTGGAAATATCTGATTTGCCTCTTGAATAATATATTGAGCTGAAAGACTTTGAATTTAGGTGGGAAACAATCATGTTTGAACAAATTTCAGATGAAGAATCTGGAGGAAGGCAGCACATGCAATGGCAATGTCATTTAAAGTTCTCAGGATGAAAGTTCTCTCAAAGGCAGTCCCATATTTCTTGTCTAAGCTTCTCTGCAGTCACATGAAGTCTAACATAGTCATGCTTATAAAATTTATAAATAAAGTGTAATATGAAATTAAATGTTTCCCAGGGATTCTTCTGATGTCTGATACAAGCTTGACCAAGCTGCATGAACATACCTCTGTTATAAGGAAGTGTATTATGAATGTAGAAATTTTTTATTCAAACTGTGATACAAATTATTTTAGTTTTAATGTCTTAAGTACTAAAGGTTTATGATTGTTCCTAGTTTTCAGGTTAGCACAGAAGCCAGGCAACGCTTAAGAACATCTTCAGGATTATTTCCTCAGGGTGGCTTGCTTAAGATTTGAGATGCCTCAATTTAATCATGCTTATCTTTAATAGCTTGAACAAGAAAAGTTTTGGTGTACAGTAGAATAATTTACGCTTTACAACATTATCTTGGTTTGAATAAGACTTTAAGAACATTTAGCTTTTCCCCTTGTGCGCAGCGAAATTGGTAAAATTATCTGAACTTCTTTAGTTTTATTTTTATGGAATTTAAAAATGTTTATTTTATCCCAAAGCGAATCAATTTACAAGATGCAAGCACAGATGAAAGCATCTGGTATGTGATAATAATATTTCAAATAAGGGTTATGTTGTGTTTCAGAAAGGTAGGTTTTTGTACTTAGAATTAAACTTCTGTTAAAGTGTTCAGCAGAGTTTATCAACCCATTGCATTATTTCCATCTCTTTCTACGTGAAACGTTTCTGTGAAGCGGTATTTTGGTGTCTTCAGTTGGAAGTACTGCTTTCTTCTTGTGCCACAAGATATTTCAGTGACTACAGTATATTTTGATTGGTTTCAAGAAGCATACACTCTCTTTTAATCTATACACAACCTCAATTAGTGTTCAGGTCAGTAAGTGGGAAGACATTTATGGAATCAATCATTTTGGGTTAAGGAGTACACATACTGCAAGTATACTAATGGAATGGAAATAATGCCTGGAACATCTCCAGAACGGTCACAGTCTCAATGGAGCAATTAAATATGTATGAAGAATGTTTGCAGTGAAGTTCAAACACATCAGCCTGAGGCTTATATTTTTGGTTTAATTTATTCACAGCCTTTCTGTGTACTGCTGCTTGATGGTCCAAAAACACTTCTGCACACTGCCTTCTGCATCATCTATGTATCTACTGACTGACACATACAGTGACAGATGCTATTTTTAATCACCATCTCAGGAGCAAGGAGTCGAATCTGTAGTAGAAATGTGCAGTGTTAGTGTTCAGGTTAACGGTTTTTATTCATTAATAGATTTGACATCATTCATGGTATGGGAAGTAGTCTTCAGAATTAATTTAGATAAGTGTTTGAGTATTTAGGAAAACTTCTTAGCTTGAATGTGCTGGCATTATTAGGTCTCCAAATCAGAGTATTGCATCATATGGCCTGTATTCCATATCTTCATATCACTGTTTTTATCCTTCATGAAAGACATGCTTGTACTATAGCTAGAGGCTGCTTTTTTTCATGTCATCATGAATGTTAGTGCCTATATTTCCTGATAATTATAATTTTTTACAAAATCTATAAAGGGATACATGCTGTTTTCAAGGTTGGTAATTGTTTGCTTTCTCTACTATTTTCGATAATAAATAAAACCAAACTATTTGGGGCTTTGTGAAGACAGTTTGTTTCTTTTGATGGGTTTCAGTTCTGCAATTTGTCACTGATCAGAGAGCACCAGCATATTAGCCAATTCATCCATTATCAATTCATAAACTGTGAGTAAGCGGGATTGTGATATAACCAAGCTTAGAGCTATTGTCAAAGCAACTGAGCAAATACAGCCTTTCAAAGGGATTCCTGGTAATGTAATTCCTTGTGAAAGATGTACAGATATCTCTTGTGTGAAAGCGCCAGCATCTTAATATGTTCTTTAAGCAATAACATCAGTGGAATGAGAGCTTGTGTTCCAGTAATGGTACATACTACTGATGGATAACAGCAGAGTGAACCAAAAGCATTTGTGTAAAGTAAATACTGAGCTAAAGCCAGAAATGTGCTTTTCTTTTTTTAACTAGTTTCAAGGCTGTAATTGAAGCAAAACTTACTTTGTAGTGACACTGTAATAATCTTATTAAATGTGATGGAGTTGTCAGACCTCAAAGCTCCCAAAATATTTTCTTCTGGTCTAGAGACATATTCCTGTTTATATCCCCAGTTAAATCCGTAACTGCTAATAATATCAATAGTGTTTACAAAAAAAAATATGCTGCTAATATGACCTCTATTACTGCAAGTGTCTGCAATATGTCATGGAATAGCACCCAAATCATATAATTTTCTAGAGAAGCAGAATTAATTTAGGACATTCAGTTCAGGCATAGGATAAGCAATCCTGCTGATGTTGCAAAAGTAAAGAAACCTCTGTGCTTGTGAACAGTTGTGGTCAATGGCTTTTGGTATCTTCTTTAACCACAAGATTATTGACTTATCCTAGTGAAAAAGAACATCTGCATAAGTATATAGAAATAAGCACTGGGCCTTCATCTTTTTGAAATCTATGGTAAAAGCCGAGTAGTCTTCAATGAAACTTTAATACTCTTTTAGGTACCGACAGCTTTTCTTTTCACTTGGTTGTAGGGGACATTTTTCCCCACAGTATTTAATAAGCTCCCTTGCATTCGTACAAATAGATTTCTGAAGCATACAATGACAGGTAAGCTCTTTGATTAGTCTAGTCTTAAACACTTTCTTTCCTCACCTTTGATAATATTTCCCTCTTGTAACTTCTGTATTTCTTTCTTCACAGTGTTAGTTCATATTTTCTCATTATTCAATAAGCAGAATTCTGGCACTTGGTGCATGTTTCTCTCTGTGTTTTTTTTGTTTCCACTTCATCAAGGTCCTTCTTCCATTCATTTATTGAGTTTTGCTATTGACTTGTTATTTTTCTTAAAGGCTTATTTTCTGATTTTGAGTAATAATAATAGTCTTAGGATATATATCCTTATGATATCAGAACTCTGATTGGATTATTTCTTATGATATGTGGGCAAATAGTCTGGCTTTATGAGTGCCAGAAGTTGCATGCTAACCTTGTGTAGTGCGGTGGTCTACACTGTAAAGTATCTTGTGACAGCAGGTTGTGCCTCACAATAGCAAGATTAGATTAATAAAGGAAGCTGACACTGAGATCTAGGTATGTGTAGTCAGAAAGTGATGCATAGGAAAAATGCTTTACCCTTCCTGGAAAATGAGTCATAGTCAAAATATTCCTACCTTAGCCATATGAATTTATCGTACTATCCTATATTATTATTTTAAGCATCTGAATATATAAAAATTTCCCTTGAACTTTACCTACGTCAGATTTGTGGGGCTTGCACTACTCCAGAAAATTAGTCCATTTAAATATAATTCCTTGGGTATGGATTTAGCATACTAGCTTAAGACACAAGATCAAGTTGGGTCGTAAGCTCTTTTCCTGGATCATGTGAAAATTTCACATGTTTTAACTATCTGTTCATCTTGTCAAGCCATCTTAGTATGCTCATTATTGTGTTTTCTAATTAGTTTGAAAACAGAGACAGTTTAAGTATTTTTAGGAGACATGAACCACTACTTTGTAACGCCGTTATTCAACCTACCTCCTCACTTGTTTTTAAGATCAGTCAGGCTACCTGGATATCTGCAGTGAGGTGACTTGCTGTGATTGAGGTAATTCCTAGCACAAAGACAAAACCAGAGCTCCTTGAACTCAGAGAGGCAGCATTCAGCTTCGCTGTCTCTCCCTGTGTAAGCAGAAGGAGAAAGAAGTTATTATTATCCCATCTGCTTATATAGTCATGCTATAGATGATGCTGTCTAAGGTCTGAGATTTGGGTTGTTTCAGGAACCTGTACGCTTTGTGACACAACTGTGCTCCTTAGGACATCCACTGCCTACTAGGGCTTAGTTTTGCCATTCTCTTTGCAACATGGGCAAACTGGACGAGCATTAATAAGACTCTGCTTTGGCAGCAGGTGTGACTATATTATAAAACAAACCAAAAATTAAAGAATAATTTCAACTTGCTACATTTATTGATTTTTTTCAGTGATAAATGACTAAAATGAAACAATCATTACCAGGCCTTGGGTTATAAGAAGAACAAGCTTAACAAATAAAAAAAGCATGATGACATAAGTAGAAAAGTCTTGGAGATGTTTTGAAACATTTTATTTATAAGAGCTCCTAGGGCAGTGTTTTCATTTGTGAATGAAATTAATGGAAAGGTCCAAGGTGGAGAAGCTGTCAACACAGCAGACACACATTGCCAGTATAGTGTGTTAAGCAGGAGCTGAGATTTTAAACAGTTTTCACCTGTTGTAGGGCAAAAGTTCATTCCAAACTCCTTAACATAATAAGCTGTTCTGTTGTCATATTTCTAGAAGAGATTTGAGGACATTTGTCTACATGGTAATTCTAGCTGGAAAATAGTTTTGGTATTTCAAACTGAATTATGAAAACATTTTTTTTTTTCCCCTTAAGAAATACGTGATCTATACATCGTCTTTGAATTATGCTTTGTAACCAAAAACCTTCACGTGCTTAGTTCTTCTCGTGTGAGTAAAGGAACAGAGCCTTTGCTAGTGTCATTGATCACAGAGCCACACATCCTGTCTTTTGAGCCTATTTGATGCAAATGTAATTCCAGAAATCTAAATAGAATTAAATGTGTTTTGTCCCAGCATTTAGATTTATGCAAATTCAGGGAAGCTATCATTTGATTGACAGAGAAACTGGTAACAGCATTAGTCAGTGGAAGCATTGTTTACATTTATTCTATGATGCATCATTTTCTCAAGAACTTGTGTGCTATATTATATCCCATGCTGAATCCAGCTGTGGACTTCTTACTTAGAGGGCAGCTGGCTACAGAGGAGGTGTGGCATTCTGGAATTACTGTTCGTAGCACGACTGGTGGTTACCCCAGTACTGTGTAATCCATCTCTGAAGCCACCTTTAAATGTTGAATGATGTGCGTCTATAAGCAGTAATTGGTTATAGGATTTGCGAACACTTTTTGAAGTAAAAAAACAGCTAGTCTAGTATAGTATATCACAATATTTAGGGGGTTTTAAATGTAAAGTCTCTTCCCCCCTAAATAGACCATCAAAATACCTCCACTGCAAAGTGAAGACCTGCTTTAATTTAGTGAAGGTAGCCACTGCCCCAGATGAAATAGATTTCCCTTTTTTAGTAGACTTTGATAGAGTTATCAACCCAGGAATCTCTGTGATAGATTGTCAGTAATGGCTGGAAAAGCTGAGGAATGATTGTAAATCTCATTCATCTTTCAAGGTGTCCTAGCTAGAAATGACAGCTATTTTCAAGGCTCTCAGGAATAACATAAAGCCAAAAAACTCAGTGAAGAACTCACCAAATTAATTTAATATCATCTCTGTACAGTGATTGAATGACATAAGAGAAAACAGAAGACAATACTACCAAAGTTAATAAAAATGACTAAACAAAACTTTCTGAGAGACTATACCAAATCCCATAAGCTGTCCTCTATTTTACAGCCTTTATGAAATGGATGTAGTTATTTGCTCTGCAGAGGTCTAAAAATGTGGCTGATTCTAGTCTCTCCAGTGGCTGTTGATCAAAGAAGCCAAGTGCATCCATCTGTTCCAAATGCTGATTTGTTTCAAAGTCTCATCAACAATACAAAGGTTCCCTGTTTTGAGGGAAAGTGAGGCACGGCAAAATATAGCCCTTCCAAAAGTATTCCTCCAGCTGCTCTCTGTAGGCGACTGCTGGAGACTGATTGAGCAATCATACAAGTGATGGGGAGACAGCCTGTAGGCTTTTATGCTTGTCAAACACATATGTTGAAGTATTTTACAGGAAGAAAAGGATCATATAGCTGTAAAACTGGACGGGGCTCAAGTCAGCATTGGGTAAATTAAATATCTATTTAGTCATGAAGTATAATAATTTAAGTGGTATAAACATGCAGGCAAAGCAAAAATTGATGTAGTATGTGGGTTTCTGGAAGGTAAACGGAGTGGATACCTAACCTAACCTAAATGTGGCCCCTTATTCTGGCAGCTTGCCTATTGCATGGGTAAGAGAAAAGGGCTGTCCCCAGCTTGTAGCCTGGCTATGGTGAAAGAACTACCTTGATGGATAGGCATAAGGTGGGATGTTGACGAACTATCTTTAATGCTACCAGATGGTTATAACCCTAAAGGAGATCCACAAGAGAAGACTGTAGGAGAAGCAACAAATGCCGCTGATTAAACTCCAGAAGAAATTGAAACCGATGCCTTTTTCCATTGTCAGTCCCTATTGCCTGGATTCTGCAGTGTGATCCAGTACTGCCTTAGATCCTGCTAAGGTGTTCTTAGTCATTTGCATGCATCCCAGATCACCAAAACACTGTCAAATCTTAGGGCCAGGGAGGCCATAGAACAGCTTATGGACCAGATTGAAATTAATGCAGAACTAAAGTTAGGTCAACTGGACAGGTCAGGAGGAAGAAGCAGGTCTAAGACTGAACACAGAAGAGACAGAATATGACAGCAAACTACTAGAGTACTAACTGCCAAGGAAGAACATCAGCAAAAACCAAATGGTAGGATAGCTGCTTTTTTTTTAAATGTCCAATTACATAGGACCGAGGTGGGAAATTCTGAGCATCTTCACATCTGAGTCTTACTTGTAAGGACAGTAGAAGTTGAAGAGACCAAGGCTGGAAAGTAAAGGATGACAAATTATTTCAGGATGAGAGGGACCTTTGCTTGTACTTTGTTGGGAAGCCTGCAACATAACTATTTTTGTGTGCTTGTGTGAGAAAACTGAAACATTCAGAAATGCATCACTTTTGATTAAACTTTCATTGAGAAATGTTTCTTATCTGTGGGAACGAATTTCTGATCAAAACTAGTCTCCTCAGAGTAGCCAGTAGCATGGTGATAAAATCCATGTGGATGAAAGTTACTCTGCGCCCCTGTACTTCTCAGTGCAGGAGGGGGAAGGTGGGGGGAGAAGCTTCAGTCTGGATTTACTGCATCTTTGCTGGATACCCTGAATATTGCTATTTCTTCTAGGAGTTATCTGTTTTCTGATTTCTGTTAACACCAGCAAGCTGTGAAAGAATGGAGATTAGTCTCAGGACAGAACGCAGGGCCTTTTCTGATGTACAAAAAAATTTCAGTTTGAGGGGAATAGTCATTTCCTGAGAAGTTCAAAGGTTAACCAAATGTGTATCTGGGCATCTTAGTGAATTCAGCCATAACACTTCTCAAGTTCTGTTGTGCTGCTTGTTTCTTGGAAGTTCTTCTGGAAAATTAGCAATACTCACATTGTCGTAGAACTGGGCATATCACTATCAGAGTAGCACTAGTCTTCAGCCTGTATTCTTGTGAGTCTCTTTATTAGCTTCTTTTTGTTTATTCTTCTTTCTAACCCTGTTCTATTCATAGGAATGTTAACTTTCCAGGAAGTCAAAATCTTAGCAATTCGGATGTGATTTTTCTTTATCTTCTCTAAGAAGATATGTATCAGCCTTATATTGGAATTGTCTCAACATGTGGAAAAACGAGCATCTTAACTTTTATTTCCTGAGCAACTTTTGAGTTGGTATAAATTATTCTTGAATTGTCTACAAAAAGTATTATACATTGCAATTACTGTAAAGGTCAAGTGAAGTTTTGAGTGCTTGTAATTGTAAAGTCTTAGTTGGAGCAACAATGCAACCTGAAATTCACAAGTCCTAGCACAAAAAAAAATCCTTTCTGTTTTGATCACACGGATTTTTTTTCAGGAGGAATTGTAATACTTTTTCTTTTGTTTGTTTGAGGCTAGTGCCATTGTTGTTCACATTTTTTTCTGTAGGCAAATTGGATTGCTTGTTGGATAATAAGGTCATGTTTCCTTCATAAATGTTAATGATGTGTAACTTACATGCTTGGCTACCAGGATTCCTTTACAGGAGAGAGAATATCATGGGAGCATAGGATCACAATATAACTCAGGTGGGAATTCAGGATCTCTGGAGGTAACTAGTCTCCTACTCAGGCTTAGCTCTGAGTTAAGACTAGGTTGTTCAGAGCTTTATCCAGTTTGGTTTCAAAAACCTGTAGGGATGGAGACTGCACGGCCTCTCTGGGCAGCCTCTTACACTGCCTGACAGGGCTCCTTGGAAATAGTTTTTCATTATCTCCAGTCAGAATCTCTCTTGTTTCAACATATGCACTTTCTGTTGTCCTCTTGCCATTCACTGCTGTGAAAGAGTTTGGCTCCACCTTCTTGCTAACCTCCCCAGAGGTACTGGGGGACAGTTGTTAGGTGCTCCCAAAGCCACCCCTTCTCCATGCTGAACTTGCCCTCATCCCTCAGCCTCTCCTCAAAGAAGTTCTCAACCAGAATGGGGACCTTCACTTTAGTTTATTGGTGCTTTCTATGTACTGGAGCCAAAAACTGGATGTGATATTCTGGATATGGTCTAACAAATGCAGAGTAGCAGGAAAATAATAATTTCCATACTCCTGTTAGTACAGGAGTACTGTACTAACAGTACGCCCTGCTCCTCTTAGTACAGCCCCAGACACAGTTGGGACCTCTTTGCTGCCAGCACACATGCCCAGCTCATGCTCATCTTGCTGTCTACTAATGCTCTTTTCTTACTAAAATAAGATTGATATTCTTTGGAACACTTTTGACGTAGAAATGCATTGCTCAGAAGGCAAGATTAAAGCTGCTTGGACTTTTTTTTTGTGTTGGAGTTGTTTTAGAAATATGTTTAATCAGAATATAATCAATGTGTTAGATGAAAGAGCCTTCACTTATTCAAAATGCTGTGGCAAAAACATTAAAGAATAGTGCAAAACTATTGTAATTATATTTTACTTTGATAAGGTTTGCAGAAATGTAATTGTAAAAGGCAAAACATCTTGATGAATTAGAAGTTGTATCCCATGGTGTGTGAAACCTAAAATAATGAGAAATTTCCTATTCAATCAACTACTATATAGCTAAAAATATACAGCTAATCTAGTCCAGAACATAGAAAGCTATGAGACGGTTATGATTAGCTTATTCTAAATTTGAATAATATTTTTTTAATTTTGGTTGTGGATATAATATGTTGTCTGAAAACCTGTGAGAATATAGGTGTATACTATACAGCCCTCCCACTTACTCTTATCAAAAGCTTTGTTTAAAAGCAACAACATGACAGTATCTGGGCAAGGGCAGCATGTTCCATATGTTCTACATAGATAGAATCAGACTCTATTTTTATCCTGAATGCTTTCTAACTCATGATCACAAAGAAAGTGGGAAATTTTATGGGTTTTGCTCTTGTTCTTTCCAAAAACATGCAAGGATAATTTTAAGACTCTGTGACATCAAAATGCTTTGCAAAGTCATTTCAGTTTTATAAAAATGTGTTTTAAAAAGCAAATAAACCCCAACTTTTCAGTGTTGTTTTGATTGTTTCTAAATAGAACTTTTTCATTATTTTATTGAAATATGAGTTTTCATGGTTCCTAAATAAAATGTATTTGTTTTCCAACTCAAGCAGGCTTTTCAGTATTTTCTTGAAAGAAATTAAAAGGTGGAAGATTGAATTCACTTTTTAGATTCAGCTCTGGATTCACGTGCCTGGTATTCACATCTTGATTATGGCTGTTGACATGCCAGCTCCTACTACAGCTCTGACCAATGCAGATGATGGTCATTCATTTAGTTTCAAGTAGAAGCTTGTATTTAGTCACATGATTAATTTTCCAGACACTAACAGCTGAATAAAGGTGGGATTCAGGTGCCTAAACATATGAATTGACTACAATTTGAAATGCTTTAGGGTGTTGAAAAAGTCCACAGGCCTGGAACACGTAACACAGGACTCAGAAGACACCTTCTGTTGCAGAGTCTGGATGCCAATCAAGGTACTCCACAGTGCCCCAAACCGCACTAAGGGCGTATGTTTAGGAAACTAAATCTCATCCCTTTTTACACTAAATCTCATGCTACTCCCTTTTTACAAGGAGTCACATGGAAAAGGCGAGTGGTAATGTGTATAAGTTACTCCTGGGGAGATTAAAATTGGACACAAGAGGGAAATTTTTCACAATGAAAACAATCAGCCACTGGACTAATGTCCCTGAGAAGTGGTGGATTCCCCAACATTGGACAATTTAAGGTCCAGCTGAACAGGATGCTGGGCCATGTTGTCTAGACCGTGCTTTTGCCGGGAAAGACTGTACTAGGTGATCCCTGTGGTGCCTTCCAACCTCATATTCTATGATTCTATGATGATCCCTGTCTACCATAATGTGAGATTAGATATGTTAACTCACATGTAGTTTTCTACAAAAAAATACCTATGTTTAAATTTCTCGCTGAATCTGTTTTCCTTATAAAATGTTTTAATTGTGCTGAAGTAAACCATATGTAAAAATACTCTGTGTTTAAAAAGAATAATGATCAGTTATTCACTTGGCTCTAGCCAACATATAGCAGGCTTCACATGTGATTTGCTAAAAAAATGAATAATTTAAATGCAGAAAAGGAATATGAGCCTATAATATCCTGAAGAAAACATTCAGTGTTTTCCACATAGTAAAACTTTGATCAGGGCTAAAGTTTCATTAATTATGAAATAAATTGTGCATACAAACAATGCTAGTAAATTCAATAATTGGGAAGTAATGAATAAAGTTATTTATTAATGAAGGAGTAGGTTTATTAATTCACTGATTTTTACCACCTTTCTGTTTTGCACGTTCTTAATTGGATCTTCTGAAAATCAGTTTGTCTTAAATCAACTATATAGAAATCCAAATAACCCAGATCATAGATAGACTTGAAAATGTGGTGTTAAATACATACTTATGCTGTTACCTTTTTCTAAAACTAGAATTTAATAACATGTTTCAGCTCGGAAGAATCAAAGAAGCGTTGGGATATACCTCTAGCTCCTGCTATAGATCTGAAGAGCCTAATTTAAGGCTCTTAGAGGAGCATTTCAATTGCCATCTAAATGCATTTGAAATGGGAGTTGTCTTCTAAATATAAAGACATATGCTTCTTCAATTTCAAAAGCTTTTTGCCATTCTATATTGGAATGAATTTAAGACTTTACCGAGTGCTTCATGATAAATGAGAAAAAGAGGCCAAGAATATTTTATTTTCATAACCAGTTTCTGTGACAGTTACTGGGGATGCCAAAGTCCCTGTCATGTATGTTTTGGCATATGGCCCCATGTCTTGCCTCTTTGGTGAGCCTTCAGCTCACTTTTACCAGGGACTGAGAATAAGATGATGACTTATTAACTAGCCACGGAGACACTCAGTTGGGTGTAGGAGATCTGCGTCCAGAGAGTTGTGCTAATGTTGATTTGTTTATACAAAGTAGAGTGGTTCCAACTACAGAGGCTGATCAAATAGCACCATGTAGCATCCAAATGCCTGGTAATTATGGCATTCAGCTGGTCTGATATGCAAATACATGGTGTAAATTACCCAGAGCAGGTATTTTCCCCTGGTATGTTTCCTCATCTTGTGCAGCTGGGATGCTGCCCTAACTCCTGGCTCCTCGACCCCAGTGAGGTGCAGGGATCATGTCCAGTTCTGACACAGCTTCCTTCACATTACAGAAATCACCCCTTTTAAAGGTAAATTCCATGTATTGATGAACTGCCCTTGTCTGAATATAAACCATTTTCACTGAAAAATTGCTAGACAGGTCTATCCTAAGGCACTTTCAATGCTCTGAAAACATTTTAGAAAATGTTGTTGCTGTTGTTTCTTGAGTCAGCTCTCTTCCACCCCCCATTCTGTTGACAGAGTAAGTGATGTATCCGCCTGAAAGTGTACCAGAAATATGGCTTCCCTTTACCTCATGCAGAATTGTGGGTTTTTTTCAAAGTTCCTTCTACTGAAGTTAGGCAATTACCTTCTAACTTTGGGAGTTGAACATAGAGTAAAGTTCCTTGGATATAACTCATGTGAGTCCTATGCTACCTTGTGTGTGATAGATGTTGATTGAAAATATTTTTTACAAGCAAGACCATGAACCTTCTTACACTATGTTTCCTTTTCTGTATCACAGATAGGAAAAAGCATTTGAAACATAAAGCTTACGTCTGATGAGTTTAATTTAAATGAGCTGCTGTTTGAAACAGATAACACTTTCATTTAGTAAATTAATGGCGTGGCAAAAGGAAACTCAAAGATGCTTCTACCTATAATAAAAAAATATGCTCTCTAGAATTCTAATATTTCACCATGTGATTACGTTACCTAATCTTATTCATTTTATTACATGAAACATAGTAAAATGCATTAACATAAATGTAATTTCAGACTTTATACAAATTTTTGTGTGAAAATCCCAAATACCTCTGGATTCATATTGATAACACTATAATAAAATTGCAACTGTCTCAGTCAAAGGATAGAAGTAAAGCAAGGTTTGTGGGAGAGATAATATCCTTTCTTTGACAAGCTGATATAATTGGAAAAAATAAGCTAGTGCTGTTCACATTTACAAAAGTGTTTTTCATTTTTATAAGTAAAATGAATGTGTAAATATGCAGAATAAACAATTCCAGTTTTTCCAAACTCCAAGCATCCTTTATACTCTGCTGTGCCCAGTTTCTTCAGCTTACCAGGCAGAATAACAAGAAGCATATAGAAGAAAACTTAACTGGGAATCTAAGATTCTCAAAATGTGGTATCTGCTGTTGATAAACATTTATAAGCCAGTCCTAACATAGAGTTCCCTTTACTATACTGGATTTGAAACAGAGTATTTCAGAACTTACAATTTCAGAACAGATATTTCTGAACTAGGAGCTACCAGCCAATACTGAATTACTTACCCATTAGTTCCCACTAGAGGATAGGAGTCAGAAGTACACTGTCTTGATTACCTTAAAAAAGGTAATACAATTCACAGTTTGAATTAAAAATAATTTTCTTCTAATTGGTATTTGACTTCAGATAATTAAGTCTTTTTTATGGTAATCCATGTTACTACACTTTATACTACTTATTTTTACCTGCAGAGCCTGCCATGGGGTGTGAAAGTCTGAAATCTGGCAGTAGTATTATTCCATCTCTCTACCACATATTTATCCCTATCAGGGGAACGAGCATCGTATTTTAACAAAAGCGATTCAGTGTCATTAATTTTCCAAATAGTCCTAGGTATTTGTTGTGAACTACTTCTTCTAGGGTATGTCTGTATTGCCAGTTCACCCCAGTAGCACACTTCTGAAGACGATCTCCCAGTTGTCTCTCCACCTGCCCTTTGGTTCACAGCACGGACTGATCTTGGGGTGAGCAAATGGAATTTCTTCTGGGTGCAACTGAAGTGGAAGCTGCTCTCTGGGATCCCATCTAGCAAGCTGCAGTTATGGATGGGTGCCCAGCTCAGCCCACAAGATGCAGACACTGGAGAAAATGAGGCTGAGCGGAGACCTTATTGCTGTCTACAACTACCTAAAAGGAGGTTGTAGCATGGAAGGTGTTGTTCTCTTCTCCCATGTAGCAAGTGGTAGGACAATAGGAAATGGCCTCAAGTTGTGCCAGGGAAGGTTCAGATTGGATATTAGGAAAAATTTCTTCACAGAAAAGTTTGTGTAGCGCTGGAACAGACTGCTCAGGAAGTGCTTGAGTCACCATCCCTGAAGGTGTTTAAAAGATGTATAGATGAGGCTCTTAGGGACATGGTTTAGTGCTAGATTTAGGTTATGGTTGGACTCAATGATCTTAAGGGTCTCTTCCAACCAAAATGATTCTATGATTCTCTTATGGGGACCTCAGCACCAACTGTGTCACTCTGTGGCACTGCACTACCCCGTTCCACTGCAGTAGCTGCTGATAAAGGCAGAGCTCTGTCTCCCTTCAAAGCGCTGTCTCAGCCGGGGCAGGAGAGCAGTGTCCAACTGGAGGCTTGAATCCATGCTGCTCCAGAGAACCCAGATGCTTTTTACCTGCAGAGCATCTCTCCTTTACACTTGCTTAATTGCGGAAGTGATGCTGACATCAAGCAACAGGCAGACTAAATATTTTATTTTAAATGGTTTTAGAGATGCTATTTTTGACAGATTTAATAACAGAACCCTTCTTAATTAAAACAAGTGAAATAAAAAGTTGGCATTTGCATATGAACATCTGCAGTAGCATTGTTCTTTATAGTTATAGTACACAGTGGGACGGTATGTTTGGCCAGTGCTGATTCTGGGATTAAAAATTATGGATAGTATTTAACTTGATGGATGATCTTTCTTTCCTGAGGACTGGAAAGCATTTTTAAATATCAAGAGCAGTAAAATTTCTCTGTATCTGTTTTCACAGGGGTTTTTGTAAGTATTTTGGCATATTAATGAAAAAATTACAATATAAACCACTGCAACTGAAAAATATAAATAGCAATTTATAAAATATTGATTAGAATTGCATTTCTGTTTCCTAGAGCACCGTCTGAAGCCAAATGTTTTGATGAATGCTGATTAACCTCTAGATGATTTTATATAGAGTTTAAATATACCTAGACTATATGCTAGGTAATTTTCTTTATTTAGTAGTTCACATATCTATTATATATTTTATAAGGTATATATACTCATTTTGTTAACATGCAATAATAGGAATACAGATTTTATGATCTCATTTCTTTATTAATGTGTCCTTCTGTCCCTAATGTACATAGTATAAAACAATATCTGGAGTGCTTATTAGTGATGCTTAACAGTTTTTAAATAACCCAGCTTAGTGGCAATTATGTGTGAAAGTGTGATGAAAGTTCTCACAGTGCTATGTCATACAGTCTAGGAGATACTTTTGACTGAGCGCAGGTAGTTTGGTGGTTTTTCAGTTTTGTTTTGGTTTGTGTTGTTTTGTTTGGGGTTTTGTTTGGGTTTTTGTGTGTGGTAGGGTTTTTTAGTTTGTTTTGGTGGGGTTTTGTTGTTTTCTGGAAGAGGTGTAGTCCAAGTGCAAGATACTGCTTTCTGCCTCTTGGAAAAGACAGAATGAAGATAAGGAAAACAGTTACATCTTGTCTTTCATCTCTTCAGTTGATCTTAGAAAAACTCTTGCTATCTGATCATCAAAGCTGCAGCTTCATAAAAGATTCGGCAGAGGGTCATGCAAGACAGAAGAAAATTCTAAATAGCTCTAACAATGGACAGCTCAAAGTTACTGGTAAATTGAAGGTAGTATTTTCTTCCCCTTATGTATGGTTGTGCAAAGAATTGCATTTGATATCTGAGCAGTGAAAAACTTCACTTTCACTATCTGATGATTTGAGAAATGAGGTCACATCGTAGACCAGAATTTGGTTTTGGTACACTTTACCCTGCTGGTTTAGACATCAAGAATCAGGAGACCCAGACTGGAAAAAGTTCTTGTTTCCAACATGAAATGCTTTGTGAACTTGTATACATTTTTTAGTTTGTCTTTATCTTTCCAGGGACAAATTCTGTTTTGTTCAGTTTTCAACTCAGTACAGACAAATAACACAGACTGTTTCCTGAAGATGTGGCTGGATGGAGTCAAAGCTCCTTCTGGCATGGGTCTGGAGGGAATGTGCTATGAAAGGTTTTGCAGTACCACACTGGGGCCGCAAGAGGATGAATCAGGGCCACATGGACTCTGCCTAGGGAATTCCTGATGCAGGAGGCAGGACATGCAAAACAGCAGTAGAGGGTTTCCCCAAGCAGCCATGCCCCAGGATCACTGCAGCACATTGTGTCTTCTCTCAGCCAAGACTTCTGAGAATATCAGTAAGTTCATGCTTGGCATACTGACTTAATGAAGCAGCACTGGCAAGTCAGCCTTCCAGTTTGAACTGCCTTTGTCATGGCCCATGGTATTACTGAGCCATTAGGATGTGTGCATTTGTGTGCACAGTTTATAGATATAGCCAGAAAAACATTGTAGCAGTACTGTTATTTTGGAATTAAAGCAAAACTGAATGATACGGACCTCCTTCCCCCTGAAATAGAGCCAGAAAATCTTAGGTTTGCATCAACACTTGACATTGTTTGTAGTAGATTGCAAAGGACGGATATTTCCTTCCTCTCCCTTTGTAGCTTAGACTCTCACAACTCTTCCTCCAGAGCCCAACTTTGTGTTTTGGAGGAGTCCATCTGTTGCTCTGGCACACAGTGCTCTCTCCAGGCAAGGACTGCACAGGCATGGCATGGTGCTAATGGCATTTCCAAAGGCCGTGGTGCGATTTCCCTTTGGGCAGACAGACTGCAAACCCCTGTGTGGCAAACAGGCTGCACACCAGGCTGCACAGACTCAACTGTGATGTTCCCTGCCATGCTCTTTGAAAAGGAATTCCCAAACGTCTGTCTTACGGTGGGAGAAGGTCTTTATTTCTTGCTAGTTATTGATCTAGAGAATTACTGATTTATCTGAATGCAGTTACAGATTCAGAGAACAACAACTGCATTACCAGGAGCATCTTTTTCTTTTCTCTGCAGACAAATTTAGGTTCACCTTGTTCATAAAGAACTTGCAGTTCATAAACTGTTCATTGTGCAGGTTCAAGAATAAAGAGAAGAGTAATAGACGAGTCAGCCAGGGCAAGGGCAATGTCTGCAGGAAGATGAGAACACTGTCAAAACAGCACTGTAGGGGAATGTGCAGAGTCTTGAGAGTCTTCAGTGCCAGACAGAGCTAATGAAACTTCTTTGGGAATTAATTTGTTAAGACAGTTACGTCCAGCATGCAGTGTGGCAGCTCCTGCTCCTCATAACCCAGGAAGCTGAGGAACTCAGATTGTCCCTACCACTTGGAAATGGAAACAAGCCAGGCTTGCTTGGATGCACTGAGAAAAGTCACCTTTATTTTTGCCACTGTTGAGTGATGTCACCCATTAAGTAGCCCAGAGTGTAGGAAAAGAAACACCTCCTGGGGAAAGATCCTGGCAAAGAGTCCTCAAAAAAAAGTTAGGTCCTCACAGCACTGGATGGATTACTCACTCTACTGGGTTTTGGGGTTTTTGTTTTCTTTCACTGAACATTTAGGATTTATCGCAGACTTCAGGAAGACCTTTTTAGGAAATCCCACCCTATCTTCAAAATTTTGAAGTGGACTGGAAGCAGGTAGCCCTGGCACTTTAGTGTATTGTCTGCTGAAGAATGGCACAGCTTTGCTCATTCGAATACGCACTGTTCTCATTTTATTTTCTAGGGAATGTGTTTGCCTCAACTTGCCCCCTTTTCCTTCTGCTACTTTGCTGTGGTGGAATGAGCGCATTGGCTTTGTGTCTTTGGTCCTTGTGTCCAGGTTATTTTTTTCATCATGCTTTTTAAGTATGTCTTCTTTATTTAATGTGCATGTGTATCTGATTTACGTTTTCTTAGTTCTTGTTCACCATTTGGCCACAGCTGTGCCAGACTTTGGTGTGCAAGGCATCTGGGCACTGGGACACCAGGAGAGAAATTTCTCAGAAAGCCCCATGAGGAGACTTTTTCTCAGAGAGTGAGGAGAGGGCACTGGCAAGGGAGGGATGATGAAGAGGCAGCTTCCTTTGCAACAGGAGTTTTATTTGCAGAATCTTTAGGAAAGTCCATCCTGACCTCTGGTTATCATGTAGCAAGTGACAGCCCAGGCATTGTATACAAGAGTCAGAGTGACAGAAAGCCTGGGAATAACTTTTTTTGTGATTTTTGAAGTGCAAGAGGTGTTTAAGAGAAGGGCGCAATGTTTTCATCCCAACAGGCCGAAACAGGGCTGAGATAACAGGCGTGATGACCACCGCACTTGTGGGTGATGTAGATATGTATGGACTCTCACAGAAAAATGAAGCTCACTATTTCCTATGATGGTCTTATTAGCAAAGTTCCTTCTTTAGCCGAAGCCGTGCAGGGCGCTGCATTCTGGCTTGATGTGCACAGGGTTTATGAAGCTTGTACCTAGGTGAACAAGTGAAGTCTGTGATCTCTCATAGCAAAGCAGCCAGATGCATGCTCCATAAGCATGTGGTGAAAATTACTGACATATCCAAAAAGATTTCTGGACTGAGACAGAGACAGCAGGGACAGCAGGGAATATGCAGCACTGCCTAGAGTGCAGGCCAGCACCTGTTTACTGGTTTGCGCTCAATCAAAGATGTCCTGTTTTCTAAACAATACATGCAAACCTGTTAATCCACTACGATCTGTATTATGCTGCAGTGACAGCCTTTTTCTATTCACATAACTATGACCACCATTGAGCAAACAGAAGATTCATATTTGACCAGCATCTCAGACTTTTTTAAAGTTCAAGAAATCGCACAGAGCAAAGCTGTGGACGACACCTGTGATGGGAGTGTGTGACACCAGGTCTGAATTTCCTCTCCTCTAAGTGCTTTCAGACAACTCACTGAGGTTGAGTTGCCCAGACTTCAGAGGATGATGACTACTTTCTTGGACACTAAGATGGCAGTATGAAGACATTGTAGTTAAATTAATGCCAGGTTCTTTGCGTAGTTTGTTGAAGGTGGCCCATTGCATGTGGATGTTCTGCGCTTACTACTGATTGTAGTAGTGTAGAAAAAAATGAGGTGTCACAGCCTTTCTGCTCCTGAAATGGCATTTCTACATGACAGAGCCTACAAAGTTGAGGTTATGACTCTGTCTGCTATGAGGGATTGTCTGCAGCAACCACCAATGACAAAAACCTGCTCAAGTTTTTGGCCCATGTTGTGCATAACCTTTCGTATCATAGAATATGCTGGGTGATAGACACTAAGTGGCTGGTCAGCTTTGTCAAAGCTTACAGTCCAAGTAAGTGCTGTTGTGGGAAGGTGCAGAAGCTAAAAACATCTGGTTTGGTCCTTGCTAAGAGTGTGAGGACAAAATTAATGATCTGCTGGAAAACAAGGGCCAGCAGTGTGGATTCAGTTTGGCATGAGTGACTTGGTTTAACAAATTCAAGACCAAACTCAGTCCTAGCTATCAAATATTATAGAGATACAGTCTAAAAAATTACCTACTTCTTGAGAGGTTCCTGGCAGTAAAAAGTTATTCTTTTTAAGCTTTCTTTCAGTTTGGTGTACAACTAGGGATTTAGATCATCACTGGCAGTGATAAGCACAGGACTGACTTTTTGGACCTACCTAATAATTTTTACTTCTCAGTATGCAATTGGTCTGGACAGAGATTTTTTGCAGACATTTTAAAAATTTTTATTCTTCGTAGCAACCTTGTATCTTGAAGAGTGTGGGCTAGGTTGTAAAATGTGGGTTATTGTAGCTGAATAGGTACCCAGTGCACATAATCATTCAATACAGCAAGCTAGAATTAGACAGGAAATATAGAAGTGTATTTCATCTGTGAAGTGCAGAAAGAAGTTGCATTTCTTCATGTCTGGTACAGGGAAGAGTCAATCCTCTCTTGCCTTTCCTCTCATAGCCTTTCTGTAAGCAGACGACAGAGAGGTCAAGACAGCAATTCTGTGAATAGTTTGAAGGTGTAGCACTTTCTCAGTAATGTGCATTGCAGGATAGAGGACAAACTAGACTGGCCTAACTATTGCAGGGTAGTTCACATTGGTTCATCTGATACAAGTTAATGTCAAATTAAATGAAGTCCTCAGCTTCTCTTAATCCCCAGGACACTGGGGCTGTGGTTTGGCTGTGGGGGTGTCAAGTGCATCTGCCACACTATGCTGTACTTTCACAAGAAGTGAACTGAACTCTAACCCAGACAAACTCAGTTTTTTAATAACTCCCAAAGCACTTACTGAATATTTTGTTGTGTTCCAGTATCATAGGTCAAAAATACAACTGATTGCTAATTATGCTCTTTAATGCAACGTTTTCGAAAGTCTATTTCTAACCTTTTCTGTTGGTTTCACATTTTCTTATTCTATTAGCAGCCCATTTTCTGCTCCCTCTCTCTCTATTTGACATTTCAGAATGAATAACAAAGCAGTTTTGTAAGTGCATATGCATTTCCTCAAGGAAATCAGGGCTTGAGCACATACATTGGTCTTTGCATGCATGCTGATGAAGCATGCATAAAAATATGTCTGCCTTTGCTTGCATACGTGCCAATGTCCAACCTTCCATGCTTTGAACTCTTACTCCAAAATGCAAATGCATAATTCAAGAGGACTGAAGCAGAACAGTGTTGAGCATAACTTCTGGGTACATGATTCCCATAGCAAACTATGCAGACTTCTATTACGTTTCTAAACGCATGTTTCTAAACTCTCTGTGCACTGGGAGATGTGAGTTCCTCAGCATGAGGACAAGAAAAATCAGTGCACCCAACAGCCAGACCAGTCTGCACTGGGTGGCAGACAAGCACAGAGGACTGTGTTCTTTTTGGAGAACTTCTCAGCTAAAGTAACAACATTTACCTCCATGTGCATTTCAGATACAAAGACAAAATAGGTGGGAGAAAACACCTTTGTAGGTCTCAAGAGACATAATGAATCACCTTTCTGAAGTAAGCCATTCTGGGTATGGAGCCTGTAGAAAAGTCCATCAGGTTCAGATACTGACAGGTGAGATGGTAGCTAAGCAAATATTTTGGGGATAAGCAAGCTTGAATATTGCTTAGGTCTAATTCAGTCTAATATACCTATTTTTTTTCTTTCTGTCCCAGATGCTGGTATTATACTCAAGGGATACTGCTACAATTCCAACCAGTATTAAATATAACTGAAATTATTTATTAAGAATAAAAATGTATGTTCAAAGGTAAAGGTTGTAGCAATCAAGTCATTTTATGTCTCATTATATTGCAAAGAAGCACAGCCCATGAAGCCACTTAAGAATGATGTTTAGGAGTCCAAATGTGTACACTACTGCTTATGTGCATGTTTATTTTTCCTTCCCACACAAATACAGCCAAGGCTGATATATAAAAAGAAGTGCCTACAGACTGGGAGCCTGTGCCTACTGGTGTACAGATTTTTCTTTTACTCTTCTGAGCATTTGTCCCATTTGGAAATGTCATGGGAAATATCCTTCACATTGTTTTACAGCCCTTGGTAGCTGAAGAAAATTAGATTTTATTGCTGTGGAAAAAAACTTCACCTTGCCACAATTGTTTAGCTCTGTGTGCGCATTCAGATGTTGATATGCCCCTATTATAGCACAGATCTACTGACAGCTATGGCTGCTGGGAGACGCCTTGCTCCCCCTCAAATTACTCACTAAATTTGCCTCCTTCCACAGAACCAGGAATTCAATCAGTCATTGCTGCCAACTCTGAAGGATATCACCAAAGTGCTGCTGGAAATGATGCAGAACTATTTTGAGGACATAGCTTAGAAAGATACTTCTTAAATACCATATTGCAAAATTGTATAAATTAGTAAAATGTGTCTTCTGGAATTCTCATAGCATTCAAATGGAAGCTTTATTACTTTTGTAATTCACTCTTCACTGACTTCTCAGAAATGACATAAGACGTTGAAAAATTGTACAAAGGACATCTTAAAAGACACAAAGCAAAATCCTTCTACAACCCCCAGACTTTATTAGAGATTAATTTAGTGTAATGAAAATTTCTTTCATACACCTGTGTTTCTATATAAAAATTAGACTACACAGTTTGTGTCCTATAGCTCCCATGGCTGAGAAAAGGCTTTGCAAAGGTTCTAATGTCTTTGATGCCTTAGAAAATGTTCTCTCAAATTGTTCATTTGAATTTGGCCAAGGTCATACAGTCCTTGTTACCTTATTATAATGTATTTCTTTATCATTTTACTTAATTGGTTTGCATATTCAATGAAAAACATGGAATGAAGAGCAAGAGTGATACACTACAGCCTAATTTTTCAATGTGCTTAGTACTAGCTACTAAATTTCCTTTTACTAGGGATACAGCTGACTGCTTTCCTGTTTTGAATTAAATGATTTGTTTGTACACTTAATTTTCTTCAATCTCTTTTCATCATTGGAAAAGTACTGATAAAGCACTAGCTGACCATTAGAAGACGGATAAAATAGAATGATGCATCTTCAATGATACATCTTCATTACTATCGTGTTCTCTCTGAAACTATTTCTTTTCCCTTGCAGGACAGTTCTGTTTACTCTGACCTCTGTAGTTGTGCTCGTCATCACTACTGACTGGATCAGCTGGGACAAGCTGAATCGTGGATTTCTGCCAAGTGACGAGGTCTCAAGAGCCTTCTTGGCTTCTTTCATCTTGGTGTTTGACCTTCTTATTGTCATGCAGGTACATTCCTAATGTTTCGTTTTAGCTGCTGAGACTGCCTAGTCACTCTATTTCTAGTAGAGCAAATGGTGTTTAGCTAGGACTACATAAAGGTAAATAAATGTTTAATTTGCAATTGCTGTTTGTAGGCCCATTTTATAACACCATCCTCGGTGACTTTGCAAAAAGCCCACTGGCCTTTTGTTATGAAAACATTGCTGATTTCTATTCCTAGTTTTTGTCTCTCCAAGTTAGGTGTTTTCTGCAAAAATGACACCAAATGAAGAAACAGGAGCTAGCTGTTTTGTAAATTCAAAGCTTCTGTTAGGATGATGAGAGAAATTTGACCAATCAGTAAGGAAATACTTCCATATTTCAAGCATGTACAGTATCAGGTATACACCTGGTATACATTGCAGCATTTTAATCGATGGAAATTACTATTTGCTATTAAGATTCCACTTTCACGTAAACATTTCTTTACTTTGATGACAGGTCCTTGTACTGCAGTGTCTTCTGCCAGTGAGGTTAACTGGGGAGATGATTCCTTGTAGCCTGCCTGATGTCTGCTCTTTTGAATCTAGCTGTTAAGAAAGGAATCTGGGTCACAAGTATTTGGCCAAAAACCTCTCTCGTGTGATGCTGTGCTCTACCCTTTGCTTTTGTCTGTGGTTTGAGCCCTGTGTGAATAACTCACCTGATGCTCTGTGAAGAGTTACATCATTTGGGCTGAAGCAAGGAAAAGGAGCGCTGAAGGCCTGAGTGACTTTTCCTGTTAGTCCTGGACATGTCAGACTGTTGAACTGAAGTTTAGCAAATAATTTGAGAAGAACCGATGGGTCCTTTCCAATATATTACTAACTAACTCTGCTAGCAAAGACCATTTCTGAGACACTTTGTTCTTTTTAATGAGGTATCTATTGCTTGAGTAATTTTCGTAGAGGTGACACTGTGGTGGCACTCAGAATTTATCACTGCTGTACTAGGACGTTAAAGTCCTATGGCTCCGTTTTATTTTCTAATGTTCACCAGTGTTCAGTGCTCACTGTGCTTCATGGTTAGAACAAGGAGGATAAGAAAGGAAGTACTGTTTTCTAGTAAGATTTGTGGTGCTTTCCTTTCTCTCCCTTTGCATTTTACACTTTGTTTACTGCTTCAAAGCAGATTCAAGAAAATGTATAATAAATGATTGTACTTCACAGGGCTGTAATGAAAGTGTGAATGAAAATACATGATGTATCAAGCTATATTGAATTTGATATTGTATGCAGGGTAGAGAAACAAAGTTGTCTTCATACCAAATAATTATTAAATCATCCTTTTGACTTTGAAAAATGAAGTTCAAGTACTTTGACCTTGTAGCTGCTGAATATAGGGAAGAATTTTATTTGAAACAGTCTGTTCCAAGTACTATTTCATATTTTTACAAGAAGCAAGAGGCTCTTTTTAATTGCATTTTTGACTGATGTTTGTGTGATGGAGTTATTTATTTATTTAAAGTTATTTGGACCCCGCAGCTAAGTTGGCATGTTTTATGTACAGTGTAGTTCTAGCATCATTGCATTGCCACTGCAATAAAGTCAAGTTGAGACAGCAAAGTATTAAATCACAGGTAAAGACCATCAGGATCTCAATCCTTTGACTGAATTATGCTTTGGAATTACATGTTTCTAGAAATTAATAGTGTTTTCTGTTTTGTGGAGTTTTTTTCTAATTTAGTAAGCTTAGCAAGAAACTGGTAAATGATTTAAAAAAGGAAAAAAGCTTAGTATTACGAAATTTCTGTTGGAGGCTGATGCTAACCAAGACCACAAATGAAGTCTCATCTTTTTTTGGGGTGCGGTCATTTTCTGTCTCTCTGAATACTGTGTTTAGCAACAAGAGAAAACCAGTTGAGTTTTGAAACCCATTCTCAATTCTGTGAAAAATAATTACATAATTGTAAGGGATGGCTTTGCCTTCTTAGTATTACTATAATTTAATATTTGTCTAAGCCCTATGTAGGACATAAGACAAGAAATAAAGGACTGAGGAGTCTTTGCCCTCAAGAGCTACCTTTATTCGATTAGACATAATCCAGGCAGACATGTGAAGAGGAGAACACAGACAGTTGAACCTTATACAGACAGTTATACATGAGTGTTGCTAAAGGGTACATGCACTTTTTAGCTTTGGTTTTCATTCTGCAACAAACCCTGGCTGCCTCCCAGCCCCGCTCTCCTTCCAGTGTGCAAAGTCTCCTCTGCTCTGAGGGATGCACCAAATATTCAGGGGATGGGTCAGGGAGAAAAGCACAAATGAGAGACAGAGTAGAAGACAGAGACTTGTGTCTGAAATGTAAATGTGAAAGTTATGACCACAAAAATATATAAGACAATCTGAGAAAACAGATCATGGAGAAGGTTGCAGGACTACAACAGGACTTCATGGGTAGTGCGGCTGGCTTCTGGCTCAGGCTCTATTCCTGCCTCTTCTGCTTTGACACTTCAACATGTTCACCCTCCTTGGGGTGAAGAAAAGGGACCCTGAATGCCTGTCGTAGATGGCAACTGTGTGTACATCTCCACCAGCTTTTAGTCACTGTCTTTATAGTCAATGGAGACATCAAGGTACAGTTGGGGTGCTTTCAAACATCTACAGTAAGATGAGATGCAACAGGCCCTAGAGGAGAATAAGTAGACCCAACATGATGAGCTGAGAGGAGCCATCCCTTAAGCCAGACCCAAAAGAAATGTTATGAGGGTTCCGTGGTCTGAGCCCAGAGCTGCAGCTTTGCAAGAGTCCTGCTCAGCTATTTCCACAGCTGGTCAAAGGGCCAAAATATTATGGCATTTGTGTGCTGGTGTTTTATCAATGAGACTTCTTTAGAGCATATCTGACTCTTGCAGGCAGGGTGAGCTCCACTTCTCCCATTGCTGCTTGGCCATGGTTGAAAAGAATTGAAGTTTCACTGGGTCTAAGCCAGACTATCAGAGACAATAACTATTTCAGGCTATTTGAGAGGCAGCACAGAGGTCTCTGTCCAGTCCTGGTTGTCAGGACATTTTATCCAATGTAAATACAAACACTGATTTTATTTATTTTTTTTAATATAGAGATTGCGTATTTTCTCACTGAAAAACAAGTGATTGAATTCAGTCCAATGTAGGTGAGCCTTAGTTCCTTTTAAAGGATATATCCTTGCTTACAGTAAGAAAGTAAGAATTCTACAAGTTAGTTATTTTTCTCCACAGTATGGAAGTGATTAAATCAGTCTTTTTCACAATGTGTTTAATGATGCCTGTCCTGATAATTGAGGTGGCAAGATGCTAACGTATGTATATTTCTGGCACTTGTAGCATTCACTGCTGTACATGGGCACCATGATAATTTTAGCCTTAGTTTCAGACTGTGTGCAAGATGACATATATTAAAGTTGGATATGTAGCAATACTTTTATCATGCAATAGAAATTTTTACTCTTTTAAAAAAAAATCACATATTTGGTTCTCTTTCTCAAAGATGTAATGGAAAAGCTGTTAAATAAAGGAGTAAATATCAAAAGTGAAACTAGAATCCCACATTCCAAATACTTCTATTTGTGCAAGTAAACAGTAACTCGTGCATTAGCCTATATATTTTTTGTGTGTGTGTGTCGTGTTCTTAGCGACTTTGCTAATGGGTAGGAGCCTGTGGTGGCTGTGTTATTAAACCTCCTGTGTTCACAGAAGATTAATGGGGAGATTAATTTTGTCATCTCTGTAATGTCTTTTGTGAGTGTTTAGAGATTTGCCCAGACCTCTGAAAGACCAGGGAGTATTTCAGCATCACTGTGGAGTTACACGCTGTAGCTACCTCTCTGAGCACTTTGCAAGTCCCATGGTGTAAATTCTTATAACTCTTATGACTTACTGCAACTTCTTATCTGACAGTACAATCAGATAAAATGTCTGAGTGATTTTAAAGCTACCTGAAAATACTATTTGATCCCAAAAGGAGAATTTATTCTTCAATAACTGAAGAGACTCAGTAGCACCTGACTGGAATAAACAGAAGCCAGGAAGCACTTAAATCTAAGACTGTTTGAGACAGCTCTTGTATGCGAATCTTTAACCCAACTAGCAAAATAATCCCGTTAATACCAAATACTCTTGTAAATACACAGAACAGAATTTTGTCCTTCTGGGTAGTTTGAAAGAAATGAAGTTCAAAGAGAGCTAGAAAATTGACAACATTCCTTATGACTAGTACTGGATCTCTGCTTACGTAGGTATTAGGGTATCAGCAGACATATTTTTATTTTTTTAAAAAGAACCATTTTTCAAATGTCTTTTTCATAATGTTTTTGCATGTAAATTGCTTTAACATGTAACCGTAGATCAATCCTTGCTACTTCACTTGAAAATCAACATATTTAAGGGGTGGCCTGTCACTTCTTTTTCATTTTGTTTCTGCAGAATGTCTGGTCTTCTGTCTTTGGTAGAGTTTCTAATAAGAGAACTAGAAAGTTAACAGTTTGAAGAAAATATGTATTTAGACTGTCTTGTGTTTTTTTCTTCTAGTTTTTCATCATTCCCTGGGGAAAAAAAAGTAGTTAATTTAGCTACTTTGTAATGTTAATTATGTTTTGTATATATCATTATTAAACAGTAACACAAAACCATTATCGGCAAAATGGAACAGACTCTGGTTGTTTTAACAAATACGCAAAGTGGGGACAGTTCTATTTATTTTCAGTTTTACGCTGATGGAAAGCCTATTTTGATTAAAATTTAGTATGACGTGTGAGCACGTTCAAAAATACCACCCACAACGTCAAGTGCATAGAAGAAGATATAATTTGCTTGAATAGTTGAAGTGAAAGATAGAGTAGATATACGGTCTCATCCACACAAAGTGGGTAAAGACTTGATTTTTAGAGGTTTTATTTTTTTAGAAAATCTGTTTAACTTTGCAAACGTAATTTGATTGTGGCTTTTAACTGGATTTACACTCAGTAATTTGATAGAATTAATTTACACTTATACAAACAAGAGGAGAATCCTGATTTACACTTCAAGCAGAATACGCAGGTATAGTAGTTTTCCTTTGAAAGAGATAAGCAAGAAATGATTTTGTGTTCTCAGACAAATCAGGCTATAGAAAATAATTTATCGTTCCTGTCAGAGTAGACCTTCTCAGCTGTACATTTGATTCAAGAGTGGTATATAAATTTTTTTGTTTCCTAACAAGCAGTATCAAAACGTACCGATGTATAGTTTGTTCCCGAGGAAGTTACCAAACTTGGAATGAAAATATCCTTCTAAAAACCTCCCATTCAGCACAACAACTTCTGAAGAAGCAAGCACTTGAATGTCAGGGTACTTTCCATCATACCTTTGCTGGCTTTTGAAACATCTGAAAACACAATAATAAAATATAAGTCAAAACCCATGAGACACATCTGTGTTAGTGAAGTTAATAAACAACTTTTGAATCACCTCTGACATTCAGAATTTCTGTATGTGAGGGGCTACTATCTTTTTTTATTCATGCCTTTTCAAGATGGGAAGCTAGCCATAGGGGCAGGTGACCAGTGACAAGTTTTCCAGAGGAGTCAGGATAGATGGGAATTCGCCTTGAATAAAACTGACAGCAGATTCATCTCCATTACTGGTGTCCCCAGCCAGTACCATATGTCAAGGTTTTACAGGGAAGAACTGTACCCTGGACTACTTTTTTTCAGATATTACGGGGAGTGTTTCATTCCACTCAGAGTACATTGCTCTTCACTAGCAGATTTTAGACATGCCTGTCAAACAGCATTACAAAAGTTGGTAAGCATTTTGAGCACATGCTTGTACTCAGCTAATTGCTCAATGTTTGCTGAAGAACCCTACTGTGAGGGTTGGCTCTGGGGTCTTGTACCTCCCATGGCCTGCGGATCTCTGAAGGAGAAGGGGACAAGTTCAAGTGAGGTAACTTTGGGAGAAACCTTTCTATAGCAAGTAGTAGATTTTACTTCCTGCAAAGTCTTACACATAGGAAAGATTTTCCCCTCTTCTTTTGTCCTTTCTACATCCTTCTATGGATGATGGAAATGTTCTTTATTAGCACTGATGTAAAATATTCAAAAATAATCCTGAAAAATTAAGGTGAACTAGAAGAACTAGAAAGGAACAGCTCTTATCTACAGCTTCACTTTATTTGTACTTACTACAGATTCAAATGACAGACTTGAGTACATTCCTAAATACTGTTTTGTCAATATATTGATAATATTTCTCATGGCATTATTTGCACTGCGGCCCTTCCTCCTGCTGGGTCAGACTCAGGTCTTTCTTACCTATCCTAGAATTGTTCCTCTTCTTGAACCTGCCTCCACAGCTGCTACTCTTGCATTTATGTCTGCACTGAATTTCACAGTCTCAAATGATAATATTTTTTTTCCCCTGAGAGTCATTGGTTTTGCGGGTATCAGATCTTACTCTTTTCTATTTAGAACACAGAACAGTAGCTTTCCTGAGCTCTGCTTTCATCCATCCCATCAGACATCTGTTTTATGTTAGCTTTCCTCTATGTTCTGTCTAAGACCACTATCAGTGGAGTGGGTTATTTCCTGACTATCATGTACTGAGGGGGACAAGTTAGTGTGGTCCCAGAAACAGCCTGTTTGGCAGCTCAGGAATAAGCAGCTAGAAATGGAGTCAGCGTCTCACAGAATGAAGTTGTCCCTGTCCCTCTCCTAGCAAGGAAATGAGGCTTTGAAGAACCAGTGCACGGATTCTCATCTTCATCCCATCTGCCTCTTCACATTTTTGTTTTCTGTGGACAAGGCAAGGAGAATAGAAATGTACTGTATTTATAGATCAGAGAATAAAATTATACATTTGAAATCCACTGCTTTTATGTTGAAGGGAAACACCTTTTAAGTTTGATGGAAGTGTACATAGTGTTTATGTAAAAGGGTGATGAGGGGGGAAAAGTACAGCATTGTAACGTGTAATTAAAACCCAGAAGTCTCTATTGGAATATTTTCAAGATCCAGTTGGATGTATAAATTCACCTTGAAAACCCCTTCTCCCCACTGCCAGAACGCACTATAAAGTACAGTTTATTTCTTCAACTCTTTCAATTCCTTTGGAAATAAGAAAATGATAAGTAAAATTCTTTTCCCTGAGAAAAGGTGGGGGTATTTTGTCCCTTCTTGCACATTATATACCCTACCTTTTTAATGAGCTGTCTGGTTTATATTGCAGCATTTTCATAATTTTATGTGGTGGATTTTGTCAAATACGACATGCAAAATACAGTATTTTTAAGTACATTTCATCCTTTGCACTGTTTATACATGGTTAAATCTCACTTAGATGGCGTTACATTTGTCTTGGGCATTGCAGATTCAATTCCTGGATTTGCTTCAGCTGCTGTAACTTGGTGTATTTGTGCTGACCTGAATCCTATTGTGCCAATTTATACCAGCTGAGGGCTTGGCCCTATTTTAGCTCTCTGACTCAGTTCCTCATTTGCTGAAAAGGAACAACTGTAGTTCTTTTCTTTCACTACTTGTCTGATTGTCTGCTTGGCCCCTAAGGTGCTCAGAGAAGGATGCTGTCTGACTAGGTACCGCTTCTAGCATAATCAGGCACCAGTCCCAGCTGGAGCCTCTTAGCTTTGAGATGACTACACACAAAATGAATTAGCTGGAAAAGCTTCTCATTTGTCACAGTCATTCCCTTTTACCCTGACAATGGGTACGTGCCATACATGTGACACTGAGGCCCTTCTTTTGCAGTGTAGATATTTGCCTGACATAATGAAACAGTTCTGCAAAAGCAGACCTGGGATTTTCATGCACTATCCCCTGAAGCCACCATATCCAGGCAAAATGCACCCCAAAAAAGTGGAATTCTAGGAACAAGAAAAGCCAGAAATTGTTTTCAAGTCTTTCACAGGACTGCTTCCATCTTTAGTTGCAAGGAGAGTATTTTCACAGATTCTGCTATAATCACTGTGTGATAGGTTTTGTTGTTGTGGGATTTATGACTGATGAGTGTTGCATTACTTAAGATTATATTGCAGTGATAGATGTTGATATAACAATAATGTTGACATTCAGATAATTCTGCTCTCTTTGGGTTTGAGATGCTCTGGAACATATTATTTGCTTGTAGAAATCTGCTTTGTAATGAGCAGGTTTTTATCTAAAAATGAAAAATCTGAGATGAGATTGAACTGGTTCAGCTGTTTAAGTGATAGAATTGCATGCAATTTGTAAATGGAACCATGTAAGTTTAAATCAAAAAAAAAGAAAAAAGAAGGATAAACCTCAGTTTTCCATAAATAGATAGACCCTTGCCTTTAGACAACTCTTATGCCTATCCATATTTTACATTTAGCTACATGACATACTGAATTTGCAGGATTTAGTGGCAGGTCGTTCCTGAGCGTACAGATCCACCTAGCAACAATACTGAGTTCAAGTAAGGAGAAGAAGCAAAACTAGCGTGGTTGCTCTTCATCAAACCTTAGAGGGGAACAGAAACAAGAATATGCCTAGTATTGTTGGTCTAACTGCATTATTTCTGCAAACTGGATTGAATGACAGTTGTTTATACTTCCTTTGAAAGTTTGAAGGCTGTTATGTGAAACATTAACAAAAAGACATGCTTACCTTTATTGCCTTTGAGTTCTTCTAACATTCTGTAAAGCTGCTGAATTTCTTTGTATAACAAAAGGGACATATGTAGTTAATCATTGAATGTCTTGAGATACTGGGTACATTAAATATTTTTGCACCTGTTAGAATCAGACTTTATTGAACTCATCAATGAGTAATTCATTCTCATATGTACAGAGCAGGGGAATTATTCCCTAGTACTTTTAATGATTTCAAATTACAGTTGCAATGCTTTCTGAGTTTGATCTAACATTTAATTACTCAGCTGTATTGTGTTTGGAGTCATGTCTCTTTGGATCATAGGTGTTGTACAAGTGTGGCCTTAAGTCAATGAGGCTTCTAGTCTCCTATGGGTTAAAACCTAAAAGATTCTCTTTTCTGGAATCTGACCATGTTTGCCTGCCCATGCTGTAGTGCTCATTAGGAAGAGGAGATTCTCCAGCATAACACTTACCATATCTCACAGACAGATTGGGGACCAGCACTGTGTGACACAGTGTGAATCTGTGTTTCCCACTGGATCAGTGAAGCAACTAAACCAACATGCCTAGGGAGTCTCCCAAACAGTCTCAGTAGTGTGTTGCAGCTGACTTTGGACTGTACTATTTACCAGCTGGTCCCCAAATAATTAACCTCTTCTCTGTCTCTTCCTAGTACCTAAATAGTATTTGCAACATAATTTTTCATTAAGATTCCTTAGAGCCCTGTGTGAGCCAACAGGTGTTGTAGGTGCGTTAACACATTGTCACTCTTGTGGAAATGGTACAGAGAAAAAAACTATATTAATCAAACTGGGAAAGAACTACAATTTTCACCTCCCTTCCTCAACACTTGTTTGATTGCTGCAGTAGCTGGTAATGCTGATCTTGTCTTGATACCACTGATGCCAGAGAGACACAGCCTCAGGTAGTATATGATGAGCACAGCTGCCTTCATTTCCCACTTTGTCAGCATCGAGGGCAGCTGCTGGCGTGGTGAGAACTATCCATTATCAACCAATGCAAGATGGAGCTGTCAGGGTCTCCAAGCTTGGTTACACCAGGCACTGAAACCATTTCTTCCTGGATAAAGATAAGTGAATTAAAGAGCAACTTTCCAGACTGGCTCTGAGCAACGCAGTCTGTGTTGCTGGGGGTGGTTTGGAGCACTTGTGGGGGCTGTAAGGGAGAGAGGGGCCTGAGCCCCGCAGCTGCAGCTCTGTGCTGGCAAACTCCAGCTCCAAGCAGCCACTTGCAAACGGTTCCCTGTCTCTGAAGAAAGAGCATGGTGGTCACTGGCTGCTCATGCCCTGCAGGGTAGCACAGCAGTGGGGAGAAGCAGCTGAAACTGCCTCAGTCCCCTGAAATCCTCCCCCAGTAGCCAGCAATGCTCTGTGGTGCATCTCTGGCACAGGGGTAGGCTCAGAGCAAAGGCAGATGCTGGCGGTGGAGCCCCACTCCCAGGATGAAGTACTCATGTGGTTTCAGTGACCCAAACCTGGCAGAGCTGCTTCTCTGCTGTGTCCAGCCACATTTGGCTTGCACCTTCAAGAATCCTTTGTTCTGTCTTGGCCAGCTCTGTTTTAATCTTTTCTTTAACAACCACAGAAGCCTATGGAGTGCTGTGTTTCTCAGTGCATTCATGGCTTGCACCCCCACCAGCATTAATTATGTGACACAATAATCCAGAAGACTGAACTGTAGCTGTTCTGGCTGGTACTGGTCATTTTTGTGTTGTGATTTTATTTCATTTTTCAAGAGACACATTCTGGCTCTTTCTCACATACAAAATCAGCTTTGATTTCCCTCCATCAGTTCTCTCTGAGCTCTGCTATGATGTTGTTTCCCACATCAGGTACCACATGAGGAATTAAATGATGGAAATTTGTGGCTAGGTAATCCATTTTATCGCCTGTAGATGAAAATGAGAAAACGGCGTACATCTCTTTCTAATGTATCTTGCTATGGATTTAAGGATTTAATCCTATAATCCTTCTTGGATGGCTCTTTGCTTTTAGTTTCTCTCAGGTGGTCTTTGGGCTTGATGATATACAATGTGCAGCACACATTAGATTTATAATGAAATTTCATTCTGCTTCAGAGCTGTGTGCCTAAAGTGGAGAAACAAATAATCCTCAAGAGCAGCAGTGACTCCAGGTACAGCACACGATCTTTTGAGGAGTAGGTGGCAGAAAAGAAGTGATTAAGTGATCTGCTTTGTCAAGCAGCCAGAGTTAGAGGATTCAAAAGGGACTGCTGTCCCATCTTGAGTCAGAAGGTGTAGTTTTTGATGGCTCTGTTTTGGTCTGGTTTCTGCAGATTGTGTGTTGCTCAGACTCTCCAGACTGAGCCCCATAGCATTTCTGAAGGCAGCTGCTTGGTGCTGCACCAGCCACCTGCGGCTGCCACCTCCCCAGCGAGAGCTGCAGCGAATCCTCTTGGCTGCGAGTTGGCACTTTTGTCCTGACCTTAAGTTGCGAAGCAACAGCTACATCTTCTTGAATGAATGTTAAATACCCTTGGGAATGTTTCTGGCATCTGGGCCAAACAATTACTGCACTAATTTAAATTATATAAAGTCCTACTGTTCCTCAAGGTCAGGCTGCAAAGATTTGCATATCTGGACAAAGGATTCCAAATAGAGGGAATGAGAGAAAGAAAAAAGCATCATGTAAACAAGCCTAACATCAGAAATGAACAGATGATGCAAGACAAATACAGCGACACATAAAAAGTTGTGTAAGAAATGGTGTTAAAAATGAGACAACACTACTGAGGCTGCACACTCATGCATTCAGAAATTTGGAAATGCCAGAATTAAGGTTGCTGATCCAAACTTTTCACCCCTATTGTGCATATGCATTGTGATACAATCTTTAGTTTTCTATGCACATCCCATTTTTCCACAGGACCTCCGTCTCATTCGCTGCACTGAATGAATGGTGTTCACTTAATGAGAAGCTATTCAATATTTTGGTTTACCCTTTCTGTGCAGCATGTGCCCCCAGGCTTTACTTACTGCATACTATTGAAACCTTGATATGAAGATGAAATAATTAATTTCCTCATGGGCTTTTTTGTGACACTCATCGCTGTACTTCCTTTTCAAGCATTAATGTATTGATCTTCACAATAGCCTTCACAATAGGAGTATTATTGTCCATTATTGTCCACATTTTATAGTGAGGCACAAGGAAATTAAAGGCAAAGTGTCCCCAATTTGGGATGTCTGAGGACATTGTTATGAAAATGTATATTATTACCCATCTTTTACCTGAGCAGTTACCTAATTGGAGGGGTGGAGGGGGACTCTAGCATATTATTTCATTAGGAACAGACAGAGCCACATATTTACTTGATTTAATCTTCTGTGTTATACCGACAGCCCTAATTGCCTTGTAGAATTCAAACAGTTGTAAAAACTATTTCTTTATTGTTTTGAGTGATGGCTATAACTGTGTCTTATATTTGGCTCCATAAAATAGACTGATTACTTTTTATGCTGATCTTAAAGGAGTACAGGGCAGTCCTATCTAGGTAGTGCTGTGCACTACAGGAATCTGACTATCCCTCCAGATATTTTGTCTGTCCTTCCTCTTCTCCCCAGTGGTGATATGTTCAGGATCAGTTCTCATTGATTTCAATACCAGCCACGGGTGCTTGTCACTCAAACGAATCTAAGCTTAGGTAGGATGTTGATGTAATCACACAGAAAAAATAAGTAAATAAATAAGTAAGTAAATAAATAAATAGCCAAAGAATTTTTAACTGCTTGGTAACAGTTTAGTTTTAGAAATTCACTGAGTATCTAATAGACATGTCATGGCAGAATTGGCTGAATTCAGTTCCTTCTGGCAGCAGTGACCCTCATAACAAGAGTTAAGTGTTTTCACATCTGCTGCTGTCTCTTGCATTTTCACCCTTCTTCCCACACACCTTCCAGCTTGTGCAGCAGATGCAGAGTGCAGGAGATCTACAGGGCTCTCTGTCACTCTGTATTCCCACCTCACAATCACAAGTTAGAGCCTCTGTAATGAAAAAGGGTCGTGTCCTCTGGAACAGTGTGTGATCACGTAGCTAAGTAAGGATTGTACCATGCATATACACACAGTACAGATAACCTTAACTTGACATCCCTTAGTTCATGATTCTTCACCACTGAAACCTCCAGACAGTTTCTTTAGTGCAGAACTTTATGTGTGTATAATCCCTGTAGGTTTTACAAGAAGATAGAAACCTCAAAATCAAAAAGTCTGCTATACAAATCTGATGGGTCTTATCAGGGTACTGGAACCATTAGCTCCCCTGCACGAATTTTTGCAATGTGAGCTACCTGCTAACAGCAGCATGTGTTTTTTCTTCCTGTGAGCCACTTCAGAAGGAGGAGGAGAATTGTGCTTTGCCTCTGGCCTTCATATCTGCTTGTTACAGCAGAGGGTGGTGATAACTGGAGTCATGGCGACAAGTCCTCCAGAGCCAGAGGCCCTGACACTTTCCAGCCATTTCCCCAAACTTGACATTTTCCTTTCTGTCGCTTCCAAACCCCCTCTCCTTATCTCCCTCTCTGCCTCCATCCTGGGTCCTCTTCATCCCTGCTTCTGTGACATATCGCATCACTTTTATCCAATTTCAATTTTCAGTCTTTGAGTCTTTCATTTCTAGTCTCCACATCCAGTGACTCCTAATAGTCAACCCTGAGCCTTCTCAAAATCAAAATCTCTTCTCCCTTCCCTCTCTCCCCAGGTCATTCCCTTTTCCTTAGCCAGCCAGTCTCACCCTTCTGCTCCCATCCCGACCACCCTTTCTAACTCTCCACCCTCTTGCCTGACTCAAGTCTCTCGCCTCCTCCCACTCCCTTTGTGTAACCTATTCCAGTTTTCCTGTCACAGCATGGCTCAGGTGAACACAGCCTTCATTTAACCCTGTGGCTGCAGACAGGTATGCCAAGCCTTCTGCTTGGCCTCTTAGAGAGGGCTGGTGGTGAGGAATGAGGACAGGACCTGGGCCATTGTGTCCCTGCTAGACTCAGACCTGGAGCTGGAAGCTCTCCTGCCCCCATCTTCACTCAGGTCCAGGTGCCTGGCTCTGTCTGCATGCAGAGTACTTGGATTAGGAATTATGGGAAATCTGGCTCTCTATCCCTCAGATACTGTGTGGGACCAGCTCAGTCCCCCCTGGAGAGCAGCTTAGAGTCCTGCCACAAGCACCAATGGGGGTGGGAGGAAAGGAGACATGGAGGATGCTCTGTCTCTTCTCTAACAGTGGCAGTTTCATAGTCTGATGATCTCTGGGAGCTGAGAGACACTTGGGCATGCTGAGTGATGCACAGTTTGTGAAGATACTTTTTTCTGAACCTTTAGCTAAATTCTTGTGAGCATGAAAATTATTGACTTTTCAAAGGCACCTTAAACTTTTCCAGTTTGTGGCAGATATTCACAGGGAAGCAAAAGGCACATCTGTGACACAAAGTTAGTCCCTTGCTAAACTGTATGTCTCTACTTCAAAGCATTAGGTATTTCCACAAAGCAAAGCAGCTTACTGTCTCTTTAGTCTCGCTCTGAGAAGTGTTTGAATGGTGGTAGCTGAAAATGTCAAAACCCTGAAACACAAACGTAGAACTAAACAGAGAAAAAACAGCCTGAGGCAGACACCTGGCATGGGCTGTGTTCAACCCAAGCAGTTAAATTTGGAAAAGTTATAAACAAATGAAATCAGTACTGTGTATACAGACACAGTGCTGTGATTCTTGTCTGTCCTATATGGAACCTAGTGCAGTGGTAATTGGGTGCCCTTTTGGTATGGGTTGCATTAATTCCTCTAGTGACATTTCAATAGTAAAATAAACCCCCAAAAGTTCTCTTCTTGTGGTGTGGTTTGTTGCATTTCTTTCTTTTGCACTTATAAACTATACCTAAGGACTGAGAAGGGGGAAAATCACCCATGTTTCCCGTAGCATTTTTTTTCTCTTTCACTCAGCAGTTGGGAGGAGTCCAGAAGGAAGAACAGCCTCTGGTGTCTTCACCTGCTGAATCTCAGATCTACAGAGGTGAGGCTCTTCCCAGCTCTCCAGGGCTCCACTCCAGTACCCTGGCTCCAGTTTTAGCCTTCACTCAGACAGTGGCTCCAATTTGACCCAACTGTGTTAATTTACAGGCAAAATGCCTAGTTTATACTGGTGATGCTCAGAGTTTCAGCAGAGTTGTTAGAGTGATGTATCAAATAATTCCATCTAATAATTTCTCAACCTCATTTTCATATTCATTTTTATAGCAATAATACTCTTGCATTTCCTTTACATAGCGCTTGCAAGAAAAAGCAACTTTTGATACTGAAAATATCTGAAAAATGAAATTTTCATGCGCCATACAGAGCTGGTCGGTAGAATTCCACAGTGTGTCCCAATGCAAATATGAACAGTTCTGATGTTTCTTCTGCAAGGAATGTCTCAGTGCGTATTGCTGAAGGGACTACCTGCCAGGACAACATTATCCATCACATGCAATTATTTATTCTATCAATTACCAGTATTCTTAGTTTATAAGACACAAATTGCCATTGGAAATGCAGAAAAGTAGTAAGAGTCTTAAAAGATAATAGTTAAACTACAGATTCCCTTAAGGATGGCGTAACCATGTCTGTATAGGCACACAGAACCGCACTGACATACAAGCTAGATGGGCCTCCAGCTTGTAAAAGAAAATAAAATGAGATTATTAATGTATTTTATGGGGAAAATATAGATTTGCAGAACATTAAATTCAGAATGAGAACATGAAGCCAGTTTCCCTTCATGTTCTAGTTCTAAAAGGTAACACATTCTGGTGGAAATCCTTGTGCAGAATCATAGTCATAAAATGAGAAATTAAGAGATCATGTATGTGATTGGTAATTGACTTTACGTGACAAAAATCAGAAAAGCTTTTGGTGTTGTTTGCAGCGAAGTAGAATATTGTCATTGGTGACAAGTAACAGAGCCTTGAATAACTCTCTCCTCTAAACAGCTGTTTCTGTTGAAGAAACCTTGATGAGGCTTTGCTTATTTTTATTAACACAAGAATTTCCACGTATCTAGCAGGGATTCATAGAAAACAATTAAGTCTTTAGAATTAGGTGTGAGACAGTATGTACTGGACCTGTATATCTTTGTCAAGAAGTAAATACTAGTGTTTGCTTCTTAAGTGGTTGCTACAAAATATACAAGAATGACATGAGTGATATTCTTGTATTTTGACTCAGCATTTAAAGCGAGAAGTTTGGCAGCTGACTGCAGGAAAACCCAGAGAAGTTGGGAAATGCAGATAAAATGAGAGGGGGGAAAAGTAATGAACACTTTTGGAAGGAGCAGTTAATTCCTACCTATTTCATTAAATTGTTATTTTGAGTTTCTTATGAAAGCTCTGGTCAATACTTTGATCAGTCTTTAGGTTGATTAAGATTACAAGAAGACAGGGAAATATTACTATGAGCTTTGTGTCCTCAAGCCTCATGGATCCCCCACGCTGTGGTACGACAGGGGCTTTTAATCTTTCACAACACTTATCTAAACCATCATTAAAAGAATTTCTGTTCTGATTGGTGTTTTTTGTCACACAGATGAGGAGAGTCTGACTTTTGTGAATATCTATGATTTGCAGTGGAAAGACCATGAGAAGGAGCTGTCGCAACCTTTCAGCATCTGCATGGTCTAGTAGGGGCTTTGCCAAAGTCCATTATTTTATTAGTAACTCAGATTTTGAATTTGTGCTTGTAGAAGCCAGTGAAATTGATTTTAGGCCAGAGTAGAACACTTGGCCAACCTCTGCTGTCAGGCATGCTGACATGGACCAATAGCCCAGTAGTCTTTAATTCCTAAATAGTACATTGCTGTAATAATAACCTGTGGTGTGGTTCTAAATTGCTTTCCTGCATTATACTTCTCCACCTCTGATTACAGATTCTTTGAAATTGCAGTAATACTTGTTATAATCTGGTTTGCTCATACTTCTTTCATATTTGAATGCTTTGCAGCCGTGCTTTTTACATGCAAACTGGATAAACCTCAGTAAAAATGTACTGAGTCAGAGGAGACATGAAAGCAGTAGTCTCTGTTTTCTCTTAAAAACATAGCAGCAAGAATATTGCTCTCTGGGCTCTAAGTGAATTTATATATTTAACAGCAGAAGTGCCCAGCCAATAGTAATCACATGGTAGATACTGCTACTACTGCTACAGACCAACACACCCCTGAATATATTTTGTGATGCATTTCTCATACCTAAACTGCTACATTTAAGTGTATGGGTTTTATCTATTCATTATTTTACTAAATGTAGATTGCCTAGGACCCTCCGATGTATGATTATATGTTTGAACGAGCACAGCAACTTCACTAGCAGACATTTGTTCTGTAGACATGCTAGGAGAATTATAATTGATGCCTTTTTTATCACTGAATGAAAAAAAGATAAAAGTGCTGCTATAAACTGGAAGTTGAAATAAATTATGTAAAATACATAATTCGCATAATGACTGTCCCTTTATAAATGTTCGTATTAAGTAACCATATCATTTGGGATAATTCCTCCTTGAGGAATGCTGTGAAAGAACAGCTCATTCATTATCTTGACTTGATGAATTGCTCTAAAACATCTCCTCTGATGAGAAAATTGATTTAGTATTTCTTTAAACAATTGACAATAATGCTTGAATTCTATATTTTCCTGTCCAGAAAGTTTCGGTAATGATCCGCATTATATAGCTTTCACTATTTAAACTGGAACTCCCCAAAAAACACACACATATCTACCCCTCCTCTATATACATATACATAAGCAGAACTTTGCTTTAAAACCCCACCTGGTCTATTAATCACACTGAGAGAGTAATCACTCAGCAACTGTAATTTGGCTCCCTTGATTCATTGATGCCAGTAATTAAGAGTTTTGGAGTCATGCTTGGAAGCTTGGAAACCATGCATTTATCTACAAGCAGCACATTGCATCTGCTTACTGCCCTCCTAACAGCCTCTCTGACAGCAGGCAACATGTCATTTCACAAAACTTTTGTCAGGAAAGCTCTTAAAATTAAAAATACTGGATTAAGTCTGCCACTTATAGATGTTAAGGATAAAGTTATGGAAGAAAATACAGTGAAGGGAAAAGCAGCTAAGTACTATTGTTAGCTCAAAGATTACAGAGATGTAAGGTTATGTTCATAGGTGAAAGAGAGACAAATTTCTGAAACAACAGGTAGCGGAAGAGAACACCTTCCCCACCAAAATAGGGGCTCATGGAACACTTACAATTGACCCCAAAGAGAATTTTCTGTGTAAGGAAATTAGCAAGTTGTCTTCCAAAAGAAGCACTGGCAGTGAGGAGGAAAAGGGATTTCTTGCAGATCAGAAGTAAAGACTGAATAGAAGGGTTGCAGGAGGACATCCTTCAGAAGGGTCTGTTACTTTGGATAAGCTTCTGCCAAGTGTTTTATATATGATTTCTTATCTACGCTGAATTTCCAAACCTTTTGAGGTTATCCACCCTGCCTCATCTGTCATTTTTTTAAAATTATAATTCAGCCTTTCCTTGAGATCAGCATAGTTGCTATATTTAGATTCAAATCTTACTAGGAGAGCACTTTAATTCATTCAAGGCACACCACCAGCCTCTGATTTTGTCTCTGAGATTCAAAAAGAGACCTTAACATTCTCTCTGCTCCCAAAGATTTTGGTGGGAACAGTTTTGAAATTCAAACCAAACTGTTGTGTTTGTCAAGACCAGGGTGAGTTGGTGCAATTAGGACTTGGTTCATTGTGTTTCTGACAAGTTCTCCCAGGATGTTTCTAAACACTGAAAACCTTTTAGGATGAAGTTCATGTTTTCTGAATGCACTTGGCAAAGGCAGATATATTGCTCCGGCATAAAAAGCTGAAATTGCATTTTTCCTCTCTCACACTCAGGAAGTGAGCTTCTGCACTGGAGTCAGAGAGGAGGCTGTAGAGAAGAGCTACCTTCCCTAATTTTTATTCACATTGGAGGCTGTATCTTGGGGTTTGTGATTTTGTTCATTCTTTAAGGCATGTTAATTTATGTTTGTATAACATACAGAGAGTCCTGGCAGCATTTCCTCAAGGCATGAGAAAATCAATGGGTTTTTGGAGAGAGGAGGGCAGATAGGAAGGGGAGAGCTTAAGTAAACAATTTTTGCAACTATTAAGTGACATAAACTGTCTTTAATAAGAGGATATTTCATGTCACTGAACTGTAGAGAATGACTAATGTATGCTGTGGTCTATATGGAAGATAGAGTATGATAATCCAAGCAGCACAGTAGTTTATGTAGCCTCTTATTACTGAAAATAACAAAACTAGTAGACCTGTACTTAGGCAGGGAGGCTATTGTTTTCTTATTTTTCTCAAAGTCCCTTTAGTCAAATGATGCTAAATACAACGAAACAAGGGTGTCTTATGACAAAGATCTTAGAGTGGTTCCTCGTAACTGGATTTTCCTACAAATTTGCTTCTGTGTATTGATGAAGATGAGTATGTTTCTGATTCAGTAAATTGTTTTCTAATTAAATAATATCTTATTTTAGAAGTTAGGAGAGAGTAATACAGTTAGAATTTAATACATTTATAAAAACACACTGTACATCACTTTGAGGCCTTGATCCAGTGCTGAGCTCTGCACTCACCAGAATTTGCCTGAGTGCTTTGACCACTACCAGTGTGAGAACCTCTCATTTTATCTTTCACAGTCTCTTGTGTTAAACGGGGAGGGGGCACCTTTGTGTTCACATCCCTTTTTCCTTATCTAGATGGTTGGTGTTCAACATCTCAGTCTCTGAGGGGACACTGTAAGGCAGAAAACCCTCTGGCACCACAAGCTCCTGAGGATTCTGAGCTGATGCTTTTAGTTGTGTGGTCAAACATTATTTCCTGGGTCCGTTGTTACTGAGTTTCACAGCCTGTATCTCATGCACCAGACTGAGTCTGTATTTTACACCAGCACAGTTAAGAAGGCTCTTTCCCTCTGTTTTTATCGATTTGTACTTTCCAGGAACTCTTCCAGTCCATTTCTGTCAGAAGGATGGTCCATTCCGTTCAAATTATGTTGAAATAGGTGGTGGTTTGCACTGAGATTTAATTTCAGGAGTTGAAGTAGAGATGCTCTCATTTGATGAGGATACAACTTACCAGAGCAGCTCAGTGACTGTTCTGCTGTTTCGCTTCCTGACCTGGTGAGGGAGTCAAGAGGAGCTGTCTCATATGATTATTAAAATTATTATGATACATGGAAGAAAGCAGATAGATCGCTGCAAACACAGAAAAGGTATTTGGAGACCATTAGACCAGCTGTCATTGCCAGTTAGACCTTATTTATTATGAAGAACTTCAGTGCAAGAAAGGACATCTGCTTTGTAAGAGGTACTGACAAGCCTTGCAGGGCTCATCAGACCTCTGGAGTGAGACTCAGATGAAATACCCAAAGTGTGATCAGCTTGAAGTCCAAGATCCCTAAATGCATGTGGCTACAAGGCAGCTAGCTGTACGCTAGTTCCTATCGTGGTGAATGGCAATTTAGTTCACACAATAAATGTTAGAGACTGATTTGGCAGCATGTATAATGTCAAAAAAAAAAAAGGACAAAATAAACACCAGTATAACATATATATATTTTCACTTGTATTCTGTATTGTTGATGGCAGTTTGAAAACACATCCCAGAAATACTGATATGCAAGCAAAGCTGGTTTTATTTTTATATGAATGTTTCCTAAGCTTTATGTGTTTCCTTATATCCTCTTTTGCTACCCAGATGTGTTTACATTATGGCTATGCAAACATAATGTATGCAGTTCCTACTGCCCCCCTACTGATACCAAACAAGCCGCAGTTACTTTGGGAACAGATGTGCCTAATGGCCACACCACAGCTTTTGAAGATAAAACTGGGTGTAGAGCGGGAGCGCGGAGGAGGAGCTCAGGAACGGGATCTGTTGCCTTCAGGTAGTGAAGGCAACTGGTTCACAAGTACAGTGTGCTGCCGCTGCTAATCCTATTAGCAGGCTAAAACTCAGGACACAGAAAATTATTTTAACTTCGACTAAAAACAAGAGGGGGAGCTAGGAAGACCAAGTATATTCCATATTACTGTTGTCCCTGAAAGAAAAACTTAAGTGCAGGTGGCCATGGTTTCTGAAGTCAGCCTTTCTTCTTTCAATATTTTCATACAGTATCCTTTTTCTTTTCTTACATATTAAAATATAGTAATGAGCACAATTATGAGGAGGAAAATGATTTTGGAAAAGAGTTATTACTGATTTTTTTAAAGGAAAGGGAATTTACACTGACTTGTTTGCAAACACCATGTTTAAATTTATGAGACAGATTCCTCCCTGCATACCATATACGTCTGGTGGTTTCACTTTCTGTCATCTTCTTAAGCCCTATTAATTTTCTAGGTTTCAGTCAATAGACAATTAATACTACTGTTTCACTACATAATCACAGCAAGTTGAACCCTTCACAAGCATGTGTAATTTACAGTTACAGCTACATCAAAACAAGTTGGATGAAAGTTTCAAACTGAGACCATTGGTCCAAACCTGCTGCTTCAGATCATGCTTAATACCAAAGGGCAAGTTGATAGTTTTGTTTGTAACTGGCCCCAAATTTTCTCAGAATAGGTGATGGTAAAACTCTTCAGAGCATTTATGATCTGAAGGAATTTTCTCCACAACAGAATAGCTCCTCAGTCATCCATTTCTAACATTGAGCTGATTTACTTTCCGTCTACAGTGAGCAACACATAGTAATTCCCTTGCTCCAGATACTCTTCATTTCTGGAACACCATTTTTATTATGTTGCAAAGCTCATAGCAAGGAAAATATCTGCTCAGGTATTTTACTGCAAATCTCTCTTCTTGGATTTAGGCAGCACTAAAAAGCACCATTTATTATCAGTCAACAAATAAATTCATGTCTGTGGGTATTTGGAAAGAGAAAGGGATAATATACTTTTTAATACAGCTGAAATTAACCGGAGACAGTTGCCTTAATGCAAAATTATTTCAGAGCTCTAAGTAGAGCTTACTGTCCTCAAATAGGTACAAATGGCATCAGCAGTCTTTGCAAATCCTGAAATGCTCCAGATTTCATGTTACTGTTCAGCTGCAATGTGTGTGTATATTTCACAATGCAATGGTGTGTGCCTTAGTGCATATGTACTCATATTGCACAGCAAGATATTTTAAATTTATTTTTATTCTCAACATCATAGTCACATGTTTGGTCTTCTAGGCTGCCAGAAAGATTGACTGCTCTGTCTTAGGTGACTTCCTTTGTCAGCAAGCTGTAGTCTCAGTAAGTCTGTAAATATAAGTATTGCATGTTATTATTGAATGTTAATTTCTGCTATTCACCACAGAAATGGCTTTCATGAAGCATGTTGCTGATGTAGTCAGAAAAAGCATTATAACTGACTTGCTGGTGGTTTAGAGAAGTTTCATGTCGGGAACAAGATGGTTGCTTTTCAGAAGCTGTTTGTCTCTTACAGGTACACAATCTTGTAACATTACCACTTTATTTAGCAGCTTATCAGACTGCAGAATCAACTGGAAAAGCTCCCATTGGTGTTTCTCATCCAGAAAAATTACCCGATAGCTATTTAGCTCAATCAAGGTCAGATATGAGTGAGATAGTAAAGCATAAGTAAAGGTTTACAAAAAATGGAGAAACTCAGAGCCAAGATAGAAGAACATTTACTTTTGAGCAGCTTTTTTCTCATCAGTGTTTTCAGCAGTTGTGAATAGGTAATCAACAGGTGAGAGCTAGATATAAAGAAGAGGAACCTCATGGTCACACTGAGACTATGAGACCTTACATTTGCCCAGTAGAAAAACTGGTGGACTTGCCCCCAGGGTGTGCACAGAGGCTTGTGCTTAGTGGTGCCTGCTGCACCTCTGGCATGGATAAAGTTCTTTCACGTTACTTCTCTTTGACTCCCAGCAGGAAATGGTGATTACAGTTTTTCCTGGTCACTACACATCTCAAGATGTGAGACCGTCTAGTGTCCATCCTTCCTGCGTGCTGACTTGTTTCCAAACACAATTCATTCCTAATGTAACAGAAAGACTTGATAGCCATTAATTCTTCACAATCTTAGCAATATTTGTCCTGTCAAGGAACTAGCAATGGTCGCTAGCAACTGGGGCAGCATTGTGCTAGGTGATGCTCAAAGACAACCAAAATTCAGCTCCAGTCCTAGAGCATTCCATTGCTAAAGAAAAGCCAAGAGTTATGGCTGGTTACACAGACAGGTATAAGCAATAGTAACGTCAGTGGTCAGGACGACAGGTAATCCAGGATGCCTAAGGCATCACATCCTCATGTTTTCTCATAGCAAAGAGGAGGTGAAAAGGAAAATGAGAAAAGAGAAAGCTCTGCAGCTAAAAGGGAACTGCACAGGGGAAAGTTTCTTTAAATAAAGATTCATAGCCTGGATTTATAGGTTGATTGAAGGAGCAGCTGTCATATTGACAGTCTGTACCTAGGGTAGTGAAAGATCTGAAGGGATTTGAATATGAAAGGAAGTGGCCTATATTTTATTTGATCAAAGAGTGAAATGGTCAAAGAAACAGATGAGGAGAATGGTCTTTGCAGCAGCATATCTGTGTTGGTGGGGAACAAACTGCACTTGTGAAGGCCAGAGGGGAAGACACCAATGTAACTGAACGGCAGATGATGAGAACCTCGATAAGAATTTTAGCTGTGGGCTTTGATAGGAATTGTCATATCTGTGATATGCAGAAAAGATATGAAGTATCAAGGCACTACCAGATTGTGAGCAGTGAATAGAAGATGATACCCAAGCTACACTTACAGGGGAGAGAGAGAGTGCCGTCTATTTCAAATCAGGCATCTGCGAGTGCCTATAGGCATGGGTACGTGAGATGCAAGCATTTATTGGTTTAGGTGATCTGAAATGATGAGATTACTTTGAGTCTGCTGTGGAAAAGCCAAATACCAATTTCATATTTCAGTAACAAAGGTCACTTTTTTAAGGACATGTGCATACGCAGCTTTGTCTAGGCTCAAAATGCATTAATGTGTAAATGAGAAGTGCAGGGACACAGGGCTTGTTTGGGATCTGGGCGTCCTGGGGGTTGTTGCTTCTAAATAAGCAGAGATGGATAATAGACTAAAGGATTCTGTCATGACTTTTTAATGGAAGAGGTCATTCAAGACCAAGCACACCGAAGAACAGAGGCCATATTGCTGTTTTAACCCTCAGTGCAGGAGTTATTGATGTCTTGTTTCCTCGAATAAGGGAGAAAATGGGCAAGACTTGCAGTGCTTGTTCTAGGAAAAGGCCAGGAGCTTGAAGAAGCTAAGCAAAGGCTGAGGAGGAGAGGAGCCTAAACATCATGGAACGCCAGCAAAGTTGTGGGTATTTCTGTGCTTTACATTGCCATATAGTGCAGGGCAGCCTTTCTATACCCATGTCTGGTCCTGGAAACTGTCTTTAGTCTTCCACCTCAGCAGCTTGGTAGAAGCTGGAACAACAGCCAGTGTTGATACAGCCGGGGTGTTTCTGGCATCTTGTGTAGTCTGGCTGCCAAGGGGTGGCTTGCCTATTTCTACCTTGTTTTACAATGTGGTCTGAACAGGAGAAGGGCAAAAACTGACCAAGTCCTGATACATGTTTGTGTGTACCCAGAAAAGTCTTCTCATTGCAAAGGCAAAACAGAATGAGCTGGTTGGAAGCGGAAATTAGGGACATTTTGGACATAAATAAATCACTTCTCCAATGCATTTTCTGAGGGGATATTTCAACACTGAAGCAGTTACTTGAGTGGATTTTCCATATTTAGAGTTCTTTATATCAAGACTAAAAGATGTAGCTGTGTCTGCAATCAGGGCCTTTGTGCCACAGTTCCCGGTGGCGTTTTGTGATTGTTATTGCCAATTACAATCCAAGCAGGTGAAACCAAAACAGAAGAGCAGCTCAAACAAAAATTTCTGGCCTTGAAAACTCTGAATAGATTAGCACTGAGAGTATTAACATGAAGCAGGAGGTCTTTTGAAAAATAATGTGCCATCTTTTACTGTGGGAGGTAAGGAGGCGCACTGAAATCATACAAGTACACAGGTAGTAATGTTAAGAGTAAGTATATATTTTTGGTTTACTGAGGGCTAAAACCTGTAGTGTCCATCAAACCTCCTTCCTAAGAGGTATTGGCAAAAACCAGGAGGCCAGAAACTGAACAGTACACAGGCATAAAAGTGAGTGCTAGTAATTCCTGATGACTTCTCTTCTTATGTATGTTTGAATGAAATATTAAAATGGTGTTCATACTTTAGCAGCTCACAGCTGAAGAAATCTCACCTGCAGAGACCACTGCAAATTGCAGCACTGCAATGAGCTTAGAGATAACCATAGAGGAATCGGGCCTTTTTCTCTGTATTACAGCTGTTCATTTCTTACTTCAAACACTTGCAAAAATATGTAGCCATTGCCTTTCATTAAATTTCCTCTTGCTGTCTTCCTGTCTGCCACGTTCTGAGAGTTGAAACAAAGCTATCTAAGAGATGCAAAGATAACCTGAAAATGCACAGCCTTCTATCTCATAAGTTAAGAGGATTTTTATAAATTAAATAAAAATTACTATAGGCAGTTCTGGAACAAGCGCATATATACACATTCATATATGCATTTTCTCAGTTATTTCCCTCTGTTTTTGTTTATTCTGTGAGGTTTAAAGTACAAATGTGTTTCAAGCATTAAATACGGCATATGTCATCACTACTTAAAGCAGAAATACTCTGTGTATGTTTGTCCTCTTTCATGATTATATCTGAAGAGTGTTTATATTATTTTGTGTGTTATTTTATATTTACCCTATAAGCTACACTCAGACAGGAGGAGAGATGAAAGCATGGCACACAAATCTTTACTGTTTTTTAATCTTGGTCCCACCTTCTCTGTGACAGTTTTCCCTGAGAGGAAAGGGGCTGGTGGCTGAGGGACATAGAGTTGTGTGTTTATGAGGCATGGGATGCTGTCTCCTGAGAGCTACCTTCACCCTCCCAGGCACCTTATAACCCTTGCTGAATCCTGCTGGCACCTGGTCCTGGTCCTCTGGGTTTGGGAGGCATGGCCCAGAGCCTGCAATAAAAGGCACCAAGTGGCAAGGAGCAATCCTGCAGCCAGGCGGGGTGATGAATGTTGCCAGCGTGGCCCTGGGCTGCCTGGCCAGCCAGGAGCCTTGGGGCATCTGCGTGTCCTGGCTCGGGGTCAGGATGGTTTTTCACCAGGCAATGTCTTCTGTCTTTCTCAGGTGATGGCAGAGAAGAGCCAGATCATATCAGAAAGTGCGGCTTTGATGCTCAGTTACCATTACTAAAAATATCGTTACTTAAAGAGGTACCAAATCAGTGCTGCAAGCTCCACTGTAGTGTCTTAAACCAACAGTGACATTGCAACAGAATGTGTGCGTTTGTTTGGCTTTTGGAATTAAAAACAAAGGGGGAGAAAATGAAAATACCATGATCTCCTCTTTTGCAGCATCCAGTTTTGTCTGTGCTTCTGGGTTTAATGGATAGAAATCAGAGGTGCTTCCTGTTCCCATTGCAGCACTAGGATGGACCCCTCAGTGATCTTAGATTCACCCTCTGGATGCCCTTTTCCCATGACCAGAGTAAAATGAGGCAATAACCTCATTTGATTTGCACATCCCACAAAACTTGCCAGTGAGGTTAAAGACCTCTGCAGCTGACTTAAGCCTTCTGTTCTGGGTTGGTTTCTTCTTCATAAACTGCATAAAGGTGTGTTGCAGACCTGCTCAGGCTGGAAACCATTGAATTAGATGAATATTAGAAATTTGGTGCTGATAGATTAAAAGAAGAAACAATCTATTCATGCAGTATGAGAGATGCAAACATGAGCTAACAGTATAGCTTTATTTTTCAAACCATGCAAGTGGAGATGCATTCTAACTATGGTATTTTGGGCCCGGTTCCTAATAAGATCCTGATATGGTAGAGCACAAACAACTCAGCAATAAGGACTAACTGAACTTTGTGTGATTATGAGCTGAGAACTTAAAGAACTCATGTCTTTTGTGTCCCAGAGGTGAGCACAGACTGACAGTACAGACTTACATCTGAGACTAGAGAGGGAAAATACCATGTATGAAAGCATGATTCAGACTTGAGCTGTGTTCCAGAGGGAAGCAGTTAGATTTATGGGCTTGTGCATTTGCCCTATTACTGTACCTATTAACAAGTGAGGTAGATTATTCCTACTAGGCACCTTCAGTTTCTTAGAAGCATGGTTTTCTGGATATTGCTGAAATTAAGTAGTCTTTTGCTTGTCAGTAAGGAAAAAAAATGATGATAGAGTCAAAAGGTTTTGGACAACACTTTCTAAATAGCAAATAGAATCTAACTAGCAAAATGGCCACTTTATTGGGTTTGGATTTGACAACCTGGTATTGGCCTTAGCCCAAAAATTTAATAGTCATTTGCTCTTCTCCTGCACAATAGTAATACTACAGCTATGTGTCAGCAGGTGATAATGTCCCTACCCAGACAGTACATTCTCACACTTACCAAAGCTGTGAGCCAAATGAGCCCCGAAGGCTATTTAATCACCTAAACTGAATCTTCATTTTCCTAAGCGCTGTGGCTGTAGTGACTTTCATGGAAGTCAGTAGGTTTAATTCACTATTTTAGTTTCCCTTTTTGAAATCTTGATTTCAAATAAATTTTATTCTGTTTTGCTTTATTTTGGTTTGGGTTTTTTTAAATTTTATTTCTGTATTTCCAGTGGGAGTGTTCTTAAATAAGAAATTTTATAATAATGATGATAAAGGCATTACATTCAAAACCTTATTTATGGGTGAAGAAGAAACACTTTATAGATAAAGCCAAGAATTTATTATTAGTATCAATGAAATTTTAACAGTGTAATCCAAGAATCGTGATTAGTTGAGATTTAACTATTACAGAAAATAATACTTCTATGGAGAAAAAGTTTCAGAAATTAATAATAAAAATGTTTAATAATATTGTTTAATAATAATAATAATAAACAACAATGATGTCATAGTTGTTGTACACACACTCCTTAGTTTCTACTGCTTTTCTTGGTGTTTTCTCCACCCTCCTCCTGGTCCTGTGGATCCTGAAATGGGTAGTTCCACTCTGGTGGGGGTCAGTGGGGGTGTCATAGCGTGTCATTGGCATCTGGAGACCTTTGCTGGTAAGGACATGATGTTCATCTTGATGGTTTCTTTTCTCTCACTCTAGGATCTACCTGGGGACATTTTCATGTTTGCTAACACACTTTTAGACTTTGTTTTTTCTTTACTGGTCTGAACCTCCACATTGCAGCCACATTGTTTACCATACACAGCACCTTTCGCATGTGGTAAATACTTTTTTGTCCTCCTCGTTACCACTAAAAGCAGTTTTCTCCAGCCCCAGGTCTGCATTTATTTAGCTGAGCATTAGTGAGTTGTTCATAGCCGTGGGGTCTCCAGTGCCAGCCTGTGCCCATCTCTTACCATCCCATGTGTTCCCTCCTCTGTGCCACATCCTGTGGCTCCACTTCTCGATGCTGCTGCTGTCCTACCAGGCCGATATTTCTGTATACTAAATAGTAGTGTTAGAGTTGTAAAGCCATGGTGGTACCATACAATGCAATACCATATTACTGGGCTACAGGGTAACAGAGGTCATGATACTTTTCAGCCATGCTTCACAGTATGGGATATGTGTGTAGAAAATAGAAATAATGTACACCTGAAAGGTAGCTGCAGTTTGGAGTGTCAAATATGTATTTTTCTAATGGGCTCTCCATTCATCTGTCGTAATGTAAACAGTAGCAACTGTTGGGGTTGGATTTCTCTGTTTTGCTTTTGATTTATTAAATATTTCCACTCTCAGCAATTATTTGCTGAGACAATGAATACAGTAAACTGCACATCTGACAGAGCTGGCATTCTGGTTACTCATTATCAGAAAAAGTGCCGAACTTTTTTTATAAACTCAGATGCAAAGACACAGTCCAATATGAAATTCTGTACAGTGGAATTTTGTCTGTAAATCAGCAAAAGGCACAGTAGGGGCACTGGGGCAAAGCAAGAGATGGAGGCTGGATTTATAGTCCCATATTTACTTATTTGTAATGCAACATCCACAGCTTTCCATTTGTTTATCTTCAGGAATAACATATTTCTTCCTATTTATTCCTGGAGGAGAGTATGTATGAATTAACATAAGACATGAGGCCCGAGATGTATATTAGATACTGTGAACTGAGAGTGTACACCCATAAAATTATTCTCTTTGGGCACTTTTTGAATGTCTAGCGCCTGTGAGGAGATGGCTGCAGATGCAGCGTAAGGGATTGTGCAGCTGGGCAGCTATCTTCCTCCCTCCTGACTAGGAGTGCATGCATTGCATTAGTGATAAGGGAAAAAGAGAGCATACTTATTTCTCTTATCTTCTGCATCTGTAAATTGGCACTTTCTGTATCACTGTGAACATTGCGAACCAGGTACAGAGGGTCAGGTTTTCTCCTTGCTTGTACTCCTGTTAATCCATTTAACTCAGTATCATGATATGTTAGCACAAATCAGCTGCTGTTAGTGTTTGGGCTATGCTATTCCCCACTCATAAAACTTTTCCATTTCACTTCCACTGCTTAGCAATTCTTGGAAGTTAAGTTATAGATAGTGATTTCTCTTTCAGAGATGATTCTTAGTTTTGAATACTTTTTTTTTTTTCGTTACCCTGGTAGGAAACTTTCCAGCCTTATAAAACTGAATAGAATTGGGCTTGGTTCTGTTGGAGAGATGACTGCGCTGGGATGGTTTTCATATGAAGGAAGCTCAAGTCACAGACCTCCTCACATTACAGATTCCTTTACCTTACTTTTAGCAATTCAGATGCTGGTTACAGTAGCTGGTGGGATACAAATCCAGATGTATGCATGGGAACAGGGTCAGTGTGTTTTTAGCCACAGATCACCAGCAGCCTGCAGCACACAGACTAACCACTCCAGCAGTAATCGTACTGATTCTAGCACTATTGCTAGACTTGCAGTTTGGACTGTAATGAGCCATGCTATTATATCCATTTTCAAGTGACCAACAGTGGGTGCAGATAATCAAGCGAAAAATTCCTTTAAATGCAGCTCCTACTCAGCTGGGTTACCATACGCTACCAAAATATGCATAATAATAGGTAAAAGCTTCCACGTTTCCAGCATTACCTAGTCAGCTGAAATATAGCACTGCAGAAACCTGTGTTTGGATTGATTCAGGCAGATTATGCTGAAAGACCTGAACTCGCACGGCATGTTTATTTAGATGCATTAAGGCCAAATACTGAAAACGCTCTAGAAGCTGAACAAGTGGAATAGAGAGATACGAAATGTTTGAAGTGGTCAGGCCTTCTTTGCCAATTTCTTCCCTGTAAACTGTTTGCTGAATTAGTTGTAACCAGTATTGCAAGGCTGCTGTATAGGTATTTGTATGTTTATACTATTTGGTACTATCAGCTGGTACAGTGGTTTCAATATTGTCATTCTGAAGTGAACTTTTAAACACAAAATTACATAGACCTGAAGTAAAAATCATATTGTAATATCTAATATAAACAAGGTATTCCATTTCAAGTGGTTCGGTCAAACTTCATGTAAGAAAATCCAATAATGGGAGGCTTAAAAAAAAGTATCTTTCCCTTTTGTTAGTATAATTCAAGGAATTTTAAAGGGTAAAAATACACCATGAAAGCTTATATTTACTTTCTTATCTTTATTTTTTTAACAGGACTGGGAGTTCCCACATTTTATGGGTGATGTTGAAGTGAATCTTCCAGGCTTGCCATCTGCACACATGCAGTTCAAAGTTCCTTATTTCCAAAAGATCTTAAAAGAGGAATATCACATACATATAACAGGTATGTAATGTTACAGATTGTGACACAGTCACACGGTGAACTGCTTCTGTGTAAGAAATGTATAATAACATGGTCTTTATCACATACTTTTTGTGTTGTGTCCCTGCTAGATTACTATTTTTCTGTCTGTTTATCTGTCTATATCCATATCATCCATGTATAAACATCTCAGGGAAATGAGGAACCTGTTTCTTATGAATCGGAGAGACCTGCTGTTTTTCATGGATTTCAGCAGCTTCTTGTGACACTAAGTAATACCTAATGTAGCTTCAGAGATCTTTTATCTAAAATTACTCTCAAGGGGAATTAGCAGATTATTTCATTTTCAAATCTCTTATGCATTCAGGTGCCCTTGCTAAGATTTATACTAATATCTTTTCATAACTTCAGTCATTCTCATCTGGCAAAGGCCACTCATAACCATACTTTCATCAGTCATCTAACCAGAAGCAGACAGTTAAATAACCTCAAATAAAACAGATGTGCGGTTATTCAAATGGATGGTACGTATAGATAAAAGTACTTGATCCTTGCGTACTGTGAGACAGTATTTTAATAACAGTAGGGAATGAAAAAGAGAAGAAGGTTAAATACGGATAAATATTTTGGTTTTACCTTCAGGCTATGCAGAAGGAGCGTAGCTCCTCTCTCTGTAATGGGAAGAGGTGGGTAATAATGGATAGAAAAATAATGCAGGTGTGAATTGACAGGGGTCTTTAACTGCTAATATAAACAATCACAGCACATGATATAGTACAGGAACAAGATAGATGAGAGCATCCAGTGACACAGTCATATGAAACTCCTGCAGACCAGGGATAAAAGGAGCATTCAGAGATAATACAAAAATAAGACCAAGAGCTGGCAGGTGAGTCACAAGCTCACCAGGCAGCAAAAGTGAAGGGAAGAAAATGTGTTGAGGAGGAAAGAGTGATGAACCCGGACTCAGTCGAGATAGGCTGGACGAGGCCTCAGAAAAGGGATTTTCAGTAGAGAAGGCAGAAATCTCAGTGATCATATTAAAACCCAGAAAAGGAGCTAAAATCAGTGCAAAAGTTACCTTCTGGCTATTGAATGAGGGAAGGCAAATGGGCCAGTAGGAAGTACAGATGGCAGGATGGAAAGTGTTTTGAAACTGGATGTAGGTGCATTGCTGAAATACTGAGAGAGACCAGGCAGCCAGCAAGCAGAAAGAAGGGCTGGGGCACATCTGAGTCAGACTGTTTGAGCCACCGGTAGTTTATGGAACAGAATTAAGTAAATTATCCCATGATCAGTAACTTGAAGATGTAGAGTGAGACAAGATGAGATGTGTACATGATGAACATATTTTTCTCTCCCAAGTGAACAAGAAGGAAAAGGAGAGGAAAAAGAGGAGTGTAAGCATCGAATATTTGATGTGGACTATAGGCATGGTATTCAGGGATAGTAAAAAAGTGGCTTTTTTTCTGCTTTTCGAGACTAGAGGGGTTCAGTCTCACAAGGTTCCTGAGTATCCTGCAGTTTTTCCATTGCATAAAGAGAAGTAGCAGAATGGGTGCACAGAGGTATATGAACAACGACTGAGATCTGGTAGGGTTGGCTGCACCACCAGATACAGAAACTCAGGATATAATTAATGTAGATGAAAAACAACGGGTGATAGAAGAGAAGAGGGACTGAAGAGCAAAGAACAGTTTTGCATTGTAGAAGAGGCAGAGATATTGATGCTAATCAGGGAAGAGCAAAGAATAAGCAACAGCAAAGAGCATAAATTAGGGATCAGAAATACAACTGCTAGCATCGCTGCTGTATGAAAACAGACCAACTGAGATAAACCAATATTTATGCTTTGTAGAGTCTTCTGCAGAGAGGACTGGAGGCCTTTCTGATTTTCTGGCAAGAAGGCACTCTTTTAATGAGGATGAGCTAATGAATAGGGGCTGAGGAATATTTTTCCCTGCTCAGCATTAACAAGATCCATTTATTAGATTCGCTAGACAAATCAATCCATTTGACTGCATGTCACGTAGTCTGTCTACTGAGTGCCTGTTTTATCTTGGTGCTACACCACCCTTTAGGAGATCTAATAAACAGCCATAACACATGGCACAAGAACCTCCCTTTGGGTAAGTTTTGCTTGAACCATCTGTTCTTGCCATCAGATCTTGTCTTAGGTTAGGGTATCATCTTGGATCATTTTCAAGCTCCAGTTATTGTGTGGATGTGTAGATACTTGTAATTTTTTAATCAAATCAAGGAGCTAATAAAAGAAACCAGAAAGAACTGGTTCAATATATATATGACAAGAAGAATGTAATCCAATCTGAAATGAGGGTAGAGAGTGATGCACATGAATGCAACTGCAGCAGATGATATGGAGGTAGGGTATTGATAATGGCAGGAGCCTGCTGTATTTAAGCCCTGTTTAATACATGGGATCCAGAATGTTAAATTTAACCATAGGACATCTTTTTTAATAACAAGCAGGAAAAGAAGACTGAAGTCTGAATATTGTTTATTTCAGTTTTTGCTATAGGGATAAAGTCAGGCTATAAATCTATGATGTGTGCCCTGATTTGCAGAAACCAGAAACCCTTTTTTTCCCAAGTAGCAAGAAGAAAGAAAGCATGGCTGAATTAACATTTACCACCCTTTTCCTGACAAATTTTATTCTTCACAAGTTCTTTCACAGTCTGTTTTGGTCACTGCTGATTGATGTAAATAAGAGCAGCCCTAGGACTCCACTGGGCAACCCTATTTGGTGCTGGGTTGCTCTAATGGGCAACAGTCTCATAAAGCGGTAAAGAGACATTCAGAGGAGTAAAGGACTTCAAGCCACCTTGCTGTTGCTGCGTGCTTGGTGGCATCATGCAAGTTCTGTACAGATGAAGATTCCACAGTTACATGACCTGTGTTGCCAGCTCTCCTGATTTTATCACAAGTCTTAAAACAGGGGTTTTTGTTGTTTTGTTTTATTTTGGTTTTGTTTGTTTGTTTTCTCTATTTTGCATCAAAGTCTGAGCCCCTGAATTCAGTGACTATGTGAGAATTTTTGGCTTTCATATTTTTTAAGCTAAAGATTGTAATTGCAGAGAAAAAAAAAAAAGGTTGCTTCTGCATAACTCCACATCTAAAAAAGGAAGTAAATAAAACAGTACTAAGTGTAATTTTTTTAACCCATCTTGCTACTTCAGACTAATAACATGCTTCCTTAGGCCTGACTTGTGATTTCTGAATGCTGTAAATTGGCAGTAATGTTGAATTAACATCTGCAGCTTGTAGCTGATATACTTCAGGGTAATTTTAAATTTGCTATCAAAAGCATATCTTATTTTTACTGGTGAGTACCATGTTTTACTCCAATTTCTCTGCATCTAGGAACTCCTAGCAAGCATCTACTCGGTATTAAATATTTTTATCCTGTTTTGATAGCTGCTTTTATCTATGAACATCAAAAATAACTTGAATCCTTGCATCTGCTTAACTCATCTGGATTTCCCTTGACAGATGGTTCACTGCAATGTGTGTATTTTCCTTCTTGGGCTGCTGTTTATGAAAATACATAGTCTATCCTAGTTTCTGTAATAGCCAGGGAAATTTGTAAGAGTTGAAAGTAAATTTTGTTGCTTCAGATTCTTTCATAGTTAAAAGGCACTAGGGGGCCTGGCTGGTACCCTTTAATAGCAGAACTGGAGATCCAAGAGCATCTGCTGTCAAATGTATGGATAAGTTTCAAATAGGAAATGTTAAGGTTTAGCTATCGAAACAGATGGCACATTTTTCTGGCTGTTTATAAATGTGTTTCTGAGCACTGATCTAGCCAGAGTGTCCTTCTGCACAAAGGAGAAATTATCACCTTCATTACTGGTGAGTGCCTTGCACGGCTGGCTTGTGGAGTTAAACCAAAAGTGTGTCTAGATTCAGGCCAAGCATCACCTACACAGGGAAGCCTGTGGGCAAAAATAGAAAGGTTAAAGGTAAAAACAAAGCTGTCTTTGCACACAGATGTGAAAAAGCCTCAGAGGATTTGAGGCTTTAGTTCAGCTGTGAGTGGTCTGTATGCCTGTATCTAGCTAATAACACTAACGTGACAGAAGAATGTTTCGGAGATACCTGAATGTTTTACAGAGGTGTCTGAATGTTTTTAGACGCAAATTGCAATTGAGATAAGAGTCTAAAGTCAACATTTCCTACACTAGCCTCTGACTGCAGTTACACAGCATGAGGCCACTGGAGTCTAGCCTTAATAACTGGGATTTTTCACATTTCCTCCTGACCTCAGGAGAGATGCTAAGGACTGGCTTCTCCAAGAGATCTCTCTTTTTTTTTTTTTAGGATGTGACTGCTTTGTTGCAGAGTGGACACACAAAATTAAAAATGTTCCAGAATCAGCAGCTGGTGTGGGGTAGTTGGATCTGTGAAGTCTGCCTCAGATGCGCAGCAGATCAGCTGCATGTGGGACTGTGGATTGGTTGCTGAACGTCTCATAGTCCTGATCAGCCTTTTTGAATATGAGCCCTGCTCAAACATTTTGTCCAGCTGACAGAAATAGGTTCCTTTCTGCAAAAGGGAAGATTAAAATCCAACCTCTTTCGTCACGAGAGATCCCCTGGCATTCATGTGCAGTGCACATTTATTGTTCAGATTCTGCAGGGCAGAGAGAGTGTTTCTAAGCAGAGTCCCATATAGGCTGGTGTTCAGAGCATGGTCCTACAATGCAGGTCCAAACCAATGTAAGTGAAGACAGTTCTAGTGTCAAGGTTTCCCTTCTGGTGAGCGCCCTAGCCATGAGGATACAAACCTCCTCAACAGCCATGCTTGCTCAGAAAATAGGGATCCATTTTTCAGCCCCAAGTAGTGGCTGTAGACTACAAAGCCTAGGAAAGGAAGTCATGTTCTGCAACACAGTCTCACAGAGACACTCTTGGCTAGCTACGTACCTCCAATTTTTCATTTTGGGGATCCTTATTGCACCAAATTTCAATATTGCAGCACATTTCCTGATATACCAAACCAGATTCCTGATTCTCCAGATATCATAAATAGCATGGAAGAACTTCAGTGCTGTGAATGCCAGTGATCAACCTGGTCTCTTTTTAGGTAGTACATGGCTGAATGACACAGCCTGTTTTACCATCTGATTTACTTCACTGAATCTTCATTGAAGATTCTGCATATAATTATTTGCTGAAATTATTGTAAGTAGCCTTCCAGTCTTGAGAGCAAAATGTACTACATTCTTCCAGTTCAAATCGTGTCTATGAAAAATCCATGTGCTTCAAGAAAGACTAAATGGTACCAGGTGTATGCTACCATTTGTGGCCACACAGACCTCACTGGAGCAGAACCAACCCTAAAGCAGTAGTGGTACTGATCCTACGGAAGATGGTTAAGAGACAAATTAAATGTCTTCATAGTGTGGGAATCCATTTTCCCTTATCACTTTTCATCTGTAGTGAAATTTGCAGTGCTGTAAAATGAATTATAAATATATTTTAAGAAAATTAATATCTATAGTTTTGTAATATAATTATTCTGACTCTTCACAAAACTATAAGCATGAGCTTGTTTATGCGTAAGATGAGACGTCAGGAGTGACTTCTAATTTACAAAGTTTATTTCCTATATAAGCTTGATATATGACTTAAAGTTTGCTTAAAAAAATATGCTAAAATTCAGTTGCAATAGAAAATCATTTAATAGATATAGATTATACACATGTATAATGTGTATAGATTAGACACGTATAATGTTAAAGCTTGGTCAGTATAATAAGTCTCAAAAATTACTTGTCATGGGGAATTATCATCAAATAGATGTTTGTGAGTGGAGACTGTCAGACCTCTTGGTTCAGTCTGCTTCAACATGTTTATCAGTGATCTAGAAGGATTGCTTGGTAAACTGGGCTTATTTGACTATTACACCTGTTAGTACAGCAGTAAAGTACATGTCTTTTGGACAGACAGCAGAGGACACTCTATTGTAGAATGAGGCAAATACTTTCTGTAAGTAATGAAGACAGCACTAACTCCCAGTCATTTTGTGTCTAAGGAGATTAATGCAGCCTATGACTACAGGGAACATTGAGGAGGTGTAGGAAGATGTCATTGGGTTCATACATGGTTATACTGAGACTGTTACTCATATACAGTATTTGGTTCTGTTGATAACAGTTTTCAAAAGAAAAGGAAAACTCATAGAGCTCATCAAGCATGACAGTGATGCAGAAGATGGAAATATTGTCTAGAAATGAGAAATTTAAGGAGTTCCAAGAAGATCCACTATAGAATAGAGGTGTGTCTCAGGCAAATAGCTGCCACTTAGACATACAGCTTGTGATTCATCTTAATTAACAGGGGTTTCAGATCTAAGCTGTTTTTCTAAGTACCCTTTATAGTCCACACAGACCCAATGATCCCAACAGTGGAGCTTAGGGCTGTGCTTCTGCCTAACTCTGTCTAGGAGCTGAGTGAAGGAGTTTAAGTTCATGCTTTTAATGAAACCAGAATAATTGAAATGTTTATCTCTCTTGTATCAGGTGAGCACTCAAATTTTTAACATTTAAACAGATCCATCTTAGAAGAGATTCACAATTATGAAAACACAGTGTAGGGTAGGTACAACATGAAGCCTGAGGTGAAGCGCCTGGCTACCTCTATTCAGTGTTTGCGGTGTTTTCTGCTGGCTTCTTGGTCAACATCTTCACCAGCAGCAGGCTGCCATCTCAAGTCTTACTCGTTAGAGTAAGAGACTTAGTGGTTTGCACTACAACGTGTTGCATATAGGACAATGTGGTCACACAGGTGGTTGTTATGAAATCCACTGGGTGTCAGTGGTAGGTCATAGCTCAGCATTGCAATGTCTAAGTTTCCTTTGTTGGTCATACCTGAAACCTACAATCAAGAAAACTGTAACAATTTCTTTATAAAGGACATCTCAATAATGTCCCCATTTCATTATACTTCTCTTTTTGGTCTTTCAGCTGTCTGTTTTCTCCCTACACATCTTCAGTCTAGCCATGTCTAGCTGAAGGGAAAGAGCAATACTAGTCCTACATAAGTTTTTCCCCTTCCTACCATCCCAAAGGTCTAGCAGATCTCTCTGGAATGTTGCCTGTCTTCGCTCTGTGGAAACATAAATTACCATAGATAATATTTTGATGAAGCCAATGGCAAAATGATGAGAAGATTATTTTTTTTTTTTTTAATGAACTTATGCTGCATTTTCATGGGAAAAGAGCATGGCTAAAGGAATTAACTTGGGGGCAATGCAGCAAGGAGTTGCATTCTGGTTGAAACAACTCTCTGGTGGAAATGCAGAGAAACAATTGATTAAAAAATGTTCTTTGAGAAAGTGCCCAAGAGAACAACTACAACAGAGAAAGGACATTTTGAATGTAGTTAATTCGTGTTTTCATTCAAACTGGCCATGGATAAACAGAGAATGGTTCTAACGTTTGTTTCATTGTTATTTGTGTTTAACCTATTTTCTTAAGAAAGTGAGAATTATATGATCATTTTCTCTGTGTAGGTTGGTCTCACTCTCTATCCAACACTCAGTCAGCATCAAATAACTTTTGAACCCACAGCCGGTTTAAAACAAAAAAAAAAAAAAAAAAAAAAAAAAAGAGGGCAGGGATCTGAAAAATAGTGACATTATTATTGTATCCTAAGAAATGGCAGTTAAGTAAAGGAGAATCATCTACCTTACTGCCCAGCTGAGGAAAAAGCAGGAAGAAATCAGCTATTATATTTTGTTTGACAGCTGCCAATTTTTCAGTGAATGTGTGTCTCAGCCAGCCCATCAACACACACTATGATATATTCTGTCTGTTGAAAGGTCATACATTATGGGGAAGTCAGGGTTATTCTGACAGAGAGAAACACAGGGCAGAAATCCACAGGAAGCAGTATCAAACTAGATTGTATCATTTGTTATTGTATTTTATATTTGAGCACCATTTTCAGTGTCTTGGTGTTGACTCAAGGAACTTGAATATCATAAAGTGTGGTAATAATCTTCTAAAACCGTATTTTTCTTTAACAAGTCAATTGTAATATTGATGAAAACCCAAAGTGGGGGGGGGAAAGATATGTTATTCAGGAATTATGTTAACAGGATTGGCTGCAAGGTCTTTTCAGTGCAGTTTGTTTTCTGGATAGTGATAATAACACAAGGCAATTAACATCTTTGCTAATTTTCAGTCTAAGTATAATCTAGATTGAAGAAGACTACTAAACTCTATTGCTGAAATACAAGTTATGCTCTGCACCTTTCTGGAGCATTCAAGTCTTACAATATGAACACATGGACTTTCAGGAACTGGAATCCTTTTATTCTTTACCAAGCCAATGATCATTTGATACTCAGGTGCATTCATTTTCTTTTTCACTTGAGACATAATTAAATACTATTCCAGCATAGATCAATATAATACATACCAGCAGGAGCATTCCTACCTGAATGTCCTTTCGCATAATGCTGACACATAGATTTGCTGAGTTTATTGGGTGGTACCAGTCAGCAGTGGACAAGTAAGATCTTCACATATGTCCAGCTAGAATGCAAGAGAAGCTTGGACTATGGAAATAGTATAATTTGTTTTGTGTAATCATAGAATAATCTAGGTTAGAAGGGACACCTGGAGTTCATCTGTTCCAAAACCCTTCTCAAAGCAGAGCAAATTGCATAAAGGTGTCTTTCATGTCTTTTGGATGCCTGGAGAAAGCATGCAAAAGAGTATTTTTAAATAATAAAGGAGAAAGGTTTCCTCTGCCAGTATTGCAGGAGCTCAATGTAAGACCATGAGTCACTCCTTGGAGGAGTTTCTCACTACACAGACTGTAAGAAAAGCTAAGCTGATTAGCCTCCCAAGACTACAATCAGCCCTTGCTGTTTCCTGAGGGTATAATATCTCTAAATCACAGTTTAACCAGTTGCCCCCACCCAAATATTTCTATGCACCATGGTTAGTATATCAAACAATCTCTGTACATACTCCTAAAATTTGCATAATTGCCAAGCCCAAAAACTTCAGTCATTTCAGTCATTCCTAGCATAGAATCAGTGCTATCAAATATGACGTTTCCATGGAAAATTTCCATGTGACTATTTTTTTAAGCCCTGGAATTAATGCTTTTTAAGGTTAAATGATCTGTACCACATAACTAAGGGTCTAATCAACAGGTAACCTACAAACTGCAATGTGAATTCAATTGATATACTGCTGTGCTTGTGTTACAAAATTATTTTATTATGCGCCCAGACCTAATCGTGAAATACTAAGGGATATTCAGCATAAATCTGACTATGGTGGAAATTTTATTACAGCTTTGCTTTACACATTAATAAAAAAAAAGGATTTTTTTTTTCTCTGAGTAGCTTTTAGATATGACTTCATTTATACTACTTATAAAATGGATATATCTGGTGACAGAACTTTCTTTTTCCAAACAGGCAAATGGTTTAACTATGGAATTATCTTCCTTGTTTTAATCTTGGATCTGAATATGTGGAAGAACCAAATATTTTACAAACCTCATGAATACGGTCAATATATCGGTCCTGGACAGAAGATCTACACGGTGAAGGACTCAGAAAGCTTGAAAGACCTTAATAGAACTAAGTTGTCTTGGGAGTGGAGATCCAATAACACTAACCCACTGACCAACCGGACCTACGCTGAAGGAGACATGTTCTTGCACAGCAGATTTACAGGCTCTAGCCTTGATGTCAAATGCCTGGCTTTTATTCCAAGTTTGCTGGCTTTTGCTTTGTTTGGTTTCTTCATCTGGTTCTTTGGGCGATTTCAGAAAACTGACCAAGGCATGGAGAATTTAGACAAATCTTACACAAGAATGAAACGAAAGTCACCATCAGATATGGGAATGACACGAGAAAACACACAGGTGTTAGTAGAAGAACCATTAAGTTTTCAAGAACCACATCTTGTATCCATAAAATCAGACTTAAGTGAAATAGTTTTTAATTCTTCTCTCCTAACTTCTGAAAACTTGAACGCACAACTGAATGAACAAGATAGCCCTTTACAGCCAGTACCAGAGTCCTCTGTCCCTAAGAGTAATCCTGTGACATAGAGGGAAATACCCAGGAAAATCAGTTTAAATAAGCAGTTACTATAAGATTTCAGTTTTACCTTTTGTAAGTTAGGATTTACATAGTGTTTAGAATAAGAAACTCAACCTATACCAAAAGGTGCTGAGCATGCTTTTTCTAGGAATTTTGGGTTTTATTTGTATTATAGTATGTGCCTACTGTATATCTAACATTCCTTTATAGATTGCTTCCCAAAATTGCACAAGGTGTTTATTAATACATTACCTTAACTGTACAATAGTGTATTAGATGATTACTTGCAGGTATAAAATTCTACCGTGGTGGTGCCTTGAGACATTAAACTGTTTTTTAACTCAACACCAGATGTATAGCACAGTTCTTCTGATCTCTTTTGCAAAGCTTTTTGTATATGGTTATTTCAAGTATCATTTGATGTCTTGACAGAGGAGATAAATATAGTTATTCCTAAAGAAGTGTTTATGTTAGGACATCACAATTTGACTTTGTTATTTACTCATCTGTGAAGCCAGTGACTTTGATGACCAGACTGCAGAGAAGCATGTCAATTACATTTTAATTTTGGCTGGCTAGCTGCCAAACACAAATACAGATTTATTATGTGGTAAACAGCAGAGTGATAATAAAGCACGGGTCACTACTTGTGAAAATATGACTTTCTCCATCAGTAATAGCAATTAGGTGATAAAACCTAATTATATTTTTCCTAATTAAAGATAAACGGCTCCTTGATTAAAAGTTTTGCCCTTCACCTTTTAGAAACAGAGGTGAAAATACATGGTCAAAGCAACTCCCTCCATCATTACACAAAACCTATGCAACATCAAAGAGCCAATGGAGTGATAACAGTAGAGGACACAAAGCCCATTGAATCCAGTATTTATGCGGATCGGTGCAGTTATGGTCATACTCCAAATACTGAAGAAATGTTTAAGGGTTTTAATTAAAACAGATTGATAACTGAATTTTATTGTACACCTTTTTTTTTTCCTTCATTCATTATCCATTAGTAAGTGTAACCTGGAAGCAGAAACATAGAGAAACTGTTTTTTTTTCCTTTTTTGAAGGGGACTTTCTAATGTGAATTCCTCTGTTGTATGATCAAACTATATGCACTAGAAAAACTGCATATCTAAAACATCAGAAAGACTCTGATTTACCTCTAATTTAGTTCTATAAATTGTTGTTACAAGTTACTAAATAATAAGTCATTTTTAAGTCTGAATTATTTCCCTGTCATTTACTGGTGTTGCTGTATTTTGTCGTTGTGACTTTTTTATCTCCACTGTTTTGATCTATCTGCTTTTAAGTTTTTGGAATGCTGAATTTAGCATGCATAATACAACTACGCATTTATTAACTGTCACTTGAGAGCCAGTTTTAATAAACATCATTCAACAATTGTTTATTATGAGGCAGGAACATACTCTCTTAGTTTTGCAATTTTTTTTAACATTTTACCAATTCGTTGTCCTATTTAAAATCATAAATATTTCTGACACTAAAAAAGACAGACAGTATCATAGTAATGGCAGAATCAAATATTTTCCCTATGGAACATTTAATATTTCATCAAGAGAAAGTTCATTTTATAATCACACTAAATTTTTATCCATTACAAATTATGACTAAAAATAAATGTGTAGCTTTTGCCTACTGCAGCCTATAAACTTATTTAATTGACAAGATATAGTCAAAGACAAGCCATTAATGACTGATGGTAAAACACTGTGTGATCCTGCTTGTACCATGTAAGAGGTGACTGTATTGATGTTTGACTTTCAAACAGAATTTGATTTGTTAAGTAGTTTATGGAAGTGACTGATTAATTTTGCAGATACATGCTTCTCTGTATGTTTTGGACACTGTAAACCCAAGTACTGAAAATCTCCCATTAACTCGTTTCTCCTTTTTGTGTATGGGAGTGGCTAAATCCATTAATATGCAGTCAGAAAATGAAATAATTGCTTGAGCTGTACAGCCTGCGTGATTACATGACTCTGAGAAGACTGTTATTAAGCAACTGATCCACAGCTAAAATAATTCTGTGACCTCACACTGAGTTAATGCTTTTAAGGTCATTATAAGCCTGCATGAAAGAGAGAAAAGCATCAAGTAATCCTAGATTTTGCACGAGTATTTAAATTAATGGTCAAGCAGAGAGACTGCTTATATCATGAATTTGTAAGAAGTTAAAAGATTCAGTGTAGCCACTTACCATGGTCAACTCATCAATTTAATGAAAGGAGAAAGGACTCCTCGCTTGTGTGTGAGTCTCATTTGTAAACACAGGCAGAGGTGGGAGAAGAGATGGGTATTTCCTCTCCACTTGCGGTGCTGAGTTTGAGAAGCCTGACTTAGGTGGCTAGGTTTGCCCCGAGCTCCTGAAGCAGGCAGAGACTTGGGAGCTGAACATGCTAAAGGTGATTCAGTACCTATCTTAGTCATTTATCTCTGTATAAGTAGGTAGCACAACTTAGCAGGAATGGGCTTGTGGGTTTGTGGAGTGAAACAGTTGGTGCTGAGGACGCAGTACCCACAGTTGGTGAATTTCACTGTTTTACTCCAGTTTAGCTCCTGTCTGGTCCTGGTAAACTGAATGCACAGCAGTGGCTGGAGTATGTTTCGGACAAATCTCATTCATGTGCAGAGACCATGGAATTTGAATTAGCAGAGAGTAAATGGGCACAATCTAAACTGAATTCCTGAGTTGAGCTACTAAAGGAGAGACATCCTCAGACTTCTCCCGAAGCAACTTGTCTTCCTTAGTGGACTATAGAAGGATCCATGGGAGACTGGGTGGCTAAGTAGGAGGCCTAAAATTGGTTACCCAAAATGGAACTATTCATCCTCCAAGTACATTAATTGTTTTCAACTGTTGTTTACTATTAATATTCTGAAATGCTTCGCTAACTCAAACCACTCTGAAATGCTCTCTAGTCTAGTACTCATCACTGGGACCTCGATACATATGGTTGACCTTTTCCTGAAAGTCTAACGACTACACAAATTTTTTTTATTTTTTATTTTTTTTTCCCAGAGAAGTTGAAGAATCCATAGAAAGAAAGAAAGTTGAGGAAGTGTTACTTTTTCGCACACTGCACAAGTCCCTATTCCATCCTTTATAATAAACCATCTAGCAGCTGCCATCACTACAGGGCTGGCCTGCATCTGCTTTGTCAGAGATCAGATTTGGTACAATAGTTCTTTTTTTTACCACAGATGCACTGTACAGTGATGGATGATAGATACTGCTTAAAATAGCACACATAGAAGAGACATCTCTAGGCTAAGCACATAAGATTTATGAGCCCACAGGTGCCTATAAATTGCTTTAGCATCCTCAGCAATTACCTTTGCTGAGACAGAAATGCCATGGAGCAAAGAGAAGGTAAGAATGCTTGTAGAAAGTACCTTAAATATAATATTCATGCTTATGAAAGTGTACATGTATGTCTAAAATCCAACTGTATAAGACTTGTATGTGTAAATATGTTACGAGTCTAGGGATTAGTTGATTGGGGGAAACCGCTGAGTCTCTTAAGTAGACGATTCACTACTGCCCCCTTTATTCTACGCTACTCCACAGAGTTACTTACTCCGGGTTGCTTCATCTCCTCTGCCTCCACTTCTATTGCGTAGAAAATGCAAACCCAAAAAAAGTATGTGCTTTCCCAAATTATGTTTTTGTTCAATTTATGCAGAAAGTAAACTTGTTCTGTTTTAAAAGATTTATCTCCTCTCTACCTGCTCTGGGCTACTGCACCGTACTACAGTATGTGTTGAATTGTTGCTTTCCCTGCAGTGAATACCTCCATCATGACAACCACCTGGAAACAAATAGCACACACCTCTCAAAAACTGGAATGGCAGCAATTCAGATATATACTAGATTGGCAAGCTTATCTTCCCACAAGTGAACACGTTATGACTCACTAGTAAAAGATGCAACAGATTTTTAATACACTGCCCTTAATTTTAACGACTTCCTAGGAGGGGCTCAGTGGGAGAGAACTTTTTATCTCAGGCCATAAAGCTGAAGTTTACAGTCCTGCAAGCAGAGTGTTTCAGCTTCTTAGGTTGCATTTAAAAGTAACCAGCTTAAACTTTGAGCAGATTGAAAGAACCATAAAAATTAGACAGACCAAACTGTGAATAAGAATATAAAGTTGATTCACTTGTAGCTGCCAAGTGTAGGGAACAGACAAAACACACATTCATCAGATGTTAGAATGACCCTGTGCTTGGGATTATGGACAGTGACATACAAAGATTCAAACTGTATTTATTAACAGTTACAGTCCATTCATCAACAGGGATGCCACTGTAAACACTAGGCAGACCAGCTCTTCTAACATACGGTCCCTCTTCCGTCCATCTATTCTAAGTCATAAATGACAACGGGGTTGTTAAATTCCCTGTGCTTTCAAAACAGTCCTGTGGGGAGCCTGGGCTCCCTGAATGTGACATGACATGTCATTGCAGTGCTTAATATACAAGCTCTGAGTAGGACAGCCAAGGACAGGCAAAAGGAGGTAGTCTGGTCTGTGAGTTCCAAGGCCTTGATGTGCAGATGAATGCATTATGTAACCATTTCAGAGGCAAATCAATATAAATGGAAGTCCTTTTTTATAGAAACACTGGGGGACAAATGGAGAGACAGCATATTGCTATAAATCTTTTCCATCTCCTTCAGATATTCAAGCAGAAGCAGCAAGTCCCTGTTCCCAAATGCTCACAAACTATTTTCAGCTTCCAGATGACTCTTAGGTGAGTAGCTTATCTGGGTGACTAGGTTTTAACACCAGCTTATTTCCCTCCTAACACTTCCTTTGCATGGGGGACATCAGCAGCTTTTCACCATTTGAGGGAAAGGGGTAGATTTCTGAATGGGAAGCAGGGAAGAAATTTATGAAGGAGAAACCCCCAGGCTGCTGCTCTCTGCAGAAAACTCCTCACTGGAAGAGGAAAAGCATGAATCCAGCTGCTTTGCAAAGAGGAGAGTAGTAGCATCAAATCCTTTCAGAAATATGTTACAGCAGCAGCAGAGTCACAGAGATGCTCTAATCTCATGCTTTTCCTTTGAAGTCTGGCAGCTGGGGTCTGCGAAGAGCAGCTTATCTGATTCCTGCAGGCAGGTTATAGACCTTGGTCTCATGCTGTTTTGTCACATCTGGATCACTTCTCTGCATATTGAATTCCTTCTCCTCTTCCTTTTTTTTTTTTTTTTCCCCCTAAAGTTTGTTTCATTCTTCTGTTTTTATACCAAATAATTTTTTATTGTTAGTGACCTGAACCAGAAATCACCCACCAAAGGCCCATAGCTGCTGTTATTGATGCAGTACCATCTGTACACAGGCTCTGTCCTGCCAAGGAGATTCTGCCAAAGCAGCAACAGGTGCCTTTCCTAAAGCTCTTTCCTAAACCTCTTAGGGACAGATGACAGATCTGGCATGAAAGTCATTCATTGCAGTACTGTGTGGTACATCCAGAAAGGTTTTGGGTCCTTCTAACCAGGTCCCTCCATTAAAAAGGAATGTTTACAGACAGGTTTATTTTTATCACTCGATGTATTTACTCAAGAAGATGCATAATTGTAACTTGATTAAAACAATCAGACCCCGTCTTTCCTGCTGCAAGTGACCTGCCTCGCTGTCAGCCACATTCAAAGGAGACATGGGCCCTATGTTTTCCTCAAGTTTGCTCTTGTTCTAGCTCTTCAGTTTCCAGGGAAAAGGGACTTCCAGCCTGTTCATGCACAGAGTCCCAGTGTTTCCTGCCTTGCATAGCTTTGTGGATGGGTATTTTAACAGCGAGCAGGCTCCTTCACTTCAGACAGACAAGTGCTGCTGCTCTGGCTGGCCATGGTATATTTCTTACTTATTGTCAGGGAAATCAGAAAGACAAGCAGAAAGGAGTCATAATAGTCAAAACTGAAGTTCAGTACTTGTTTCTAAAAAGTCAATATTGGCTGCTTTTTTGTTCCCTCCTTTTTACCATTTCTCAGAAAGGCACTTTGAAATGGATCAGAACATTTTCTCAGTTTTTAACTCCTTTTTTTTTTATTGTTTCTTTTTCCCATGGAATCCTTTCCCGTCATTTCCTGCTATTTAACTCTGATTGTCAACATCCTCCAAATGCAGTTTCCATTCAGGTTCCTCCTTTCCTTTCTGCTTACCTCCCCTTCAGTTTCATAGGTCCGCAGGATAATTCAGATGGGACGGGGTCTCTAGCAAAGCTCTTGCACAAAGCTGAGTCAGCTCTGAGCTCCAGTCAGGATGCTCAGGGTTTTATCTTTGCAGTCTTGAAAATATCCAAGCATGGAGACCGCACAACCTCCCTGGGCAACATGTTCCAAAAACTTGTCGGTATTGCTGTGTAAATGTTGCCACTGGTAGAAATCTCAAACAGAGATTCCAGTAGTCATGAGTGGGAATGAGCAAACTACATGCAAAGCATGATGAGTGACACAGTGTGAAGCCAAAGCTATCAAGATGTGAGCATGGCTCTGTACAGGGACACTCTGCCTAGTGGGAGTGAACCTGTACGAGCTCTTGCTGGATGCTACACAGGCATAACTGAAAACAGAAAATGGCATGCAAGCATTGAAAAAAATCAAGACAGTTTCTTTGTGATGCTGAAGTTAATTGTAATTATATTTCATACTGATATAACTGCTATCTGTTTATTGCCTGGTACTGTATTTGCATATTGAAGAAGTCAATTATCTCTTCAATTTGCAATCCTTGGCTCATGTAATCAATTACACTGAATGAATGTTTAAAATTACAAATGAAAGAATCATACTTTATTATATTTCATCTGGGAAAACCAGTAGCACTCATTAATAGAATAGATTATTACATTTTTGGAAAACCTGTATGGAGTGGTCAGTAGGAAACAATTTGAATAGCTGAACTTGTGCATTGCCTGAGCCATTACTCTGTACAACCATACTGTGGTCTTTATTAACTGAAAAATCATTTAGATTAACTGAAAAAAGGCTTCTTTCTTCTCAGACTTCCATTTGGATTGACTTTCCATTACTGGCCTCGCATATGTCTGCACACACGAGAGTGTTAGAAGTAGTCTCCAAAAGGAAAAACAGATTAGAAACCAATGCTTGCTTGTAATGTGGGTGAAGGCCAGTCTGGTCAGGTGTTTGGTTTGTTTTAATTAAGGTTTACATAGTGCAACTAAAGAGCACTTCCCCCACAGCATGTCTAGGAGAGGCAATCAGAAGAACGCTGGTCCCATTCAAGTTCTTGTGTGGGAGGGTGGCAGGTTGCTTAAATAAATGTGAAAGGGAGACTGACAACTTTGCAGAAAAGCAGGAGACTTAAGCAGTAAAGGAGAGGATGAATGTACAAAGATCAAACAAATCAATACAATTTAATCCACATTTGTGTCTTAAAGCAATAGCTTATCTGAGGAGCCTGTGTAATTTTAAAGGATAGAAAGACAAAGCCAAAGGAACTAGGTAATAAGACACTAGGTAATAAGACACTGTCTTATTCAAAACCAGCTTTTAAAAAAAGTATTGAAGGACTCTACCTCCCTTTAAATAGAGATAAATGTCAATGATGACTGCTTTTGAGACACTGTATGCCTTGCTGACTTTTCCTTGACAGGTTCAAGAGGACATAAAGGGAATCAATAGTGGCTACTAAGTCTTTTGGACAATGAAACCTACACACAGACACGGGCCCAGTTTCAGTATTTAATCATAAAATCATTTGCTGGAAGCAGATATAGCTTGAACCAAGAGCAGCTAGAGTTAATATATTCCAGAGCTGCAACAGCTCCAGCTGCCACAGATGTGTGTAGACTTTTGTGAGGTTCCTTCCCTGCTGGCTGTGGCAGCCTGGCCAGGTAGCACTGCTGAGGATGCATGTATGGCCCAGCTTCTGTGTCATCCAGCAATAACACAAGCCTGATCCCACAAGTACAGATCATTTCCAGTAATCTTTGTTTCTATGTTTCTATGGTTACTGGAAAGAGAAAAAAATTTCTATTTTTGCTACATGAAACTATACAAAACCTGAATGTTTTCCAAAATATGTGCAAGGTTAAAATTAAATTGTGAGCAGACTATACAGTCATTTTCCCTTCATGCATGCCATCTCTTTACTCTCTCTTCACCCTTTCCATCACTTCTGACCTGCACAAATCCCACCAGCTCCACAGGAAACTACTCCCCAGAAATAATCCCAAGGGAGTTTCCCTTGGGGTTCTGGAGAAACATAAGGCATCATTCATTTTAAAAACAAAAAAAAGAAAAAAAATATTGGTTCCAAGGTCTAAAGAGTTTGCTATTTATATAAATAAACGCAGCTACAGCAGCCATGGCAGAAGTCAACAGTAACCTCCCGCTCCATCTTCACAGCAAGTCTGTCCATAAGGGCCACTATAACGATTTGTTGAACCTATGAACTACAGGTAGGCTTAGTGTACAGTACTTAATGAAACTTCTGTGGAAATGTGTGGGGTTTTTTTTCAGTTTTCTTTTTTTTTTCAGTTTTCAAGCGCAGGTTACACCTCTATCACATAACAGAACACGGTGATGGGTCCGTAGTAACCAGTCTGTGCTAACAGGTTCATGAAATTCATGTGGGGTCAGACAAAGGTCCAAGCTCAGGTCCATGTGAGCTATATGACTACTTTAGGTCACTGCACCTGAACAGTTAGCTCTGTTGCTCTAAAGAGAGTTACAGAGACACAGTGTAATACTGTTCTGACTAGGCTTCAAAGGCATCTAGCTGATTTGAGTGTATTTTAGTGCCTTGCAAAAGGCACATTAAGGAATAAACACAAGTAGCCCAAATGTCCCTCCTGGTGTTTTGATAACTCCAACTTTACATCACAAAAATCTCCACCATCTCTTTGGAGAAGTGAACCGGGCAGTTGACAAGACCTTTCCTAAATACCTCTCTGCTCCATCTTCTGTGCTCTGGTGAAAAACTTACTTTACTCAAACTCGTATTGCTCTTTTGTTACTATTTATAAGATAGTAGCATGTAAGTACCTTAGCCAAATAAGACTATAAAGATTGGAAAAGAATTGCTTGATGAATTTGCAATACAAAAGACATGCAAAGGTAGAAAGGAAAATTAAAATGCTAAGACATGAAATCGCTTGCCCAAGTTCCCAGAAATGAGGTATCCCACTGCTTGTCTATTTTATTAGGACTTTGACCTTTCTAGTTTGTTGCTGTCAAATGTTTTATTTGCTTCATGAGATTCACACACACACACAGGCACTCTATGAAACATCCCAGGAACAGGATTAGGCATATTTTACCTTGCCATATATTCCATCTGGAGAAATGAAGTTTTTGAAATCTGAAGGCAGTTTTGCTAGCATCAGACACCCATTGTCTCCTGCCATGAAAATGCCTGCAGAGTGACTGTGATGAGAAGTGGAAATACCTCACTTCTTTCTTCAACTGCCTTCCTGATTTTGCTGATCTCAGTCTGGGTTCACACATAGTGAGTCTGGAAAACAGACTTCAACAGTGCTTCGTATCACGGCAAGTAACATGCAAAGAAGTTAGGAAGCTGCTCTTTTATCACCCTAGATGTTGACATCCTATTGTCTCTTTGCAAATGATATTTTGCAAAATGAAGTAATTAAATTCCTTTTCATACTAAATGCAAGGATCACCAGAGTTTATGTGATGGCACTTCAGCATTTATACTGGGTTGTGTTTTTCCTTCAGCTGTTTCAATGCTGGAGGTTCAGAAGACAAGCAGTGAAAAATGTTGTTCCAACATGTTTCTGTCATGTAGGCTCTGAGTGCATTAATTTTTGCCTGAACAATGAAACAGGGAAACCTGTAAAACAACAATCTATTTGTAATGGGATTCTGCACACAGTGTCCTAATATACAGTCTCGTCCAAGATGTGAAAGGGCCCTGCCAGTGTCAGTGTGACAAATACTGTTGTTAGGGACAAGATGAAGGGAAACATCAGCCCGGTGAGGGCGCGTGTGAGCAGCAGAATGTGACAAGTGCTGTGCTGTGTCTCAGCCTGTACACAGCCGCGCTGGGGTGTTTTGCTAATCCAGGTCAATCTGTGCACACACAGGGAACAGGGACAGGCAGGTGGTGGGCAAAATCCTGCTCTCCCTTGACGTGTTGTGCTGCACCACACTGGCCATGCGCCTGGGCAGCTTTGGAGATAGTGGCGGACATGCAAAACCCTGGGCTGGGCTGCCTGGCAATCTGATACTGAAAGCATGTGTAAATCACAACTAACAGACCTGCTGCTGCTGTGAATGTCTGTGTAATCTCACTTCTAAGCAGCCTCCAGAGGTGGGAGGGGAAAGCCAGGGCTCTCTGAGAGTCAGGGTCCTGGTCAAAGAGTGCCAAGACATCTGTCCCAACAGTGAGTACCTGGAACTGAGAGAGGTGGCATCAGCCCTTGTCTCTGTCCCAGCATGGTGGCAGGACAAGAAAGTAGAGCAGGTCCGCAGCCTGCATCTTATATCCCGCTACTGGTAAACAGACAGAGAAGTTTCTTCTGCCTGTGCATTTCATCTGTGGAACCTCTGTCTTCTGCTGGTGTCAGTGTACTTCAGCATGGATGAGACACTGCATCCCTGAGCATGGGGCTCTCAGTGCAGCTGGAGCAGGATGCCAGCAGAGCTCCATTTCCCTCAGCCTGGCTGGCAATGGCTGTTTTGGTTTGGAGACCAGGAAGGGATTTGGGGGTGCAAAAACACAGAGAGTGGGCTGAAGGTGGGGGATGCTGAGATGCATGTGGGTGTTAAGTGGGGCTGAGCCACAGGGGTGAATGGAGGTTTCTTGGTTCTATAAGGGCTGCTGAGTACAGGAACAGAGGTAAGGAAGATGGCCCAGGGGTACTCACTGGTCTTCAGCTTGTCTTCCTCACTGCCCTTCCCATGGAACAAAATGAGATGCAGGAGTGTGGGACAGGATGTGCTGCTTGCATGCAGGTGTTAGTTGAGGCCACAGCTGTGCAGGTAGGTGAGTCCCACCAGATGACTGCTGTGAGAGCCCTGCTGTGATCTGATGTTGTGCCAAGGGCAACACAGCCTGGATGCCCTGCACGTGACCCCAGAGAGACTGGGGATGCGGCAGGTGCCCACAGGGGGAACAGGCAGGGCACCCCTCCCTGGGTGGCACCACTGGGGCAAACCACAGCAACAGCCTGCTGCAAGCCAAAGTAGCTCAACTCACATGGCTTAAATCAAGCCAGGATTAGAGGGATTTTTTAAATAACAGCACCTAGCTAACCAACAATCAGTAGTGTTCCTGATGCAGCAGGGGGATTGGACTAGGCAATCTTTCGAGGTCCCTTCCAATCCCTAAAATTCTGCGATTCTGTGTGATTCTGTGATTCTGTGACTTCATACTCAGTTTTGATATCAGCAATACAGCAGACAAACTGCATTACTAGGCACTTGGCAAATGTTAATAAAGACCAATAAAATCCTATACACCCTTCAAACACCAAAACCTTCTGGTCAACCACACTGATACATACACATGGCTGCATTGTGGGCTACACATACATTGTGTATCCAGCCATCTGAAAGCCAAACAACACGCTGCTTTCAGAAGCCTTTAAACATTTAGGATGTTTGCATCTTATGGAAATCTCAATGTTTCTCCCAGAATCCAAGATGCCCTTACCATCTGGTATTGCAGACAAAGTGTCATAAAGGCATGGTATGGGGGGGACTATGCAGGCCAGCTGCTGGATGTGTGAACCCCTACGAGTTGGCAGATGAGAACTGCTAATTTGCCCCATTTAACACAAGGCCAGCAAACCTGCAGCCCTTCGCAAACTGTTTAGGATTTTCACTTATCAAAATGGAGTGCCATAGACATTTAACGTTCCAAATAAGTACTGATAGGCCTTTTGGGAGTAAAGCAGTATAATAACCCTAACTCCTCTTTTATCATTGGCTGCAACATCTGTGCATATGATCTGAAACTTGTGTTTCACCTGTGCAAAAGACTTCACTCACCAAAAAAAAAAAAACCAAACAACTATTTGACACCTCCTCCGCACAACTGTGAGAGAGGAAAATCATGATCTGTTCTTTCAAATGTCTTTGCTTCTGTGCCACTTCCTCTTAATCCAATTCACTTTTGTGTGGGTGAGGTCACACTGCCTGTAATGGAAGAATATCCCACCTATGCAAGGATAAGTTTGATCTCTCCTGGACAGATAAGACCAGCTCTTGACTCTTTCTTCATCCAAGACCTATGTCTTTTAAACACATCTATCTGCTGGCATTTTATCATCCAGACTTAACCTTTCCATCCTCCTAGTATACTGGGTCAAAGCTTCACTTTGAACGACTGTATTAGAGGATGAGATACTTCTAGAATTTTATCCTGCTGACTGCATCTTTTTTCAGATGAATTCAATGATACCTTGAGCTTTAATAATCTAAACTGGACATTCTTGTTGGCAGAAGAATCTGGGTATTGTTTCCCCAAAACATGAGAAATTTACCTGATGACATGACCGCATCTTCAATCAATCAGACTTGTAACTCTGAAGAAACAAAATGCCTAAAACAATCTGAAAGGGAGGAAACTAAAATCCTTCAGCCTCTTAGATAACTGCAATATAAGAAAGTCATGTTCTCTATTCTGACAGTTTGTAGAAACGTGATGTTCCCAGGGCTTTATCTCATGCAGAGTTGTTTTGAAGTTATTTTGGCAATGTTCTTGTTTTGGTAGAAGGAACGACTTTGAACTTTGAGTAGATCTGCAGTTTAACCTTGAAATAAATCAGCGTTACACTCCTGGAATGACCTGCAGTTGGGCCCTGGTGTGAGTGATCTATTTTGCAGCCCCATCACAGAGTGGGGATTTGCTGAAAGAGTTTCAATTTCTCAGTCCCTGCTGCAGGTACAGCCTGAGAGTCTGGCTTTGCGTGCAGGGCTGAAGTAGGCCCTATGGTGCAAAAAGGCTCGCAGACACTTATTTCATACTATGTCCAACTATAATCCCACTTTCCCTGGCTTGTTTTGCCTCATTTCTGAAGAGACTTCTCTGAATTATGCCTGCTTGCTAAGTTGTGCTTAACTTTCCACACAGTCCCCTGGACTCTAAAGGATGGTGGCCTTAAATAATGTCCCTGAATTCACCTTGGAAGCAAAGGTGGACCTGCTTTCCCTGGCTTCCCATGGCTGCTGGATGTGAGCCCCATTGCACAGGAGGACCTGCCCTCTACGTGGGCTCCAAAAACCTTATTTCCCTGAAACCATGTAACAGAATTAATCCACTGTAGGAAGTTTGCCAGCAGCTGCAGGCTTGGGAGGGTTCTCCCAAGAGTTATCTCCCCAAAGCCACCTGGGGATACTACGTGCTTGGTGTTCAGTAGAACCCAGGAACTTCACTCACACCAGAAAATCTAAGTCAAGACCAGATAATTTATTGTGTTATCTAACTCAGTAAGTGTTGCATCTTGTATTTACCAGCAAGGGAGATGATGGCTGCAGCTGTGAGGAAAGTACGAAGATTATGGAGTAGTGACTTTAGGGGCGACCTTTCTGTGAAGGACAGACGGGGTTTCCTGGAATGTGACCAACAGTGCACAGCAGTGCCTGAAGAGTTTTAAACTGCCTTTAGTGTTGGGAGCTCTTGCCTCTGGTTTGCTCTGACTGGGGGGTTTGTGCTGTGATGAGGATGGTTACCCCTGGTAGCACTGCAACTCATCTTTTGCTTTTCTGGATCTCAGTATCTTAGAGCTGTTACCAGTCATATTCAATGACTACCAGGAGTCAATTCCTTCAGCAGTCTTTATCTCACAGAGAGACAATATTGAATTTCTTTTGTGGTAGCAAGGCTTACCAGCATATAGAAAGAAATATGTCAGTAGGTACCTCGATCCATGTATATATACTTCCTGCAGAGACATCAGATGTGACCCAAGCAGGGCATGTGGGAAGATCAAGTACCAGATAATAACATGCTACCAAGAGCGTATTAGCAGCTGAGTGTCACAGTCTGACACAGGCAGCAATCTGTTCAAATGTACGTTCCTTGGATGCCAACCATGTTGGGGTCACAGAGTATTTGGGACAAGAAAGGTCGGGTCTGTATCTTCTTTCATGTTTTAAAATGGCTTTCTTGGATTTGTTAGAGCACTTCTACAGAGGTGTAATCAGTTGTGAGAAAGGAGGAAAAAGACTGAGTTACAATAGTAAAAATCTGTTGTTAAACTGTACTACATTGGCAAGACTTGATGTATGTGAGTGCTCGACTCTTTTGAAAACAGGAATATATGTGTAGGTGGCAGAATACAGATTCAAGTGTGTTTTTAAGCAATACCAAATTTAACTTTAGCCAAGAATATCCAGAACTGAGGTGCTTTACAGGTGTTTGTTCTTATAATGGTACAAATAATTTTTCCAACACTCAGGCTTTCTCCCTTTTTTCTGTCAGGGCTGTAACATCTGGCAGCCTATAGGAAGCATCAGTGTGCTGCAGTACATCACAGCTGAGACTCTAATAAATGTGTAAGGGGAAAATGACAATTGGATGAGGTAGAGCCTTCCAGTCTGGGAGGAAATAAAGCTTGACCAATGCAGGTCAGCAGGTCTGCAGCTCAGAAGCACAGTTTCCATACACTGACACAGTCTAACTTCATTACTAAACTAATCTAGGACAGCAATCACCTGTGATCTAATAGATTAAATTTCAGGAGTCACAACAGATCCTAAGAAAGAGGAGCTGAGGGCAGGCAAGTAGCCACCACGCCACCCCTGTGGGCAGCAAGGTTCTGCAGGTCCGGCTGAAGCCAGCAGGCTCTCAGTCACCAATTCAAGACAATAGGCGAGATTTTATTGTAATGTAGGAGGTTTTGATGAACATGGCCAGAGGCAAGAGACTGAGATGAAGCTCAGCCCACTTTCTCTCCTGAAGTCCTCTTGATCATACCAGAGCAATTCCAGCTAGCTGGAGCTGCTGAAACTCAATTATTATATTAAGGGGAAAGGCATAGTCCTTCCAGAAAACTCTAAGGTTGATCCAACATAGACTTCAGATGTTATTGGACACTTGAACCAAATGGGTATGCCATGCTTTGACCTACATATATGTGGGAAAGGAAGAAAAAGGATGCAGCATGAGAAATCAGAAAGACATCTTCAGCCAGGGGAGAAGGGATGAAGACAGCTACAGCAAAGGCTGCAGCGAGCAACACGTCTGTGGCTGATGCCACAGATCTGTGAGCCACTCATGGGTTGTGAGCCCAGAGTGAAAACGCTGGCACCTGCTCTGCAGAACCCAATTCCAGAGGCAATGTTCTCAGCTGCGAGTCAAGGATGAGGGCACATACTGAGAAATGCTGAAAATTAACTGATCAAGACAGCCAACAGTTTAGGAAACAAGTCACAGCAGCACATTGAACTTCAAGCCTTTTCTCCTCCATACTAATCAGTTGCTTGTTCCAAAGCTGTCAAGATTCTCCCTCACAGCCTCTGTACCCCATCTATGCTTACAGTGTTTTCAGGTGTTTCTTTTTTAAGGAAAAAAAGCAGTGAATTAACATGCTGATTGCAAACTGTCGCTCAGACTTGATTCTTAGCTTCTGCAATACATTCTCTGAGCCTCTGCTTGCCTTGCCCTGTTAAAAATAAACTCTTTGGGAAAGGAACTGTTCAGTGCCTTGGGTTGTAGTTAGAAGGAACAGTTTCTCAACTGGGCACAGAATTACCAATAACAGAAATATCCTTTTTCTTATTTATGCTTGGCAGTTTTCAGCAATCGTTGCCATGTGTACAACTTGCGTGGTTATAGGTGGAAAAAAATAGCTTATAGCTACTGCATGACTGATGATATATCATCAAGTAAAAAATTATAATTAGTGATAATATATGAATTGAATGTTATATTCCTATGGTTTGGTGCTCAAGCACTGATCTATGCTTTACAGAAATAGCTTCTAGCTATGATCTACATGCTGCCATTCCAGCAAACCAATATTTCATCTCAATCTGTACATCCCCTGAGAATTTTAACTGCAATGTGAGTATGCAATTGGCCAGAAAAGGAGGAAGCATTGCTTTTATGTCATGGTTTGTGCTCTTTCCTTAAGTCTAATTTCTTCCTTGAATTTAGACCAGCTAAAAGTGAGTCATGCAAATGTTGTTTCTCTGCACTTTGTGATGTCTTTGACAAAATTATCATTAAATTCTATTTCCAGAAGAACTGTATGGTGTACTTTTAACAAAGGTAAGCTTCAAAAAGTACAGTAGGGAGCATTATATTCTGTCTTTGCCTATGTTGATATGTGGTGTCATTGACTTTGAACTTCCAGTTGATATCAGCCAAAACAGAACTGAATTCATATGAATCGGTTATGCTTCAGAAGTTACAAATGAAAGTGGATCCATACCTCACTATATTTAATTTTGAAAACCAAAAGCTGGCTGCCATAGCTTACTCTCATTCACTTAAGAAGCTTTATGTATTTCCACTATGTGTCATAGTTTTTTTCAGGCATCAGGGAGAACTGCACTTTGTTTGCTCATGGTTTCATTCTCTGAGACTCACATGAACATTGCCTTAGGTTTGAGCCTCCTGGTTTCAGTTTTAAATTTTTAACCTGAAAACTCAAGGGGAAATGAAGGGCTCACAGTGTTGCACTCTGATAAAACACATCAATGTTGGGTTGTGTCGATGAGGTCTCAGGGTAACCAAACTCATCTCAGGAGGGTCCGTTGTCACTGGGTCTGCGCAAGGACTGGCTTCCCCAGAGACCTCAAGGTCTGAAGGAAATGGATGTGGCAAAGCACTAGGAAGATCCAGGCTGAGCTCCAGGGTTTGTCATAGAACTCAGGCTGGTCTGAACTTTAAGAGGATATAACATAAGAGTGTTGCACAAATCTCGTTTGTATTTTCATGCTTTCCACTAGTATATGAAGTGCCTTAATTTGCACACAAATTCCCTTTGAGGGTTGAGCTGCCTCTGTAGCTCTCTTGATGGTGACATGTGGAAAATGGAGTACCCACATTTGAATTTTAAATTTCTTGTATTACAGGGAATTTGGCCATACTGATAGTGCTTTAGATGCACTGAATGCTAGCACTAGCTTTCTTGAAGCCAACTTGACAACCATCTTATAGGAAATGACATAGATATGAAGAAACTGTTGTGGAGGACCCCTTGTACACTCAGCCGCTGTTAATACAGAGCTTTTACGAGTGAGCATAAATCAGGCAAATTCATGCAGTTACTTTTTGCCAAGCAGTGACTCTCTATGGAAAAAAAATAATGTGTAATAAGCATTGTGAGTGGGATGACCAACCAGACCTAAATGGATCATTCTTTTTTGGCATTCCCATACAGTGAATGATTCACTTGGCAATCACAAGGTCCAATTATCTTTTAATACCCTTTTTTGGAAGTGATTATGATATATTGTGCATAAAAGTAGAAAATCAATGCTTTCACTAATCATGTTTTCAATTTTATTAGTGAGTGCACTGCAAAATACAACTTATTTCAGCTCTCTTCTAACTTTGGAAGTATTTTTTATACTGATATTGGTATTCTCCCTTATCCTGGTATTAAAAATTTCCTGTTGTTTTTATGTGTTCTCTGACATCCACAGAGCAGAAAAACACAGCCTTTCTACTGTCAGCTGGTTCTCTACCAACTTGTTCTGCAAGAGACATAAGGAGCTGTGCCATACAGCCATACAGGGAAAATAATTTCATCAGAGGGCATGGAAGTGTAGTTGCTGGGTTTTTGTAAGACAAAATCTCATGACACCTTTTTTTGTGAGGATCAGCATAAGTCAGGACGACAGTAAATTCAGAACGTCCCCTTTATTTCTTGGATAATCTTAACATTTAGTGAGCATATGCAAAAGTAAGAACCACTTTAAGAATTTATAGCTGTACTTGGCAGTTGAGGGGGTAAGAAATACAGCAGAGCCAGCAAGACTGTGAAGCTCTACCATGATAGATTTTACCTGGAGAAAGCACTGCAAAGCTGTCAATAGCTGCTTGTAAACAGTAGAGCTTGAAATAGGGAAAACATGTTTTTTTCCCTGTCAGAATGGCACAAAGCCTTGGCTGAGGCCTTTGCCTGGCCTATCCATCTGGCTGATGTGAGAAATGGGATATTGATTTTTCTTATACCATACTATCAGAATCTTAGAGGAGCCACAAAGCCAGCAAATAACACACAGTTTAGTATGCTCTAAGTGAGATGTTGGAAAACTTTTGCAACACAATCTTTTGATTTACCAAATGCAACTTAATTCATATTATTAACCAAATAAATATAGAACGCACACTGCTAGATTTGCTTCTGGTGAAAATTGTACCTAGGAACTGGCCTACACACTACAGCTTTCCATGTTACACATGATTTGTTCAGTAAAGGAAATAATTTCTTAGTTAAAAATAAGCTGTAAATCTGTGATTTTTCAGAATCACCCCATTAAATTAGAAACACAGTTGCTGCTCATTTCAAGCAAATGTGTACATCCAAATCCATTCTGTATCCTTGAAATCATCGTTCTCAGCACCCAGATTGGTCCCTTATCTAGAAAATAGTATACAAGAGAAAATCAGAGTAGAAAATTTCATATATTATCATTAAGAAATTACAAGGTAAAGGCAAGAGTACCTATAGCTACTTGCAAGAAATTAAGATTTCAATGTACAACAACATAAGATGCTTCATTCTTTCTGCTCAAAGTAGCTTACCTGTAAGAGCCAAAATAGAGAAATCTGAAGATCCAGAAACATTAGTGGGAAAGAGAAAGACATGCTGCTGGCTACAATATTTGGCATCAGTGAAAAGTTTGCATTATTTATCCCTGCTAGAGAGACACAGTATGTTGTGGTTTAGCCCAGCAGGCAGCCAAATGCCACACAGTCCCTCACCCACTCGCCCGCAGTGGGATGGGGGAGAGGAATGAAAAAAATAGTGACATTTGTTGGTTAAGATAAAGACAGTTTAACAAGAGATAAAGTAAAAAAACCTCACAACACCAAAACAATAAAAACAACAATAACAATACTACCACTAATAATAGAGTATACAAAACCGGTGATGCACAGTGCACTTGCTCACCATTCGCTGACCGATGCCCAGCTTGTCCCCACGCAACCATGTCCCCCAGCCAGTTTCCCAAGTTTATATACTGAGCATGACAACATATGGCATGAAATAACCATCTGGCCAGTTTGTGTCAGCTGTCCTGGCTGTGTCTCCTCACAGTTTCTTCTGCATCTCCTCGCTGGCAGAGCATGGGAAGCAGACAAGTCCTTGACTTTGTATAAACACTGCTTTGCAAAGACTAAAACATCAGTGTGTTACCAACATTATTCTCATACTAAATCAAAAACACAGCTACTAAGAAGAAAATTAACTCTACCCCAGCCAAAATCAGGCCACAGCAGGGTAAAACTTTCTTAATAAGCCAAAAAGTTCCGGAGGGCTGCAGCATCCCACTGGAGTCTTCTAATGATAGACCAGCACTCATGTCCTAAACATCTGTTCTGCTGACTGCCATTACTTTAAGTAGCCACTCTGCCTGTCTACATTTAAATAAGCAACTGGATAGAGAGGCTTATTTCAATTTCAGAAAGTGTTACCAGTGCGATGAACAAAACACCAGGAGGATGGCCACAGCAAAAGGCACGAGCTCAGGAGGAGCTGCATGCCCCAGGCCCACAGACCTTGTTCATCTCAAGGCCTGCAGGCTGTGAGGGGCTTTGTCTACAGCACATATGAGAATGTGGTGCTGCTCCTGACAAGTGACTTTCTAGGGTTTGTTTCAAAGCCAGCCAGCTCAGAAGTGGGAACATTCCTCAGTATTCCCCAAAAAGCAAACAGAAACACAGAATGAACCTGATTCTGCAGTCATAATGAGAAGAGGTAAAACAAGCAAAACCCAAGCCCAGCAATTAACATAAACAACCCTCACAATGAAAGCACAAGAGACAACCTTAATAATCTATCAGTATACAGGTATCTAATGTAAGGAAAATGTAAAAGCTACAGTACAACCGTAGCCCAGCACTAAGCTGAATCTCTGGAGTGTGTCCAACCATCTTTTCTGTGCTTCAGAGATTTTTGGTCAGGGCTGTGCACCCCGTGCCAGGGCCTGTGCTGCCTAACCAGGGTCTGTGGGTACATTCTGGGCACATCATGGAAAGACCTTCCCTCTCCTGCAATGTCACCAGGCAGTCTGCTATCCCTTCAAATCCTATGCCTTTTTGTTCTGGACCTCACAGATCCAGATTGGGTCTGTGTCCCGTGAAGGCAGGTGTGGACTCTCCATGCCTATACCACCTTGGGAATATCCACCCATCTCTGGATCACAGGTGGACGCAGGGGCTGAGGTGCCTCTTCTTAGCTGCATTGCATGACTGGGTTGTCTTTTCTGGAGGCTGGTCCTCCTGCCAAAGCCAAGGAAGAGTGAGGGCTTTCTTGGGAAAAGGGGGATAGAACTGTTCCATTTTTTTGCCTGAAATATTGTGTCCAAAACACTTGCTGCATCAATGAATAGCCCTTCTACTTTGTTTTGCTGTCTGAGAGAATATAACTGTTTAGCTACGACCTCTTCTGTCCTGGAAAGTTTCACAGGACCTTCTTCATTCTACCAAAGCATTTCCATTCTGTTTTAAATACTTATTACATCAATGAGAGGCTAGTTGTCAGTGCCAACAGAGTTTGTTACAACTGACTTCTAACTGCCCTTTGCTCCAGAATGCCCTACAGGATGTAGCCATGATAACCGTGTGAGATCCAACTGGGAGCCACTCTGAGCCAACAACCACCCAGCCTGCTCTTGACTAGGGGATGGTAGGGAGTGTTTGGTTACATGACAAAAGCTGCACACCCAACCGGAATCCCACCAAAGAACACTGCAGCTGGAGGAACCTCAATACCCCCCTACCCAGCTCTTTCTGGGTCCTCACAGGAGCCACAAACCCATGAAAGACTCATCCCCACAGCCCTGAAGGCATGACAGCAGGAGGGACTGCAATGTCCCAGTCAGAGACAGGAATCCCTGCTTGTTCCAGGGCTTTCCCAGCCCCACAGGCCAGGGGACACCCACTACCAGGAGTCAGCGAGGAGGCTCTCTGGGTCACCCATGGACTGGGGGCACTGCCTGTGGGGACAGATCTTGTTCTGGGGTGCATTTTGGGACTGTACAGGAATTATGATGGGGTATCTAGGGGAGGTAGGAGAAGAGGGATCACAGTGGTTTGAGGAGGAACAAGTGTGGGAAAACAACAGGAGAAGGGGAGAAAAGGAGTTGGTACTGTGCAAAGAGGCACTGGCCAGGATGCAGTCAGTCCTGATTTCTGACTAAACTCCACCTCTAGTGATCTTGCTGGGTGCGGGGCTCTCTGGGCTGTGTGCCTGTGTGTACAGGGGGCCTGAGAGCCAAGGATGGACCAGAGATGGGAGTCCCATGTGCCCATGGTGCCAACATGAGGTGCGATGAGGGTGCACTGTCAGTGCATGGCCCTGGCTAGTCCCGAGCTGGACCAGCTGGTGAGTGGGGCACATGGCCTAGGGGTCAAGGGGGGATGTCTCTGGCAGTGGGGCACCTAGAGGCATGGTCCGAGCCCAGGGAGCTATGGCAGTCTCACAATTCCCAGGCTGCTGGATTCAGCAAAGCTCTTACAGGGAGGACTGACTCCAGCCCTTGGTTTTAAGAGCTGAGCAAAGACATTCTCTGAGCACGTAGGTCAGGTCAGGCATAACTGATGAGATATTTGGTTTGGCTCCCACTCAGGCTTCAGCAGGAGGTAGGTGCTGAGCTGTTTAGCATATCTAGTCTGACACAAGCTAAGCCCAGTCTATTTGTTTGGGATGTATACACGTGTTTGCATGTGTCTCAGCTGCACATCCAAACAGCATATTAAAAAATATGTCAGGATGGTGCACTTTCAAATGAACATTTCAAACAACATAAGAAAGCGAAATGCCTTACACCTCCATGTCCTCTGGTCCAATGAAGGCACACCAGGAAGTTTTCTCACTATTTTGGGAGCCTGTATTCCCCAGTCTGGTGTTCCCCACTTCTATTGATTTGTGATGCCATTTTTTTTTCTCTTTCAGCTTTCAGATTCAGGCCTAGAAGTGTATTTGTTCAACTAGGTTTGGGGTCATAAATAATTGAAATGCACTAAGAAGTGGTAGTTTTGGTTGGCTGATTTATATAGTGAGGAGGGTAAAGTAGTTTTGACCTCTTGGCTCTATCTTTATCAAGTATATAACTGGGAGGCAAGAAAGAGGCTCAAAATCATTCCTCTACATGGAAAATGAGACACTTTTGCTTATGAAGACATGAGGTTGTTCTTCTAAATTGCCTCTCATTCATGCAATGCATAGTTTATGTATTCATCTTTTAACAGCCCTCTTGGCTTTTCCAGACATGCTGGATATTTCTCTGTGTCTTGTTTGGTTACATTTGGTTTTAGCGGTCAGAGAATACGAAAGCAATACAAGCCTAATGAGTGAAATCATTGTGCATACAGTGTCAGGAACCTTTGCAGATAAACTCCTGGAAGATAGAAAAACAAGAGCAGAGAAAGGAAAATGGAGGAGGAAAAATTCCCAAGCTGAGCCTTTGGTTTGTTTTCCTGTCCCACAAATAGCCCTCAAAGAGAGGTGAGAAGTCCTTCACACCGAAGTGAAGGAAATAAATTCCTTTGGTTTAAATGTCGTGTAGAATCAGCTCCCTTCTTGGTCACTTTTGCTGCCTGTGTGAGTTCATGCCCCCTGCAGGGTTCACTGCCTTTAATTGTCCCATGTCAGTGTAAATCACTTGTGACCAGAGAGGCAGGACCAGGTTCCTTACTTATCTGTTATCACCTGAACACGAGAAAGACTCTACCATAAGAGAAGCCACTATGATGCCACTGTTTCTGCTCATCTGCTCTGACCTAATGCTTTCAAATGTTTTATTATTTATGGAGAGAGTTTAGGTCTAGTGTAAAATATGTTGTTCTTTTTGAAAAATCAAATGACAGTATGTTAAGCATGAAATGGATGGAATTCTTTATATTTTTAGTTCTTGGTGTATATGATGAAATGCACTTTGCATCAGTCCTTGCAGCCCTTAGTGTCAATTTTTTATTAATGCTTCCCTTGTAATTCTGTGTTTGCTTCTAGTGAAGATGGGGAATAAAATGGGAGCTCTCCAGTGACTAATATGTCATTTTTTAATTTTCATGGATGTTAACAAAAGACTGTGCAGTCCAGTGAATAAAAGCTACTTAGTAAGTTAAAAATGACACTGAGATTATGTCCCATGTAGATTTTTTTAAATTAAAAATAATTCATTAAATGCTTGTTATTTTCCTGTAAGACAATATTTCCAAAAAGATTCAGCAGTCCATAAATGAAATTGGAAAGTTCATGATCATCTGTCATTCTGTTATTTCATTAGCTCTAAATCAGTGTGGGCTGTGGGTGCTGACAACCCGTTATCACTGAGCCCTTGGTCTGTAGCGCTCAGCTTTCTGTCTCCTAAGAGGCACTCACTACAGGGCATTTGAAAGCCAAACCACAGGGTCACACTGGCGGGTGGGTCCTTCCTCACACCCACTCCATGCCTAGTGGTAACGGGACATCCAGGAATGCAAGTGTCCTGGGCAAAAAAGAGACTGAGTTAAAGACAGCATGGCTGGGCTAAAGGCTGTAGCACTCAGCTAGGGTAGGTGGGGTTTTTCATGAGATTAAAGAGGAAACACAGGGAAAAGGCAGGGGTGGGACCAGGAGGGTGCAGAGGGTAAAGGCCGAGCACCTGCCTCCTGAGCAAATGAAGAAGGAAACAGAGAAGGAACTTACACGCCAGGCTCCTCCATCCCCAAAGAGTACTGAGATGTGCCACTGCGACACAGGTCACCTGAGTACAGCTTTTATTTAGGTGACTAATTCTAACTTGTCCCAAAGATCCCTTGAAATAAAGCATTCATCTGATTCAGTACTGCTCTCTGAAAATTTACAGTGTTGAGGCAAATATTTTAGCAAAAAAATCTCAAATTCTGTTCATTTCTTCAAACTAAACGTTTTCTGATACATACCTTAAAAATTCAGGCCATGGTAAGTGATGTACCTTAAAGACAGACGTTGGTTTGATGTATTATGTCACCATGCCATGTAAAAAACGTTGCCACATACACATTATTCAATGAGCTTCTATATGTATTTTCATTAAATATATTGAAAAAATGTTGCTTTAATGGAGTATATGCGTAAAACTGCAACATAGGCAAAGTATGAAAGAAATACAGATCTGAGGAACTGCTACTGTACAGGACTAAAGGTGAAAGTGATTAAGAAAAATAAATTGTGTTCAGAGTTAAAAGGTGGTTTTGTCTCAGAATAAATATAAATGAGTTTTCCAATGCTTCAAAGTTTTGTTGTTGTTGTTTCTTTTTTCTGGGTTTGAAGCTATTATTCTGATCATAAAGGAAGGAGGGAAATTATACACAGTTGTACAAATAGGATCAAACATTCGTTCCATTTGAACTTTAGCCTATGAATTAAATAGGATGTGGATTAGCTCAGGCTGCAAATCTGAACAGAGTTAGGAAATGTCAGCTATGTTAATGAGCAAGCAGACATTTATCAGGGAACCACTGTGAAAGTAATCTTCTTGCTAAACCATTGAAGATATGCCAACAGGTTGCATGTGTAATTGGGGGCACTAAGGTGCACAATTGGACAGACCAGACCCCTCTTTTCACAGACGTGGTGTTTCAGTCACGTATCTGCAAGTCTTCCTGGTTCTTTGTGTCCGTAATTTTGTGCATCACTGCCCCTAATTGTGGGCCCTTTGAAAAGCTGCCCTGTATCAAATGGATCCTTTCCTTTCTTTGCGACACTTCAACAGCCGCAGCCAGAGCCTTCCTGGCATTACCAACCCCCAGCTCCCTCTCGGAAACCAGAGTAACTTTAAAACAGATTTTATTTTTTCCCCTCTGACAAACAAAATAGACTAACTTTATTTCTAGTCAACATAACTTTCATGTTTATATATATAGTTATAGCTTCTTTAAACTTCATCCCTGCAGAGTAAGTGATGGAAGAGCACACCTGCACTGTGCCAGATGTAATGTGTAAGTGCTCCAAACCTACCAAAAGCATATGGGCCTAACTGAGGTTAACAGCACTCTGACATTTAGCATGTGCATCAGTATTTCAGGGCCTGGTTCCTAAGATGAGGGGAAAAATCTCTGCTGTTGCCTGGACCTTGGATCCACTCCTGGATGTCTGTTCGGTGTCCCCTCAGCCAAAGGTCAGTTTCCCTGAAGACAAGAGCTAATGTTGGCAGCTTCCTTTTCAGCTCTCCTACTACTAGGAGGTCTCCATGACATGGAGCTCTTTCAAAACCAGGTGCCTTTAACATGAACCAGTACTAAGGCTATGGATAGACAGCCACAAGCAGCGACAGCGACTCGTGTCAACCACCCCTTGAAGACCTTCAGCCACAGCTCAGCTGCTGTCGTGTGTCTGCTCTTAACTGGCTGTCAGGGGAGCTGCAAGGTAGTCAGCTGTACCAGAGCAGAGGGGAGGTGACAGCATCCCTAAACTGCTCCTCCATCACCAGCTGACCACATGTTCAGGTGCCTTTCATGCAAAGTATCTAAAGCTCAGTATATGAAGTCCTTCAATCCTGGACACTTTTCCATCTTGAGGAAGTTTTCTAACAGCTGACCAATACCCCCCACTATTCAGTTAGTGCCATTTCAGGATTTTCTGGTATGCAGAACTCAGTAAAAATATTATAAATTCACCTCTAAGCTTTCCTCTGCTCTTGCTCTCGCTAAACCTTGGGAAAAAATTTATTACCTAATTCACTTGAAACCATTCTGTATATTTATTTTTGTACATGAAAAGTATTTTGGTTACAGAGAAATCTCTGCTTCTCTATATTATTACAAATGTTCATGTGTCTTAAGTTTTGATTCACATTATGCAGGCAATGGCTGCAGTTGACCCTGTACTGATTGATTGTTGAGCAACCCAGGTTTACACCTACAAACTGGATTAATGCAAAACTGCTGGAACACAGCTGAATAACACAATCAAACACAGAAATTATTTCAAATACTAAATCAAACAGAGGTTGGGTTTCACTGTTATGCACCAAGTTCAACTCTCTGTAGAATTTGTCTCTGCTGACCAGGTGTGCACAGGGATGTATTTCATATATGAACCCAAAATTCTAATAGTTCAAGAAAGCAAAATGCAACAACTGAAAAGCTTTACGAGCAAATGGATATGACCCACAAGAAGCAATTCAAAGCATGCAGAAATCATTTGAAAGCCACACAAACGGTGAAAATTTGCTACATAAGAAATAAAAGGATCACTTAAATGGTCTGTATAAATGTCTGAATATCTATAGCTTTGTTGGGAATTGATGAAGCATTTTAAATTTTAGTGTAAGGTGATTCAGGAATTTAGACCTATGGGGTGCAAATTGGTCTTCTGGGCTGCAGATTTTGGAAGATGCTTCAGTGGAAAAAACAAAACAAAACAAACAAACCAAAAACAAACCTTGGTTTCCTTTAGCCCTCGTTTAGAAGAAAAGCAAAGATAATTAAGATTTCAGCAACTGCTTTCTCAGTCTTGTTCAAGTCCCAAAGCAACAGGAAATACAGATGAGTCTGAACTGTGAAAATTGAGACTAAAGTAAGAATTTTACTCCAAACTTATCCAAATTCAGTGATATTAATTGTACAGTTTCTTAGGAACTTATAAAATGCACAGCAGGTATGTATACATTTTTATTTTTGTAAAGGGATGATTAACATTGGCTGAAACCTCTAAAGCAACACAAGTGATCTTTCTCTAGCCCAAGGAGTGATAAATTCTGTGTAAGAAAGTTTGAAGACATGGCAGGATAAAATGATCTGTGGTGGGAATCATCAGTGCTGCGCTGAGATAGGCCATCACTGAAAGTGATCTGCCAGGTGCTGATATCGGTGCTCATAGAGGAGATGTAGATGGGAGCAGCACATAATTTTCCAAATAAAATACCAAGCAAGAGGTAATGCAGTTGCAAAGCCCAGTGTTGCCCTTTCCCCGCTCTATTTTCAGCCAGATGAAGCTTTGTGGTGAAGGAGCTAATTTGTTGTGACAGGGATGTTAAAAGCAAGTGCTCTTGCTGCTGAGGCTGGAGGGCACGTGCTGCCCGGAGCAGGCAGGGACTGGGGCTCGGTGTGATGTGTGTTTCTGCTGAGCTGTGCTGGTTTTGGTGGGATCACAGGCTCTGTGGGTTGTATCTCTCCTTCCTTTGAAGGCAGCATCAGCTGAGCAGCCTCTCAAGTTTACCAAGTGAGAAAAGTGGATTATTTCTTTCTCACCTGCAGTATTCTTCACAGGAGCATCAGGGACCATCAAACTTAATTATTACCCAACAGAAAATTAAAAAGGCAAAACAGACTAATTAAAAATAGACCATATAAACAGTATCAGTATCACCCCTTCACCTTGCCACCAGCAATGTCAGCAAGGCTAAATTTTCTCACCATCTGCATTAGTTGGACTTTGATATCCATTTGTCACCAGCTCAACCCAGCTGGGCAGGGAAAGATGGGCTGGCCAGTCCAGGCTATGCAGTCACCAGATGCAAAGCAGTGTCCTCAGAAAGGTCCTGCAGAAGGAAAGCTGGATGTGGGAGGGGGTTCACTCTCAATTGTCTGGGGTAAGTTCTACAGAGCCATATGACCACAAAACACCAAAGCAGTAAGAGAGGACTGCACTTTGAGAGGTGTTTGTGAGCACCCACATTTTGTCCACAGACAATGTGAATGAGGTGATTTCTGCCTTGGAAAGCAAATAAAGGGCCTGGTTTCTCGCCTCCTCACAGGGAAAAATATTCCTCAGACAATAAGAATTTTTTGTTCCTGATCTGAAGGCAGACCAGGCTTTCCTGGGCTGTGGGCTGCACAACCCTCCACACTGACAAAACATTTGACTTGCAAAATCCATGTACAACAGCCAAAAGGGGAGTTTATTATACCTTGCAAAGTTGCAAGAGGAGCCAGTTCAAGCTGGGTCATTTTGGTCACAGCTGATGGAGGACCTAACAACACACTGCTAATAGAAGAGCAGAATTGCACAGTCACATTTGGCCAGGGTGCTGCTCCCCCACCCACCAGACTGGTGGCCGCAGCTTGCGCAGGGGCAGGATGCTCCGGGTGAACGGCTTGGCCTTGAAGTGGGCCAGTCCCAACCTTAGGGAAAAAACCCTATGCTTTGTGGTGGCCGTAAGCACTTTTTACATTTTTACCAAAGGTGCTAAGAAAATAAATAGGAAAGGTCTGTGACCCACTCAGTCAAATGAATTATTCAAAAGAAGCATCAGCTGAAGAGCTTCTTATAAGAAATAAGGTAGCCAAGCAAAAGGCTGCATCTTTCTTCTTGTTCAGATTAGCAGTCATTAAAAGCAGGAAGAGGACGGAGTTAGCATCACTGAGGTTGTTGGTTGTTTTTCTGTTTTGTTCCCATCTCACCCTGAATGAAATTGCCCCTCTCCTCCCCACAAAATTGCACTTGAGTCTGTACTTTGTTTCTGCTGTTCTATTTAGACGGATGCTCTAGTTGTGGTGATGCACTTCTAGTTATTTTCGTTTTCAAATATGACTCAGCCCTTAAATAAACCCTTGAACATTTTTATATTTCCAAGCAATACTGCTGATACATAAATGACATCCTGGGAGTTATATTTGAAGACTAAAATGGTAAAATGAGTTTACTGATAAAAACAGATTTTAAGACGAAGCATAGTAATTGAGTTTGTCTCTCTTATAGATGAAATATTATGTGATCAATAGATTATTATGGTTTGTAGTAGTTAAAGTTTCATGTTACAGAAATAATCTATGAACAGATTAGTAGAATATAGGGTTGCAAACCTCCTGCTGTAGTAAACAATGCCTATTTGGCATTTTTAAGACTGTGTAAAACACTGGCAATAAGAAAATACTGATTAGTGCAGACCTAGATGAGTAATTGATTTTAACAATTGATTTTTTATTTTTATAATTTTGCATTAGCACCATACTGAGAAAAACAAAGTGAAATACACTGACACACTAGTGGTCATTCACATGGCTGGTGAAGAGCCACAGAGATCTGAGAAACAGGGTTTGCAACATCTTTTTCTGTTCCGGTCCTCTCTAAAATGCTTACTCAAAAATCTAGTGGTGCACTTTGTCTTTTCTCCCAGGATAGGCATTTGACCACCATGCTAAAGCAACAAGAAGTTTTAAATTTTTAATTAGAAATTAAAATAGCAACAGAGAGATGTCCAGGACTGTGACTTGATAAGCATGGCTGTGACGTGCAGAAGACACGACCACAGTGGGCTTCACCCGTGCACTGAAGAAGAGACACTTCTCCCTGGGTCACCCACCCAGGAGATGCCAGAGCTCCTCTAGTCTTCTTACTTGTATTACTCTGAAACATTTTCTTTATGTAGTAGGCAAAAGCTAGCTAGTGATTTCTAACTTAAATTATTAACTGGTCTAGGGACGAGTTAAACTGCATTTGCCTGTGAGTTTCACTGTTAAAAAATAACTAGCTGAGCCCTACTTTAAAGATACTGCAATTTTTATCTGAGAAATCAAGGGAGTCCCCACCTGTTGAGAGGCCATGTGAGTTGAGCACCGTCACTGGGCTGCAGTGGGACTCTCCTCCATGTTGAGGAGACCCCCAAGCGCTGTCTGGCCCATGCACCTACTCCACAGCTGAGCACTTTCCCACAACAGGGACACAGGTGACCCATTCAGGATGAGACTCACCATGTCTGAGGAGCAGATGTCACCCCACACACATCCTGCATTTCAAGTCAGCAGCTATTGATACTGTGGCACAGAAGGAGATGAGATCTGGGCTCTGTGGCTTACAAGGTGCTTCTCTGAGGCGCCTTGGCTGTGGGTGAATCGGCTGTAGCCCAGTGACACTAATGGCAAGACCCTTTGCTGGCAGCGGAGGGCAGTTACATCAGTCCCTGTCTATATACCCACTTTTAGGCATCCTAGAAAAAAAGCAATGGCTAGTATTTCAGCTGTGTCTTAATGACTGTGTTTCACCAGCTGCGCTGCTAAAGCTGGAGCTCGCACAGAAGGCAAAGACATCCATAGCCATAAGGAGGACTGAGGCAGCCAGGGCCCTGTTCTTGCCCATGGTGAATTTGTGTGTACCAGAAATCTGCAGCTGCACAGTCAGCTCCCTGTTCAACAGTTAACAACATGGCTGCTTGTGGTCGACTTGTTTCACCATAGCAGTGAATTCAGCATTGCAACTAAAGACATCTCTGTCTTTGTATCTGTAGGTCTGTTAACGTAGGGCAATTATTTTGCAGAGAGGTGACAAGTCCTTTATGGAAGTTATTGAATTCTGGTACTGCAAACACTGCAAACAGTGCATCAATAATGAAAGACCAGCAATAGAGCACAACATACCTGCATTGTTCAGAAATATGTATTTTTTTAATGGACTATATATTCTGACAGATAATTTAGGCCTGGAAATTATACATAAATTTTTAATAATATCTCAATTTACTTTTCAAGGAAAATTAAAAACATGAGCTACTAATTACTGGCTTGGCTGAACAGGAGGGAGAAGGGGAAGAGACGGTGAAAGGGAATGAAAATGAGGGTCATCAGATGTCTCATTGGAGTTTGCTGACCTTTAGAAGAACTCCCAACTGATTAGTAACCTTGAACATTGATAAATTAGATAATATTAACTCAACCCATTCTCATTTCTTTTTAGCAGAGAATTCCAGCTTATTTCAGCAGTATGACTTCTACTTTTTACATACATGCAACACTGACTGTCTCTCCAAGGATTTGATTCGAGGTTTAGCTATTATGTCTCCATTCTTGGCTTTTTAGCCTGTTTCGTAGTGTATTGCACTGTGCTTCATCTACAAGAGCAGAAAGATCCTGTGATACTCAGGTGAGGGTAGGCAACAAAAGTAGAGATGCTTTTTTCCATCCGTACACCATTTCAGTTTTGATTAAAAGCTGGGATTGAACATCAGTATTAATCTGCCTTTGAGAAAGGATTGAGAAAAAAAAATCAGAGGTAGTTTTCCTTCCAGTTCTCATATCTAAATCTGTTGTTGGTGGATGCACTAACCCAGGTTAAGGGCAGGGACACTTGCCTTACCCATAATTTATGTATCCATGGACCCAAAACAGGGATGCTTACAACTGTTCTGTGAGTATCTGCCCTTCTCTCTACCAGCTCCACCACTTCCCTTCAGAGCTTTCTACAGCCTCTGTGAGAGCCCGAAGATTCTGCCCTTGAAAAATGTTTGCTCTTTTCACCAAAGAAGTCTGGTCTTCATGCATTTCCTATGTCTATCTTATACCCATTCTTGAATGAAACTGAAGTGCAATTGCTAAACGTAACAGCTTCTGCTAAACTTCTCAGAAACAGGCATGCAGCTGCCCCTGAAATCCACTGGAGATGTTCCTCTGTGTTCGAGGGGAGAATGTGACCTCCTGACAATTAATGGCAGGCAAGAAAATACTGTATGGAAAACAGATTCTTTGTCAAGAAGCTAACCCTCTTCTTTAAAATCTTTGATTGCAGCTTGCCAAGAACTAGACAATACAGTAAAACCCTTGAGTAGCTGTTATTTATGGAGTAGGTGCAGAAAAAGGTTTATTTGGTCTGAACATCTTCATAGCTTTGATGGTTCAAGGTACACTATCAATTTGGTGGGGTTTTTTGCATATTTTTTTCAGAGTTTTAGTTTATTGGGTTTGTTTGTATTATTTGCATTCAGTACTCTAGCATTTCTTGTATTCCCTGCTCCAAAATCATCCAGTACTCAGATGACACTAGAGCTCAAGGGAATACGTACCAGATACAGGCAATTGCATGGCATTCTTTTGATCTCCTGCTGTACATGAAATGCTCTGAAGCAGCATCTGTTTGCAGGAATATAATTCTTGTTTGTAAAACACATATACATGGACTTCCCTTGTAACTTAGTAACATACGGGGGTAATATTAATGGAAGTTTTGCCTGTCCAGGTTGCATGACATCTACTGAACTGGTAAAAGAGATGCTGAAGAGGAGCAAGGCACTTTGAAAACAACATGACACCTAATGCAGTGTTTAAAGGATGCTGTCATCTTGGGCAGTTTCTTCCTCTCCTGTTTTGTCTCCACTGCTCATGATGCATTCCTTACAACTTTAGTCTTTTCAGCCTATAATTTACAAGCACTGCTTTATTCTTTATTTCTCTTCCAGAATAACATAGCTTTGGTCACACAGCCTCTTCTAGTTATTGTCCCAACAGTACAGTAATGAAAACAGGGTTTGCATATTGAAGTGATCACTATGCATTAAGATACTTTACATAAACCACTGAAACAGCTGTGGAACTTACAGAAAGACAAACCAACCCGCAGCAGCTCAAGAGAGGAGGAATCTGGAGAAGGCCCCCGATAAATCTGAACAGATGCAAGTCACACACAAATAGCCTGTATCCGCTCTGGGTGACAGCATCATTCTGGTACATAGGGTCTGATCTTTAGGCACATGAATTTTCTGTTCAATCCATTGTAGTTACTTATGTATTCCCAGAAGAATAACAAAGATAAGACACGACAGGCATAAGGTTGTGCTGGGCAGAAGCTCCCATACGTAGAGGACCTAGACTGGTGATAACTCCTTCTGTACTGCCCAGCTGCCTCAGCATGCTGGCAAAGAGGGAGCAGTAAAAACATGCATTAAAATGAAATCCCTGGAAAGGAAAAACAGCACAAAGAAAAATCAAGGTAAGAGAAATATTTATTTAAATTTGCACAATAACAAGCTTATACTGAACAAATTCAATCAAGAAATAATAGTAAGTGCAGTAAAACAAGGAAATATTGATGACTTTTCCCATCAGAAAACATTAAGAAGCCATGCCTGTGCATTTTGGGGTTTTTTTTAGTCTTTTGTTTGTTTGTTTGTTTTTACAATAACTTCTATTTTTTTTTTTTTTCAGCACACATACTGTACATATCACATCTTAGCTGCTAGGTTCTTTATTCCTGAAGGCTTCATTCTTTTACTTAAACATCTGCTAAATTCTGCAGTGAGCAATCAAACACATTTGTGCAGATTTGAATATGATTAGGTACAAATCTCTGCATCTCATCAAGTGCCGGACTCAGAGCTTCAGAAGACCCTGTAAGACCTCCTAGTTGATTTTGGATCTTGACATCATTATGTACAGCATTACAATGTGCCACTTTACACTAACCTAAGATTCTGCATAACAATGTCAGATAGACAAATAGCCATAGGATTTGGGCCTGACCTCATACAAAGGTTTACATGTCTGAGCTTGTCTTGAGTCCCGCAAATTTCACTCTGATTCAGGCAACTGAGTTCATCACATATCTGCACTTTAGATGGACAAAATCAATCTAATTTTAACTTTAATTTTGTACATTTTTTGGTCTAAAGGTCTTTTTTGTGAAGGAAAATTCTTTAACCAGAAACTGCTTGTGAAAGTGGTTGTTGGTGTCACAGTTCCTGAAGGCACTGTGGGTCCACTGAGCAACAGACGTGGCCATTCTAAAGGAAGGAAAAACAGAAAGAAGGAATTAGCATTTTGTACAAACAATTAGCATTTTGTACAAACTCAGTCAATTTAACAAGCTCAGCCATTTGTAAACACTCATCAGATTTGAACATACAGATGTGTAAAACAGAAGACACCTACAGATTTTGATCGGATTCGTGATACTGTCATCATGCCCTTTCCTTGCCCAGGGGAACAGGCTATTGTGATTCCTCTAACTGCTTGGTTTGCTGTGGTTTGTACCACAGAGCTACAAGGCTCAAACTGAAAGAAGCTGGGATCAGTGGAAGAAATGCTCCCAACATAAGGGTATCAGGCATCCGCTCAAGTACACAAAGCTGATGAACAAGACAGGGCACTTGAGAGTTTTACTTAGATCAGGCAGAAGGGACTCTGGGTTTTATTTAGCCCTGAATGCTTCAAGTTAATACATCCTGTCTGTAATACCAGCCAACATTAATCCATTAAGTTTTTCCTGATAGTCCAGACATTCTTCTGAGAATATTAGCAATTAAGGGAACAGATTGCCTATTGACATCATTAAAGTACTGGGGAAATTGTTTTCTGCATCTCTACTACTTCTTAAGTCTGATTCTTACAATGCAAATGAAAAGTGTTTATTATTTTTAAATTACTCCAAGTACATTCAGTTAACTAAACTGCCAGGACTGATTAAAGACCGAGGTCTGAATAACTCAACCATTTTCTTTCACTATAGGTTAGACAATCCTACTGTCCACCTTCTTGTGATTTGAAATGGTTTTCTGGCTAAGTCAGCTTTAGCTGATGGCCAGGTTTCTGAATTCTTAAAGGATTTGTGTAAACCTATTTTACTATAGCTTCCTTAGAGAGGCTTAGACTGGAGCTTTGACCTTCCATATGATGCTCTGCAAGAAAAATGTGGGGAGACAGAGAACTACACAAATTGGGCATAGCATTAGCCCAGTCTGTAGGGAGAGGGCTGCTTGCATGCAGAACTATGATATTAAAATGCTGACAATATGAGTAGGTAGTGTATTTCAAAAAGAAAACTGCTGTGTAAAGAGTGAGATTTGGCTTACTGAGGGACAAAGTGGTACATCTTCACTGTTATGCAGATTCATATCTGAGCCATACTAAATCTATGAGCTTTGGTGGAGTATATCTGTTTTCATTATATGTATATCTATATATATTTCACAATGCATAAATGGTTTTTATGAGTCTATGCATGTGTTTACATTGAATATAAATTAGTTGATGCTTAAGGTTCAGTCTTTGCTTAAAAGGGCAGGTGGGAGCAGCACACAGGTGGCCATCAGCAGAACTAAGACATTCTTTCTGCATTGTCATTGATTAGCAGTACAGCAGGGAGAACACATTTCCCACCCCTGAATCCCAAAAGTGCTTTTGAGAAGAATCACACATAAATATTTGTTTTACAGATGGGGAAACCAACACACATAAACCTCAGCAACTTGCAGAGGCAAAAAGTAGCCTCTGGCATTGGAGGTGGTGTATGCCACCAGCTATGGACTCCAAAAGGATGGGTTTCTGCACACGAGTCTGTTTCAGCATCCTTTGGGCAGCAGGTGGCTTTCTAACCATTAGCCATTCTGCCAGAAGACAGTATTTTCTTCTAACCACTGACCCGTTCTGACATCAAAACAAATGGCTACGCTTATTCAGCACATACCAAGTGAAAGGACAATGTCTCGTCAGCAGCAACTGCTGTTGCACACAGGACTGCGTCGGGCACAGAGGAGGAAGGTGGTGGTACCTGACAGCCTGACGGCTTCTACTAAATGAACCTTTGCTCCCCACCTCTCCCATGAGGAGGTGTTGAAGTTAGGTAATTTTTTATGTGCCGTTTCAAAGTAGTGAATTGTGTCATGTACTAGAGTTTGGGAAGTATCGTGCTTGGGAAGGATGTAAAATAAAGAGCAAAATCAACAGTGAATTTCACTAATAATTAAACATCTCTGAATAAACCCTGCTGTCTCTCTCTCCTTGGCTACTGTAGAAACACTCTATCATTCTTCAGTATTGGATGGTGGAAAATACAATTCACCTTAGAGGCTTATAAGCCTATAGCCATTAATGTTTCTTCTCAGACAAAGAATTCCTTTGACTGCAAAAAACTAATAAATGTTCTAAATATGATGTTGATTCTACTATTAATTTTAAAGAAAGCAATGTAACCACGTAACTAGTCCTTTTATTCTCAAAACAATTACTATTCTCAAAAAAGCAATTCAATCAGTTCTGATAACACTATAGTATTTATCACACAGAATAAATTTCTTGTGTGAAATCAGGTCTTACATGCCTATTTGTTACTGTATAAAATTCCAAGATAGCATGGAGCTATATAGTAAAAACTGCCATCAAACTTAAATTGAGCTACCCTGGTGGAAAACCAAACCTACTAATCTGTCCACAGCGCTCTGTGGCACGGGCTGTTGTCCTGCTTCTGACCTGCTAGCACATTAAACCATCCTTCTAGCATGTGCAAGAGCAAACTTAAATAAGCTGATCACTTCTACTGCTATCTCTGCTGCTTTAAGCAAGTGTAGACACCAACTACCCACTGACAGGACTCAGTGCATTAATATTTATACTCCACGGAACAAGCTGGGAAAGAGGAATCCCAGCTTAATTTTTATGCTCTTTACCTTGCACTGGCAGAGAGTGCACTCTGTGCCGTGCTTAATCCAAGAAGATCCAGTGAAGCGAACGACATTGGTTTCATCCAGACAGGTTTTAGTGATGTCATTGCGAATGGTGTCTGCTTGGCAGGGGTCGGTGACACAGCGTGGGCAGCACTCGTTCTCGGGGAGAACGCTGAATTCACAATCCACCTCTGGGCATGGCAAGGGCCAGCAGTCAACTTCGCCTTGCTGTTTACAAATGTTACAAGAACAAGAGAAGATTATTAGCTCTTATTTTGTTTCATTATCTGTTCATCTGACTCAGCATTATGTTTCTCAGCTGGTTAATTTTATCCATCTGGTCCTATTCAGAAGTCAGTGCAGAGAACACTGATATTAATTGCTTGAGGGAAACAGCATCTTGGGTGCTTTTTCTGCATGCCATTCAGGAAGTGTATTAGATTTAACTTGTTTCAAAACACTCTCCATCAAGCTGCAGCTGAAAATTCTCCATAAACTTCATGAAATACAAAATATGGATCTGTCCTTGTGAATTCCTACTTCTGCCAGTGACAGAAGCCACAATATGATTGAACTGCAAAAGCGTTTTGAAATCTCCTATTTCCTCTCATTTTTATATCTACTTGCACTGTTGGCTTGCCATAGAAAGCCTTCAGCTGTTCAAGTCTGGATGTGCTGGAATTTTTCTTTGCCACCATTACAAATGCATTTGCTGGACAAAGGGTGTCAGCAGCCAAATGCAGTGGGAAACACCAGCACATTTTCAGTGAGAGGACCTCCGTCCATTTACTATCCATTTTAGATGCTGTGATCAGAATATCTGAACTTCCAAACTTAATCACACTTTCTGCATCATGGGTTCACTATGGTCAGGGTATGAAAAGGTCAAAGCAGACACCTGTGTTGGGCCAGAATATTCTTAGGGGAAGTTACTGGATGACTGTACAGCAATCTAAAGATGTCTGATTATTCACATCAGTTACTAGAAGCTGGGGCCAGCTTCTCTTCAACTCTGGACAAGGGCCAAAGTTTCAGATCTATGGGTCAAAGGAGAGACTTCACAGAAGTCACTAACACATATTACTTCTGGAGTGGGTCCATCTCTGACCTCTAATTTACTCAGCTCATCTGAAACACAGATTGAGTAGTCTGGATTTAGGGGGGGCAAGGAGAATAGCATTTGGTCCAAGGAAAGAAGTTTATTCATAAAAACTGTATATAAGACTTTGAGAATAATGAGTTCAATGTCTCTAGAGTAAAAGCTGAAAAAAATTCCCAGGGATTTGCCATATCTCCAAATTCTCTCCTCTTGTTGAAAAAAGTATTGCGAAGTTACCCTTTTAGAAATTTTTCACCTGGGTCAATTTTTCTCTTTTTGAATCACATGATGGTAAGAATGACAGCAATGTTAAAACCAACCAGTGCTCTTGATATTTCAATTTATTTTTTGTAGTGATGGACAGTACAAGGACTAGACGATATTTGTCACCCCCAAAAAAATCCCTAACAACTGAAAGAAAGCAGGCTTTAGTTACAGAAGTAGCATCTCAAAAAAAAAACAAAAAACAAAAAACCCAAAAACCAAACAAAAAGAAGATCTACTGAGATCCCAAACTGTAAGTTGTTTTGGTTTGTTTTTAAGACATTTAATGAAGCACCTGGGAATCTATTTCATCAGATTTTAGCAGCAGTAACACTGAAAGCACAATGTCTACAGAAATTGTTTTCTGGCTGTTATTCATGACCCCCTGACAAGAGAAAACTGCTAGATGGATTAAGCTTTATATTTGGAGAGAACCTCTGGTTAAAACTAGTTGGTTTTATCTTGGGATTTTTTCTGCCACACAAACTTCCTGAATGGCATTATGCACAATAATTTTCACTCAGACTCTGAAATACACGCCTAGGAAAAAGATCACATGCTTTAAAAGATCTTTTTTTTCCAAAACTCATTTCACTATTTTGAAAAATGCATCAAGTCTTACTATTTTTTCTGTTACTCAGAATGTCTGAATGAATAAACAGATTTTAGTCTATTGGCATCTTTGGAATTATGAACCATGACGATAAATTAATATTTAGGATTTCCTTATACAGCTACATCAGTCTTTGAATGAGTGAACACATGAGCATTGCTGTGTACATGCCATATCTAAATGACCTCCACTCTTTGCTACAACAATCTTAATGATTAAATAATTTCTATTATGTCTATTGTGTCAAGATGCATTTTTGACTGGAACTTGACAATACTGACAAATATCCATGAAAACTAGATTTCAATTATACGCATACACTCCAGAGGAAAATAAATGGATGCTAATGCGTGAAAACTAACTATTCACAGATCAGAATATCTCATATCCTTTCCTTCCTGTCTCTGCTGCTGCAATCAGGAGCCTCACCAAACAGCGACACTGCTGACAGTTCTGGATCCAGGAGTCACCACTGTTGTAGGAAAGCTCCCCGCTCTGATGTAAACACTGGCTGCTGAGCCTCGGGTCACATTCAGGACAGCAAAATAGGTCCACGGTGGGATTTTCACAGTCACAGACCATTCGCCGGCACATCACATATCCACTCTGTTGTTGGAAGACGGCATAGAGCAATGGCAGAAATGTGACCAACTCCAGCAGTATTTGTACCAAAATTTGATTTTTTGGCATAATTCTAAGCCACTAGCAATTCATGAGTTTTTCCACTATATGGTATCTTGGCCAAAAAACAATTCAGAGGCAGAATCCACAATACGCAGTCAGTAACTACCAGAAAGTTCCTCTGTTGTCTTATATACATCCTTCATACAACTAACCTTCAGACAGCTCTGCCCTAAGGTGATGAAACCCAACCATGTCTTTTCCAAGGGTCAAATTTTAATGGATTGTACTAAGTTTAAACCACTCTCATACAGATGTGTCACAGACATACTATGCACCTTGTTGTGTCTTAAACAGCTGTTTTTTGCAACTCCTGGCAGGGACGGAGAGATAAGTGATGTGAAGGCGGGACTTATCTCTTCCTCAAGGCCTACCTATTATTTGTAAAACGAAGGCCTCACTAATGGTAGCTATTCCTTGAGTCCTCCTTAATTGGGCTTGCAGAAAGGCAGGGTCATTCAGTGATCACTGACCATCCAGGGAAAATAACAAATCACCAGCTAGTCCTAGAGGACCAACCAGCTCACTTCTGGGTGCTTCCGGGACCACGGACTCATTTCTGGAACAATCCTCTTAGTTGGCATGAGAAGCGAGCAGAGGGAGGAGATGAGCTGCCCTCTCCTGTCTCACATGCAAATGGACTAAAGTTTAAAAAACTTCTCACTCGGGACACTAGAGGTGAAATTTCATTGTACTCACCACCAAGAGAACTACAGAGATCATCGCTGGATCAACTGACCTTTGGTGTGGTTAATCTATTTCTTCTCTGTCCTTCTCTAACTTTATTCTGGGCACATAAGGGTAATATTGTTGCGAGTTTTGTTACTAAAGTCTTGTTAAAGATTTATGATATAGTTACAAACTTTTGGCAAGCCACTATTCCCTGTAATTCAACTGAGTTTTCAGTAAATTCATTATTTAATTGAACCTCTTGAGTAATTGTCATTACTCCTGGTTACTGCACAGAGTATTCAAAAGTTAACTCTGCCCTCACCCCACTGAGTGGGATGGGGCAAGATGCCAGTCCAGTTTCTTTAAACTTCCAGATCTGTCCCTCTCTTCTGTAATTATTTACATAAGATGATAAGTAGTCTGAAATTAGATTCATGCCCATGAAACCTGAGCTACTGAAATGATAAGGACCTTGTCAGCAGTGGATTAGACCTTCATTCTCCATCAGCATTTAGCTTAGGATGAAGCTTCTCACAGCAAACATTTGAGAAAGTTAACCTGAATTACTCTAGAAATACAGAACCTACTTCTATCTATAGGCATCTGCTAGAGATACTGGTTTCAGTCACCAATGCCAATATGTGTCCAGACAATTTCTTTGCATGAAAATGCCCACCCAGGAAACACAGGTGGCATTTCTGCTAACCAAATAGTAGTATCACCCTTCTTCAGTATCACATAAGAAACTTTCCATGGAAGTTCTGCTCATGCAAGCTGGAGAGACAAGTTCTCCCCAAAACCCTAAATAATATACAATTGCAATTTTTTTTGTAGCACCGCACACACACCCAAGAAGGCAGCTAAAACAGGAATTTCATGTGAATCATGAAGCTTTTCCCTTCTTCCCTACCACCATCTCGCAGAAGCAGCTACTTCTACTGACCTGGCACGAGCAGACAGAGCATCTGTCATTCTCCAGCACCCAAATCTGACCGTTGTGCTTGATTTTGTCTTCATGGATACAGTCTCCTGTGCAGTTCTTGCCATGGGGACATCGACAGTCATACCCACCATCCAAGTTAAAGCAAACAGTATCATTGGCACAGCTATGCCTTCCAGTTCCACATTCATCAATGTCTGCAAAAACATGCCACGTAATGCTCTTAGACTATATTCAATTAACAAAAATGTTCTTGCAGCAGTCGGCAGTCAATATAAATGATTCTTGGCCATTAAAGCCTTCAGCTGAAAATTAATTTGCACTTCACCAGAATGGGGAGAAATAACTTACAAGTTCACAAAAAAACATTTTTCAAGTCACAACAGCTTTTAAAACATGGTATTTTGAGTTTTCCCATTCATCTTTCTAAGTGAATTCCATTGAGTAAAGTAGTTAGAATAAAGAAATTATGGGAAACATAATAAAAATAATTCTCCGCTCCCTAGAGAGCATTAATTTGTGGCAACCATTCATGAGACATGCAGTTAAACAAGAAAAGCTGCAGAATCATGTTTTCGAAACCTTTCACTGGCTCTGTCTAGCAGATTTGAGTTCACTTGCTGTGAAGTTAATGTGAAAGGTGACGTCTGACCTGTAAGCTCATTTAAGCAAGCACACCGTGCTTTAAGTTCCATCATTAGGGTGTGCAAACGAGAATATTTTAATTATTCAGGTTGCAGTGACATCTATAGCCCTTGTGTCTAGCATAGAAAATAAAGAAAAAAAATAATGTCTCCAGTGAATAAAGGTGAAGGACTTCAAAACAATACTATCTCAAAGAATTCAAGAGTACCTTTAAAGGCCTGCTTCATCAAGGTGCACACAATTATTTTGCAAGGGCAAACTAGCAGCGCATGCTGCCTTCTATTTGAATAGTCTTTATTTAGCTTTTACATCTGTCCATATAGAGAAAACGTATCTGGGGAAAAAGCCTTGAAAGAGCACGAAGTAAGCAGCTCTATGCAATAAAAGGTAGAAAACAATAAAAGCGTAAGGACTAGATCTATGGCGATTGTAAACATTGCTACACTGACACAAATCTAAATACAGTTTCACAACAGCCTAGCCCAAGGTCTTAATTAGAGTTCATTAAAAAGTAGTGTTGTGATATTTAATTGTCCAATAGAACAATACAATAAAAAATAAGCAATATGGTCAAGCATGTATATTTCACCATCAGCACAAAAACTTAACAAAACACACAGCTTTGGGTTCAATAATAGAACTGAAACCTCCAATTCACCTCAAGCACATTCAGTTTAAAGCAAAATAACTCAATTATCCTTTCAATTCCAAGTGTGGGTGCAGTCAAAAAAAAAAAGTAAACAAGTTGCTAACATGAATATGAATTGAGATGAAAAACAGCAGGCAAATTATTAGAATTCCATTGTACAAATAAGCAGCATGGTGGGTTTCCTTCAAATACTGTGTACAATAACAGTGGCACCGTCTCAAAAAAAAAAAGCATGGCAAAATTACATGGGCTTATGGGAAGGATGAATAAAACGTCATTTGAGAAGAACTGAAAAGAAATGGATTGTTAATCTCTAAACAAAGAAGGAATATAAGAAAAAAAGATAATGAATACTCCAGAAAAGACATGTTGAGAGCTTTTGTTTTTCATGTTGCCTAACACACAAGACAGGGGACAGTGAATGAAACTGAAATACAACAGATTTAAGCCTGGTAAAAGGAAATAACTTTTCATAAAATGCATAGACAAACTATGACATCACTGCCATAGAATGTTAAGAGGGGGGAAAAAAATGCCTAGCCAAAAGTGTATGAAGCTAGAAAGAATATTCAATTTGAAATGCTAACAGGCTTTGGAAGAGAGACTACATTTCACGCACTAAGGTATATGGTGCCCGTATTCACATATCAGATAATCCAGAACAGATGAATCATCTCAGATCTCTACATCTTCTATACCTCATTGTTTTCAGAAGCATCTGTATTCAGCCACTGTTGCAATATGGTAGAAGATAACTGGGATCATGAACCTGATTCAGGGTGGCTGCTCGCATGGCCCTGAACAGCTGAAACATCATGGGCACATCAGACAGGGACACTCATTCCAGCAGTGAGGGCACAGAACGAGAGGAACAGGTGGCCCTGTGGGGGGTGTGCAACCTCCAGCCTTGAGGGTTTTTAGGCAAGTAGCTAACAGGAATGGTTTGAGTGATGCTGGTCTGGGCAAGGCAGAGGGATGGAAGAGCTTGTTCTCTCCTTCCTCTACTTTCTCTTAAATTCATGCTCAAAATCCTACAATCTGGCAGTTTAAGATCTCCATATACCCAGTCTAACTGGTTTGAAGTTATGCTATAAAGAGAACAAACACAAATCCTGTTTAAACATAATGATTGAGACTAACAGCAGGATTCCCTTTGTCAATGAAGTCACCTTTAATAAATGACTTTCTGACACTTGTGTTCATTTGTTTAAAACACCCTTTTGTACAAAGCTTTCACACAGCTAGTGTCATAAATGAATAATGTCACTTCTCAACAACCTGGCCGCTTAACTGAAAGCAGCCATATTTAATGAGATACTTGGACAAAGTTTAACTATCATGTAAATAACACCAGTTTCTTTCAAACAAGAACTGGTGACCCTACAAACACTAAGTCTGCATTTGGCACCTATGTACAAGTGCATTTCAATGTGCCCATGAGGAAAATGCTTCTGATGTTTGTTTTTCAACAAGGTTAACAGTTAGTGCAGTGTTACTGAAAACAAATGAGTTTTCATAATTGACTCTGGTATTGACCTGCGCTTACACAACATTGAAAACTTCTGAGAAATCCCAACCTTGTTTTTTTCAGTTGTTTGATTCAGGCAAATAGATGTTCTAGACAGGGCAATTTAAATATCCCTGGTCAAAGCAGGAGTTATTTAGGTTTTGATTCTAACTTAATCAGAAACAGCAGAGTGTTTATAACACAGCAAGAGAAACACAAACTTTGGATGCATGAAATTCTCTTCTGCATTATTCTTACACATCAAACTTCAGGCTTTATCTGCAAAGAACTTGCACATAAATCATCCATACCAAACAAAACTTTGTTCAGCTTTTTGACTTTGGATTTATAATGTATGGTGAATTATGTTACTGTTTTGTTTACAGTCATAACCAGGTCTCCAAACTCCATAACCATATGGACAGGCTATGCTGTCCTCTGCATATTTTGCGTCTGCAAAAGGAAGAGGGGAGGATTACAGGTTGTGTATTTCCAGTATATGCAGCCACAGAGGCATGTTATATTGCTCTCATATTGCTGGGTTTCACTTTGGTTTAAAAAAAAAAACAACAAACCAACACTTCAGGCTTTTCACAACACATTCTTTAGGAATCATGAAGCTTGACTGTTATGACATTAGAACATTAAGTCTCAAAAGACTTGGAAGTTTGCCTTAGTAAAAAACAGAAACAGAATGTAGCTAGTTATCTAGTGCAAAATTGAGGACCAGTTACTATTTACCTAACCTACATTAAAAATTAGAGTAGCTTTGATCTGGCACACTTCTAAGGATTTTCCTTTTCTCACCATCATCTGTGGGTACAAGTTAATGTTGCAATGACAAAGGAGTACCATGGATAAGAAGTGGTGATACATATTAGAAAAAGCTAGGAGTTAGCTGTGTCACAAGTAATTCCAATTTCTTGGAACAAATAGTCAAAGAATTCCAAAGGGACAAAGCACCTTATGACTTGGCCCTGAGCAGCGTGCAGGCCCTGATTCAAAATGTCTCTACTAAGCAACTACTCCGTATTGGGGACCAAAACTGACCACAATGTATGCAAGTCAAATAACTTTCAAGGAATTTAAAAGGCTGCAAAAAATCTCTCTGGTAGTGATTTTTTATTTTCAAAGGGGCAACTATGTAAAAATGATGAACTTTTAAAGATGAATTAAAACTAGTGGCCATAAGGATCACATGTTTTCAGACAGAAAGAAGTTTGCTTAAAGAGACTATATTATAGATTCAGAGTAAACGTATACTATACTAAGGAGAAATATTTTAAAGCGGGGGAACATTTAATATAATGTACTATTTTCATTTGAAAACTTCATGAACTCCTTTACATAATACATGCTCTTAAAGGAACTGTGTGCCATGGAATGAAAGAAGTCATTGACTCACATATTAATAGCAGGTTAATTAGTAAGAAATAAAAGGCAGGAATAAATGGTGAGGATGTCACAATGGTAAGTTGTCCCAGGGAAGTTCCCCAAGAACCTGTGCCAGAACATGTGCTGCCTGCTATGCTTAGTCATCTGGAGGAATGGATCAAAAGTGAGATGAAAAGGGCTGTTGATAAGAAAGTATTAAAAACAAAAAACTGACAGTGAAATATAGAAGTATTTCATGATACTGAGTAAACAATAATATGTCAGATGAGATTCAATCGTAAGGTGCATGGGTAAATACCCATTCAACAATAAATCAGTCTTCTAAATGTATTCTAGAAAGAGACCTTGGAGCTACTGTGGATGGCTCTAAATAATGACAGCTCATTAATATTTTGGGCAAAAAGCACAAATACAATATCGATAACAACGGATGTGAAAACTCACAATACATTCACAAGGAACATGAACAAGGCATAATTAGAAAATAACCTATTACACCTTGTTAAGTAGCGACATAGGGCCCAGAGATACATTCTGATACAGCTGATGGAAAGTTGCAACTTCCCCTTCTCTGATGAGCTACCCAGGCTTATATGCAGGATGTCCATATTAAGCCAAAAAAAGACTGCTCTGGACATGGCTTCCTAACAGAAGCATTCTGATATCAGTTAATGTGACATCTATGTAAAAAAAAAAAAAAAAATAAAAAAAAAAATAATATCTCTATCTCTATGATTGAGAAATATGCTGTTGGAAGAGATAGCTTGGGAGGGCAGACAGTTCCTTTGCTCTGAAGCAATGGATGTTTCTCAGATACTTTAGCTCTGAGGAGTAGCATTAGCTCAGCAAGGTGACAACATGAGGACACCTGAATATTTTTTGCCTAAGGCAAAACAGGAAGGAGTGCATTTGGTATAGAGCCCAAGCTCTTCTGAGCAGAAAGTTTGGTTTCTGTTTCCTGTCGCAAGTAAATCTATTGACTGATGTAGTAATTCTTCAAAGAGCAAGTGAATTGTGAATAATTTATTTGTGACTTCATGCAAGCCAGCTGTCAGAGTGCTTAGCAGATGTGGAAGATGAAGAGATGAGACTTCAGACACCACTAACACCAGCTTCACAGAAAAGTTGTTTCCTGATACAGTAAATGTGTTCAAATTACTGTTTTATAAAATGTAGTCGCTGAGTTTCTGTTTCATTAGTCCTTTTATAAAAGATGAGAATCTCTCACAATTTTGTACTCTGTTCACACTCCAGAATATTTAAAGTAATGTGTCTCCATATCTGCCGTCTGTCTGGTGATGTTTAAGTTGCATTCCCAAACTTAGCAATGAGGCCTTAATGCCTATAGCTCTGTTTGGGATGGATGGAAAAAAATCCCTTTATGGTTTTATTTGTTGACCTTTTAAGCTCATGAAAAAAGGTGAAAGGATTTTGATGGAGCTTCATGAGTGCTGGTTAGATTCCCTGCTGAAGAGGAGTGATTCTTTATTTCCTGTCACCTTAAGTGCTATCAATAACAAAGCTGCTGTTAAACATTACCAGCACTGTAGAAAGACCGAAGAGTAGGACTCCGAAATGACAGCAGTTTTCCAACTACAAGAAATTTCATGTACTAGTTAAAATACTGGATGTACTGTGAGATCCTGACAGTCAGAAATTCCTCTGCCTCCCAGATTCAGATACATGGATGCTGAAGTGACCATTTTGGACTTTGTCAATTCAGTAAGGCTGGAGAGCGTTCTTAGGCTTGTAATATGCCTCCATCCTTCATTATTCTTGATTGTTCAAGTAGATTGTTCCAGTAGAGCCCCAGCCCTCTGTGTTGTCAGGCAGCCTGCTCTATCACACAGAGAAGGAAGTGATTCTACTTCTGCAAGCAGGATGGCAGAAGCAGCACATAACACGACATTTCAGAACCTACACATTCAAATAAACCCTTGCAGCCAAAAGGATCCTTTTTGAATTGGGCATTCTGGATTGATGCTTTCCAATCCTTTCATTTGCAACTGTCTCATTTAAAGAATGTGGTACCTGCTGAGAGTGAAGGTATGCTGACCTCATATTCTGTATCAACAACAGCTGGTACCTGCCAGATACTCTTGGTAAGTCCTAGGACACTGCCTTAATTAGATGAGCTCTTCTTTGGACATGTAAGTATGCAAAATGTCCAACAGCTCATGAGGTATAACCTGCACTATTCTGGTACAAACCAATACAGCCTCTCTCTTGAACTGATTTTAGAAGCTTTTAGACATTGCAGGGGAAAAACTCAAAGGAATCAGGACCTTACACACAATTGCAGAGCAAATATTAACTGGCCTGAACTTTGTTACTTCAGGATTTTGTCCTCAGTGGTTCCCGTTTTTTAATGCAAGGAAGCTTGAGACTGCAGTATCTGCTATCTTAGCCCAGCTCTCTTTTATGAAATGGTACATGAGAAACAACCTTCAGAGCACTGATAAGACTGTGTAAAGAAACTATAAAGAAAAGCTGTAGGGGGGCAGCTAATATAACATGCCAAATGCTATATTTACATATATATAAAATCTAAGACTTCCCAAAGCCATGCAGTTCTCAAAGAATAAGTGGTTGATCTTTAACCACTTTTCTGGAAATAAGATGATGCATAACAGAAGTCTATTTCCAAGGGAAAAGCAGCAAGTGCTGGTAAAAGGTTGAAGCCCTACAGCTGCACTTCCCGTCGTTTCTTTCAGTAATTGTTATAGAGACCACAGGTCTACTCAGGAGTATAATGTGAAGCAAAACTAATAGCAAAGGAAACTTTAGGTCTTCCATTGCCTGTAGGTATAATAAAATGGGATTATAAATTCCTGTGTTCAAGTACATTAGTCAAAATACTCAATATTCTCAGTCATGTCAAAAAAGCAGCAGTAGCCAAGGTCAATATATGTGAATTCAGCGACTATTATTTAATTATCAAGCACTGACAAAGTCCAGTGCTACCAAGGAGTCCACCTCTAGCTTGGAATGTTTAGTACGATGTCCTAATGGGACCATTTCCTGCAAAACGGGTAGGTGCAGTTTTGGTATTCTGTTAAAATAAGGCTTTTAATGCAACAGTACCTTTCCAATACATAAAGGGGACCTACAAGAAAGCTAAAGAGGGACTTTTTACAAGGGCATGCAGTGACAGGACAAGGGGTAATGGCTTTAAACTGAAAGAGGGTAGATTTAGATTAGATACATGGAAGAAATTCTTCATTATGAGGATGGTGAGGCACTGAACAGATTGCTCAGAGAAGCTGCAGATGCCGCATCTCTGGAAGTGTTCAAGGCCAGGTTGGATGGGGCTTTAAGCAAGACTTGGGTCTGGTGGAAGGTGTCCCTGTTCATGGCTGGGGGTTTGGAACTAAATTATTTTTAAGGCCCCTTTTAACCCAAACCACTCTATGCTTCTGTGAAATGCTTCTGTGTTTCTGTGATCTTAACAGAGATGTTTCCACCTAAATCTTTAAAACAGAAGCTTTTGCTGAACAAAGCAATTTGTGGACTGACACAGGTCACAGAAATGGTTTCTGTAGTACTACCAGCACATGTCCAGGGGCACAGACAGACTCAGATTTGAGGCAGATAACAGAACAATCAAGAAAGAAAATATTTGAATCCACACTTCCTTGGCTTTTAAAGGTTTTCTCCACTAAAAGAGGCAACTTTCTTTAAAGCAACTGAAGTTTTCAAAAGACAAGTCAAAGACAAGCCTGTTTATGCACGCCACATGAACATTACTTCGAACTAGTAGTCTTAGAAAGCAAAGATGGACAAGCCCTTGAAGAACATTTCCTAATCCTCATGAGGTTTAAATTCTTCATTTCCCTAAGAAAGAAATCAAGGCAGGCCCATTTTCTCTTTCATGTAATTCAGCACTGCTCCTTCTACAGCTCTGCAAGTTGTAGTAGTTGCACAAGCCAGAAAGCTTTGGAGGTCACTGGTCCTGGATGCAGCAAGAAGTTCATACAGCTGCAGGTGGGAAGTGGAGAACTGAGATTTGAAATCTGAGATTATTTTAGCCTGGAAGCTGTTCCCCTCTTGCAATCCGTGTCTAAAAGACCATCCACAAACAGCTTAATCTAATCACCCCTAAATAGGGGATACTGAAGAAGTGACAAAAGAAATCCATTTTCTTATGTCTTTAAACCCAATAGGGGAATCTCTCACAGTGGAAAGATCTGACAGCAGAGAAATAAATTGCTTTTGCACTACTGTGCTCTGCTACCGGAAGTTCAACTTTCCATACTGCGATGGATTTTAGCCTGTTGCTTCATACTCTTCTCAGGTTTTATTTTCTGTCTGAGACAATAAAAAGTCATGCAGTAAGACTAACAAAATATCTAAACTTCCTCCCCATCTCAAGTTGCTAAGTATTCCAAAATTCAGAGCTGTAGTCAATTAAACTGAAAGTGTTCCACTGTTAGTGATTAGGGTTATCAGCAATGAAGATAGTTTCCTGGCATCTGTGATTTAATTCTAATTAATTGTTATCCTCTGTGTATGTTTAACAAAGAGCTGCTGGTGCTTTTTAGAAAAGGTCAAAATATTCCAATAATTGCCACTTCTGCACACATGTAGCACTCCCCATACTTCTTTTTCCTTGGCTTTTCATTTGCTCAGAAATTGCTGCTTAATTGTTGCTTGTTTGCACACGTTTTAACAGAGTCACTTTGTATCTCTTGAGATAGCATGTGCCAAACCACTATCTTCAACCCATGAGACAAATGTTATATTGACATTGAAGATAAAACTTGGGGTATTGAGAATATTTCCAGAAGTGCCTGGCTAGAGTATTAGCTGCGCAGCCTGTGACAGAAGAGCAACGTTGTAATCAGAGGGATCACAACTTCTTCTTTGCACCTTCTTGTACTAACACCTGGCCAGCTAACACTGACATTTAGTTAGTTCTTGACAAAGAAAGTTGACTTATGAAAGCAGTGGCTAACTCAAATTGCTGATTCCTCCTGGGAATACAGGTTTTCAGCTGTGGCGAAAATGTGTTGAAATAAAGTATTGATGACGGGGATACTGAAAAGGTCATTCTCACTCCTGGAGAACTGTCTGTGTGTCTGCCTTAGTGAAATTAATTCAATTGCTTCCCTTTGGGACTGATACAGCCCACCAATGTGAGTTTAAACAGCCAGGCAGGAAAGCTTACACTCTGTGAACACTGAATATTTCAGCACTCAGAGACAGAAGGGAGAAAGACTCCTAATTTTGCCCTAAGTAGTCCATGGCAAAAAAGACTGGTTTGTTGTCTTATTTAAAAGCAGCAGCATGCCGTATCTTAAGAGCTGAATAACATTTCATACTAAGAGATCTGCATCTGAAAATAACTGCACTCGTACTAATCTGCTGTTGTTTCTATCATTCATAAAAAAAGAAAACCTTCCCATGTCCTTGTCTCCTGTTACTCTCTGGCCCCCTGTACCTTGTCCCAACCCTAAGTGCACCAAGCTTACCAGTTTGTAAGGTTGTTCTTCAAACTGCAGCCTTATACAAGCAGTTAGCCTATGCACAGGTAAAGTACCACAGTCTTAACCTATGTGTGGGTAAGGGTCTCAGGGCCACTTAATAATTCTTTGCAATGGGAAATATTTTCATCACAGTCTATTTCAGTGTACAAGGAATGAAGTGGAGGAAGTGACGTCTGGACTGAGGCCCATTTCTACATATAAAGAATCTGACATAGAAAGAGATGACTGCAGAGTGACAGATTACAGTGCATGCTATCAGCCCATGGGAAATCACTTATGCAAGGACTATACACAGAAGCAGATGTGGGGCCAGAGAAACTACGTTTTAAGCACAATGCCTGACTTCACATATTATCTTAGCAAACCATAGAAATGGCCCCTAATGCACCACTGTATGTTAGAAATATTCATCCTTTATATTCTTTTGCCTTTGGTTTATGAGGCTTATGTAGACTACAATTGCTCTGGATCAAGGTTTAACTTTCATTGATAGTGCCCAAGACAATACTTGACCAGGACAGTCAGAGATACTGGACATTACTGTAACGCGATCCGTAACATTACCCCATCATTTTTTAGATACTGACCTTCACAGGATTCTCCACTTGGTGAAAACATCCCATTGTCATGGTAGCCATCTCTGCATTCACAGTGGTACCAGCCAGGCAGGTTAATGCAGTTAGCACGGCTGTCACACTGAACAAAGCCATCTGAGCATTCATCAATGTCTGTTTGGCAAGAACAACAAAAAAGTTGAAAATTCACACAGAGGAAATTGTTACATTCATTTGACGGAAGAAAAATGTCTCTGGTATTTCTGGGTTTCACAGAAGTATATACACTACTGACACTTAAATTTCCATAATTATCTGCAGCTAAGTTTAGAATCATTTCCATAAAAGGTCTTGGCTAACAGTATTGGCTCTGCTAATCCCTATTTACTCTTTACATTTTACCAACTCATTTTGTCAAAATACGTGATAGGTAATCTGACATCTCCATAAGTTGTGCACAGTATGAAGAAAGGAATTGGATCCCAGTTTAAATAATAAGATGTTAACCCTTAGATCAGTGCAGGCTACCTGATAAAGATTGCTTCTGCAGGCATATCAAAACAAATACTTGCCCTGGTCCTTGCTTATGCTCTTGGTGACACTTATTTTAGGTTAGTAGGGCTTCCCTATCTTGCAGAGTTCCTGTTGACTTACACCAGTGTCACCAACTCTCAACATAATTGACTGTTGTCTCCTCTCTCACTATCAAAAAGAGCAGCTGGGATTCCAAACAAATGCTGAGACCCTAACGATGAAATACAAATCATTCTCCTCCGCCTGATAATTCCTTTTGGATGTGTGTTCATTAATTTCCACTGACTAGAGTTTACAGTAAAAACTCACCAAAGAATGGATTTCTGGATGCACTCACTAGATCCAAAATTCACCTAAGCATGTCCTGCAGACACTTGAACTCATGGACTCACCAGAGACGCAGAGAACTTTCTGACAAGTTCATTTCCAGCACATTCAGTTACGCAATAACCTGTACTAAGGAATAGGTTCCGGAGTGTGAGTGCTGTTAACAGTCAGAGAGTACCAGGACTATGGAGTTTAAGGGGAATAAAAATGCGTCCTTTCTTATTATATGTACCGCATTATCACTGTGTTTTGTACCAGAGGTAGCACACCTAATTGAGCAGCAAGCTGACTGAGTGGTGCCTATGGAACTGGCATCGAGGGAGATGCAACGCACGCAAAGTGCCTTCAGAAACAAAAAAATTTAAACCCCCCACCATGAGTTTGAATACTGATACAATGAATAATAATAATATAACAAATAGTGAATAATAAATTATAATAATGAATAATAAGCCCTCAGTGTATGGGCCATTCTGGCCAAAGTAGGGATTCAATCTTTTTTTAAAAGATTGAATCTTTAAAACTAAGAACTAAAATGACAAATCAAGACTCAAGCTCTTAAAAGTACTTCAGCAGTTGATCTAGTATCCTCCAGGATGCAGCTACAAAGGAGAGGTGTGGTATGATCGCTGAGATATATGTAAAATATGCGAAATTCTGACCATAGTTCCTGTTTGCTCCCATTTATGTCATCTCTTATTTTCACAGGAGAAACTGTAAACTGGCTAAGAAAAACAATTGTGAGCTGAAATAAGGACACAAATCTCTTTTCTGGGAATAATAATCTGTGCATAGATAAAGATATACTCCCTCTAGCCTTTTATGAAATCTATTAAAAAATAAACTTAAAAAAACTAAAGGCTTACTTATCAATTGAAAACACTTTGTTCCATATTTGAAGGAAAGAAAATTATTGACTACATGGGGGACACCTGCATATACTGTCAGGTTTTGCTCAGTCACCCACATTTAGTCTTGAGTTGCTTTTTTCTTCTACATGCCAGGGGGTAGGTGGGATGTGCTCTGGGTATTTTATTTACATGCTAAATAAAATGTATTTGTAATTTCTTTGGAACAACTGTACAACAATATAACAAGTGTAGTGGTTTTTAAAAGTTTTACAGTTATCTGATGAAATTTCATTAGAAAATTTCATTATCACGTCTCAGTCTGATTTTCTATCAACAGTTTCTCTGGCTGGGCATGTCTGGTGTACATTCCAGTATTTATGACAATGAAAATTACCAGTACTCTGGCTAGAATATTGCACTAAGCATGTATTTTTGCTGCTTTGTATACGACAAATTAAGCCATAGCTCTCTATTGATTTAAAACACAGAATTTTCAACTCCACTATGAATTCCAGGAAAATCATCCAAGTAGACCTGCTGCAGGACTGAGAAATGCCAGACCTTTACCACCTTCTGCTGCTCCATGTGTCTCTCTCTCAATCAGTATAAACTCTGGCCTTTTTCTTGTGAGCAGCCAGTACCCAGTGGGACCTCAGAGGTGTTTGAGAGATCAGAGGCAGATCAATGAAAATTATGTTACTGTGGTGAGAAAAGGCTGGTTTGCAGTCTGTGCCTTATCTACTGCTATTCACTCAGATACTCGCAGATTACTTGAGAAAAAGGAAAGGAAAAGAAGAAAGGGCTACAATCTACAAGCTCCCTTACCACGGGGGAATATGTTGCCTGGCAGAACAGAATGTAAGTTACTGTGCTAAACGCTTGGGATCACCTGGTCAGTATAAGATAACTTGTTGGGTTTGGCCAAAGCTACAAGCCCCAGAGAATCAATGAAGCATGTCTCCTCAGAAGCTGAAAGAGCAGAACTGCTCTTCAGACTCGATGTAAAACTTCATACTTGCTACTTAATAATGTGCATTAAGGCACTGCATGGCATATATTTCTTCTTTGGGAAAGTGGAATCTATTTATTGGTGATGAGTTGGAGAAATAGTGTTATTCAGGCCAAAGTAACAGATATGAATTAAAGAAAGCCCATATTCCCCTCTTCAGGAGACTTTATTTGTGAGTCTGTAAGCCTTATAATTATAAGCACAGTATTGCAGGCACAGGCTGAATGCATTCTGATGAATTCACTTGCTGATTACGCACGAAAAACAAGCCTTGAATGTCACATCAGTATTGGTAAACTGACAACAAAACCAGCTTTTCTGTATTTATTTGCAACTAGCTGACAAACCTAGATCACAAGAAATATTACTTGGGATGAAGTGCTTTTACAGATGCCAATAAAAAAAGAAGTACAATCTTCTAGTTTTGTTATGGCTGCATGCAATGTTGAGTGAGGTTATGTAAGAAACCCTTCCACAAAAAGCATGGATGGAAGCAAACTGCTGGTCTTTAAGAAATGTCCTATTCTTGACAGATTGTTTGCCTGGAACCATTGCTGCACTGATGCTGAATAATCTATTACTCCTTACACGACTTTTCAGCAAACAAAAGAAATCCAAAACAATTTTCCTCAGCACTAACTTTTTAGGCAAATGACATTTTACAGCACGTGCTAGTGAGTTTCAGAATATATGTCTTCCTTATGCACAGAATTTTGTTCTACATCTCCCAGCTAATGCTGATCATTAATTCTAGCAGAGACTTCCTCTGTAATAGGACAAAATATAACTGTCACAACTCTGTTAAACAAGAAAAAAAAGCAGAAATGTGTTTTGCAGAGCTAAAGCACTGATTTCATGGAAAATTTTCTTGACATTTGGATAAAAGGATTGCTATTTTCATATGGGCATAGCATTGCTCAGGAAGTGCTGCAAAAGTTATCTACAACTGAAATTATCTTATTAGTATGGGAAAAGCAGCCAGAAATAATTATTCTCTGTCCTATGGTGAAACATCCTCTGATGAATCATCTTGCAGCTGCTCAGTCAGAGGTGTGAGCTGACAAGAGAAGAAAAACTGATTGAAGTTTTGCTTGGCCAGTGGCTATGGCATATCAGTGGGCTATATGGAACATTAACAGCACTAATGAAGTCCTGTTTGATGCTGTACTAGAATGGCAGGAAAAATGAAATATTACTCTATAGAAGGAAGTTACTGACAAGCTTTGTATTTCCATTTATGAAAGAAATTAAACAAAATGTTTAAGTACAAGGAAAGGAGGGATTTATTTTTTTTTTCCAATAGCTGGTGATGACATTCTTAAGCAGGAAAAAAATAAAACAGACACCTTATTCTGAGTATGCAAGTTCTGTCCTTTAACTGGCTATAAGAAGCTGTGGAAACATTGCGGGGCGGGGAGGGGGGCATTTAAGAAGAAAAAACAACAAACAAACAAACAAACAAAAGCATCCCCATCCAGGAAGGAAAATAGAGTATCATATGTGTGATGGACCAGAGCAATCTCAACCTGGCCCTGCTCCAATTAATTTATGGCAGAAGTCCTACACAACTCCTATTGACTATCATGGAGGTGGCATTTTCTCGATTTTTTTTCTATTTTTCTCTTTCCTTTTCTAATAAAGAGCACAACTGCACATACCAAATCTGCCACCCCACTGATACAAGTGGGCAGGCTTGGAACAGAAACTAATACTAAGACAGTTGCTGGAAATAACCTTCACCCCAAGCTGGAGAGCAGCTGCACAGCTGTACTGAAGCACTTGAGCACCTCCTGCTCTGGCTGCACTTCACCCTATGGCATTTGCACAGCAGAAGATTTGTGATTTCAGCTCTTGAAACACTGTGACTGCTGAACACACAAACACCTGTAAGGCTGTGAGCCCACAAAACACCAGGAACATGGGGACTCTCCTTGCCCTGTGTAACTCATGGTGCACTCATGGCAATACTGTACATACCCCACTACCACAAAGCAGGGTAACTGATTATTACGCACTTGGGTTGTACATAATTTGCATTTCGAATACTCAGGTTTTCTCCTGTGCATTTTTCTTAAGCTGAAATCAGGCAGCCTATTTATTTCCCTATTTTGTTACTCGTTTTTCAACTGGAAAAAAACCCAGGTTTTTTTTTTCCTAACTGGAGCCCCACTCTAACCAAGTAGACACACTGTCACTGGCATTTTGAAAGTAAGTGCTGTATACACTAATCTCCCCTTGACATGAAAAAAAACCCTTGCTCTTCCAAATCAGCTTCTTTATACCTCAGCATCACTCATTTCCTGAACTGCAGCAACAGTTCCAGCTATCACACCCCTTGCTCTTGGGGAAACTGAGAAAACTCTGCTCCCTGAAGAGTAAAATAAGATCATTAGCAAATTATCCACTGGTACAGTAAGAAAAAAAAAGGAAAGCTAGCTGTCTGATGAATATTATTAGAGAATTTCTGTATAATAAGAGCTTTTGAAGATTGAAAGTGGTATAAAATTGCCAATTTGAAAGATAGCAGTGCTCTTTCATCTAGCAATAGGACCAAGCTCTCTAATGTGGTCAAGCTGCACTCAACAAAGAACCACGGTGTGGGAGAAGAGGATGGGGGTTTATACCATTTTATTTTACTCACTTCAAGACTGAAATATTAATCATCAAATCCTCCTCTCAGAAAAGCCTGTATGTCATCATCAAGCACAAAGTTATAAAGACAGAGAGCACAACTCAGTCCTAAAAGCCTTTCTTTCATAAAATGCTTTATCCAGGTCAATACAAACCAAAGCCCCAGTAGCCCTCTTCTGTCAAGAAGGCAATACCACAGATTGGCAGCTGTCAATACCTAGAATTTAGTTGTTTTCCATCCTGCAAGTTCTTCTAGGACAGTATAATATGTGGCACTCAGCTAAGACTGCCATTTAATAGAGATTCCTAATTATAATAATCTGTCCAAGTGCTAATCGGGTTATTATCACTGGATATATTTATAAAAAATAATGACAAGCCACCAAATTCCATAATGTTCAGTCACTACTGACTTAGACTAAATTTGAGATCTTATTTCAAAGGCAACAGCCTTTCCAGCCTAATGATAACCTTCAAAGCCACCCACATTCCAGCCCCATACAGAGTAGAAGTGCAAACACTGAAGGAAAAATAATTTCAGAAACAGATCAGTGAAGAAATGATATAGGAGACTATGAAGCTGTTTAAAAGATAAATCTTCAATGTTTTTTTCCAATGGTACATTAGGAACAGTCAGACTCTAATATTTCTCTGCATATGTCAATACATTTTCAAGGATGTTATGTCTGCCTTGGATATAAAAGATTATGTCCCAGCTATTCAGACTTAAACTCAGATAACAGAATACCCAGTAGGATTATGATGATGTCTCAATTATCTGATTTTAGTAAATACATATGCAAGGCAGAAAAGGCCTTATTCAGTAGGACAAAATGAAAGTTCACTCTACTGCATAATGTATTTGCTGTCAAAATTCAATTTTCTGGAGTAGTTTGGAAAACAGTTCATTATATCTACTGCAAGTTCTAGAGTCCCATCTCTCACATTTAAGGAGAGAAAAGTGTTTATGTTGGTTTTCATGTGACAGCAGATTTTAATATGATGACACTTGAGGAGACCTTGCTGTTCAATCAGAACTTTCATTTGAGATCTTATGCAAAAACAGGTCCCAGTGGAGAAATATAAGAGCCTGGAACTAGTTTGATATACTGGAGCTAGCTTGTTGATAAAACAAAGTATAATCTTTTGGGATTTGAATCCCACTACATTCGCATATATCGCATGCATACAAATATCACAGAGAGGAATAATAAAATAATAAAAAAAAAAAAAAAAAAAGGACAAACCCAAGAATACAGAAACTGAGACTGCTGAAATAACCCAGGAATGTATCAATTACACCAGAAAAATTAGTTGTTTAGAGTGCCTTTGAAATCTGTTTTGTAAAGCCTGATCACCTCCTTTCTTCTAACACTGCTGATTAGAAGGACCTTTCTTCCTTGCTCAATAGAAGTCCTGGTGCCTGATTTTGTTTCAGTCTCACTGTAATTTGTTCAGCATCCAGTAATTCTTTAAAGATAAGATATCATGTCATGAGTACTAGGATAAACTTTCACTGTACAAGTTCTCACATCATAGTTTTCACTAAACCATAGAATATTCTTGAATTTAAATGCATTTGCATCCCAACATTTGATTCAGTTACAAGTTTAAATCATGATTACAGCTGGCCTGTGGGGCACAGCTAAGAGAAGAGTCACCCACAATTTTATCCTAACATAATGTAATTCCAGGAGCAAAAGGACCCAGATGATATAGCCTTAGAAACATCAGATGCATCCTTCAAAGAAGAGTGAAGACTATGGCCTTTCCTCTTTCTGCTCCCCTGGACAATGAATTAGGCCCATGTCAGAAAAAATGCACTTTGAATGCCTTTGGAGTTGCTGCTTCTATCTCTACATCGTCCAGGTCTAGTAGAAATCCTAGCTGAATCACCTTAAAACCATCATCTGTCTCAAAGGGCAGGAAGCTAGAGCTGGGGCTATAAATGTCCCATTAAAAATTGCTTCAACAGGTTGAGTCAGTGCTGCAGATACATTCTTCACTAAAAATTTCCAATTGTCATGTTGCACAAAAAAATAACTATTGTTAAAACAAATCTCTTTTTTCTCTTTTTTTTTAAATCCTAGCAAGAGCATGATTGCATTTTTTAAAGTGCTCTGTCCATGGAAAACTAATTTAGTTCCATTAATGAAAAGGAAGAAAAATGTGATTGAGGATGTAATACAGAATTATAGTTCATTAATTCTTCAAGTATGTAATTTTCCAGGCTCCTGATCCCCCATTGATTTCTGCACACCCCCATAGGTCCTGCTAAATGCCAGCAAAAAGAAATTCAGTCATGTTGTTATTTCATGTGTGGCAGCGGTGGCGCTGCAAAATTACACAGAAACGTTATGAAAGGAAATTTTCCACTGATTGCTTCACCATGCAGCCCTGTTAAACAATTCTTTCCTGTCAAAAATTGATCAATCACAGACCTCACCAAAACCTGAAACTACGACAGTCTCTCATTATATATCCAATATCATCAAAGGAGGTGACATTTGTAACAACTGAAGATGATAATTCAGAACACCTAATTAGCCATGATGAACTAGGTGCATCCATGAACATTGTAAAAAAAGCAACAAGATTCTGTGAAACCAATCGTGTCAATCCCCATTAGAAAGAATAATTGAGAGGAACTGGGCCCCTATTTCTAGTTGTTGACAAAGATGTGGTTTTGCTTTCACTTCGTCCATCATTCTCAGTACAGCACCTCATCTTAACTGCAACACATGTTTCTGTTGCCTCATTAGCCCTATCTTGAAAAAGAAAAGTAATTATTTTCTTCAAGATAGCAAAAGCACTTTTAGACCTTGAAATACACTGACAAACCTATTGCAGATATGCACCAGTGTTCAAAAGTTATGCAGTTCCATTTGCACCTTAGGAACAGGACTAACAGTGGTGCTATCAGTAAATGTGTCAGTTGTTGGGTAACAGTGGCCACGTGCTAAGCAAAAGAAAAATAACTTATCTGAAAGGAGAAGGGGTCTTTTGGCCAGCTCTTACTTTTTTCCTAAGGGGTGGGAATGAAGGCTCTATTTGCGCAGATTCACTGATCTTGAGTTTCAAGTGAGGAGTCAATGCAGTCATAACCATGAGTTATGACTTTTACATACCCCAACCAAGGATGCAACTGGCACATTCTCAGCTTAGTTTGCGTTCAGCTTTGCCAAATGTTGTTTCAGGTCAGCTCTGGTATGAATTATAGTAAATTTCCAAGTATTTAGTTCAAAGGCCACCCAAGGAAAACAAACAAAAGAACCCACAAAGCAACTCAAAGTTTTGGCTAGGAATTGATTTGACACCATGATCTGAACTTGGTCTTCTACCCTTTGGTCAGGGTATCATGCCTGTTATACGTGTGCTTAAGTTTAAAACATTCTTACCTACATTTTCTTACCAGTAACTTGTTACCACAACTCTCAGTCCATAAACCAGTGGCCATTAACTTACATTGCTGTTCCTGAAGTGTAAAATCATGTGGTGATTATACAAAATTGCTGAAGCACAGAAAAGGAAAAAAAACCCCACACTATTCCTTTGCTTGGGCTATAAACATATCACTGGCATATATCTGCAGAGACTGCAGACTCCCTCATGCTGACAGCTAGACGAAGGGCTCCATAGGGATATAGGGCAATGATTGGCAGTGTTATAGATTTTAATTCCACTAATAGTTGAATGGCTCGTAATTCATGAAAGAGTGAGCTTATAGTGAGTGATGAAGGTCATCCCTATCTCCTGTACATAACAGAAGGAAATTATATTATAATGCTGCCCAGCTGCACTATTCACATTCTATTTATAGCCCACTGTATTTTAAGAACCTAATCGAGATTTTCGTTTTCATGTTTACTAAAGGAGGTTCTTTCCCATAGTAAATAATAGCTAAATATTGGATGCATTTTGGTGTTTTTAACAAACAACAAAAAAATCCTTTCTTCTCAAATCTCTTTTCTAGCACTCTCCATTTTTTTTTTCTTTTTAGTTTTTTTTGTTTCTTTGTTTGTTTGTTTTTTTTTTAAGCTGCTATATGTAGGATTGTAGTGTTGCAACAAGTTACAGAAAATATAAAAAGATAAGTACCAGTATTTGGCTCTCTAGCAGAGATAAAGTGATTTAAAAGTTATTTAAAACTGACAAGGGTTCTGAGAGAGGAAAGAAAGAATATGCACCCAAGAAACTGTGTCAGGCAAAGAAAATAAGGGAGAAAAAGATACAGAAGGATGAAGCAGCAAAGCGCTTTAATCCACAAAACAGAAAAGGTGAGGTAGGTAGGGTTTGTGCCAAAATCCAGAATGCTCATCAAACTCAATATGGGCTTTTTTTACTTAATTTCTGTCAAAGATTTCCTTCGTGAATAAATATAAGTAAAAATGGAAAGCACCAGCCTCTGTCTAACTGCTCATTTTTGAGCTTATTTTTCATATCTGGGAAAAATTCAGGTGATAACAGGGATTAGGGTGACCTCCCTTCCAGACACCGCAGCCAAGCAAAAAGCATCTCATGTGCAGAACTCCGTCTTTCCTCCTGCCTTGCTGCAGATCTCATTTGCTTACTCTCATAGACAACTTTTAAACTTTTTCCTGCAATTGAATAAGCTAGCAATTTTAGAATATGTCCTTTTTGAAAGTCAAAAGTATTTTTCTTAGGTTTTAGGAACTGGCTACACTTCCCACTCAGAAAAAAAAAAATATAGAAACCTCACCATGTCCTCTCTCAGATATTGACATATTTGAACAGAGGAGCAAGGGAAGCAGAAATTAGATGACCTGTATCTTATCTGGACTTTTGCCACTGCCTTCTTATGCAAACCTTGTCATCTATGCAGCTTTCCCCAAGTGTACTAATTTCTACATCTGTAAAATGGGGAGAAAGTGTTTCTACCAGATATCTTTCTTTGTACATAAACAACTCTGGGTAAAGAATTTTAAGTGACAGCATTGATTCAGTAAGTACCACATGAGACGATGCCAAAGCATCGTTTGGGGAACAGTAACATGCCAGGGAACAAGAGGTACAGAAGACACCAATGTGTTTTGGGGAGAGATGAGAGGAAGAACATTGAGCTGTAGAGATAAAAGCTGCACCCCCTGCCTTTACTCCCTTGCCTGCTTTATATAGTAGCACAGACAAATCACAGAAGTCACAAGGACACTCACTGATAGTAATTTAAGTATTGTGGTTTGGTTTGGTTTTGTTTTCAAACAGAGTTCACAATCTAGACAACAACTGGTTTTTGTAAAAATAGAATAGTGTCCTGTACAATCCTACTGAACTCCAAGGATCTTTAATTTTTCTGGATATTTGAAAGAGTGGTGGAATATAGCACCAGCACATGTAATTAACTTCATGTTATTATATATGGTCAGGGGAAATATTTGACAAGGAGGGGCAGTACATTATTTTGTACACCAGCACAATGAATTTCAGAATCTCACTTACAAACAGCTTATCTATATCATATACTCCACGTTTGCAACCCATCTGCTGGCTGCATATGTCTATTTTTCTGTAGCCTAAAATAGCACTTGGAGCACTGTTTAAACAGAGCAGTCATTGCAGGAAAGGTTCGTTCACCAGGGGCTAGCCGAACACTTCTCTACTACAGTTTCTGACATTGCCAATCATGTTTTCTTTTTCTGTTTTGAACTTCCTTGTAATAGGAAATAGGAAGACCTGGCTTCTACCAGCACACAGCTAGCTGAAGTTTGATGGAGTTGTTAATTGTAATAACAATTCAACCAACACTCGTTAACTATTTGCTAGATTTGTACTGCTATTGTAGAATATGCGGTATAATTTCTCTTCTCAGCAACAGCCCTTTCTAGATCAAAAGTTACTCTTAAACTGTAAACATTACATGCCTAAGATTCATAAACTCCTTTATGATTAAAATCCTTCAAATCCCTTAATTTATTTCCTGAGGGGAAATGAAACCAGACTTGTAAGAGGTTCTTGGAGAAGAGTTTCAGCAGAAAGTCTGTGCTAGAATTTCTTTTTCTGAAAGGATCTTCCAAATTCATTTGGGCTGGGGTAGGAAAATGAAACTTTAGCCACTTTACACCCTTCATAGAAATCAATGGAGAAGTCTCAGATAAGTCGAAGGGGGCAGAGATGTGATGGAAGCCTGGACAACCCACATTTGTAACCTAATTCCTAGCATATTATTGCTCAGGCTCTACATAGGGTTTGTAGTTTACTGCTTTCCCAACTGATTAAGATCCTCAACAAATCTGGGTTGTTTCTCCCACAGAATGTAATAATTTGTGAGCTTTCATCTCATGTCTGGACAAATTTTTAGCCTTCACCTCTTCATTTGAGCATATTTCTTTTAGAGGGAGAGATGTTCATGCCTTCTGCCACCTACAATTCCCGGGAGCAAAGCTGCTACTGCATCATGCATTCCATGTATGCCAGTTAGAAGAGAAGCACACTCGGGAGAGAGTTAAAACCTTCGATTCTACTTAGTCTCTGCCAGTGTTTGCTCTTGTCTGTCTGCCTATGTTTGTAAGAGCAACTGAAGCCCAATTAAAAAAGTGGAGATTGCAGTATTTGCCTCTTCAGTGCTCAGCATTCCTTAAGATGTAATATCTGAAATGCTTTGCAGTGACTTTATACCTAGGCAAAGTCAATATATTTTTCATGAAGTCATTTAAACAGCTTAGAAGTATGCATCACACTTGAGATCCTCTTTTGAAATCAACCCTATCTTGACTTTTTCCAAACCATGGTACACCTATCACTTCTAAAGGTACAAGATTTAGCAGCAACTTGTTTTATTTTAACGCATGTTGGACTTGGCAGCTATTCACCTAGAACACTAATTAGTTGTAGGGGAGGCAGATGATCTATGGATAAAGCCATGAAAGCATTGCATGTTGTATTTCCTTCAGCTAGACTCCAACTTAATAGGATTCCTGCTCACCCAAGGCCTGACTTCAGAAATATATTAAAAGGAGAGCACTACAACAGCATGCTTTGTGATCCTTGTTTTTCTTAGAATTGGTCAGAGATATCAAAATGGTCTTGGCTATCAATGGTAAAGAGTTATTTTTACAGTAGTATAAATGCACATTTTAGAATGACTTATTACAATTTGTTGTTATTGTTCCTTAATAAAAGGAAACAAAAGAACCTGGATCATATGCAAAGGCAGCTCATTAAAAACACGTAGACCTGTATGCCAAGAGAACTGTATAAATTTATATCACCTGAATAGAAGGCCTCGGTTTGGTGAGATGAAACCATGAGAAGGAGATCAGTTAGGAAAACAGTTATTTTATCAGGTTTGCCTAGAAGATGAAGATGATGGCTCCTGTGTGAGGGCACAGGCAGGTTGCAGGAACAACCACACAAGCATGGATGAAATACAGAGTAAATTTATTTTCATTACTTCACCAACCAGGGGATCCCCAGAGCACCACCTGAGCAGAGGCACCGCAGAGCTTGATCCATACTAGAGAATCACCAAATCTGCCCGTTTTGCCTGTATTTCAAGGATTCACACAGCCACAGTTTACCATCAGGCTTTGATCTTTCCTACAGCTGGGCAGGAACCTCAAGCATGTTCAATAAGGTGCCTCTAAGTCTATCATAGGCTTATGTTTTCTAAACACAGATGTTCTATTTGTCCAACACAAAAGGCTAAACAACTAGTACCAAATATGTGTTTTTCTACAGCCCAGCTGCAAGTCACTTCAGTGCATTTACAATCCTCCTCGCCAATCTTCTGTTATTTTCCCACAATTCCTAACCTCATGATTTTATGTAAAGCATATCACAGGAGTGCAGCAAGAAAAATATAGGAACAAAAAGTTACTTTGCACTGTTTGCTCTAGAGCAGCCAAACAAGATTATTCAAAGACTTTCTAGGAATTTCAGATTTGACAATATAAATTAGGCCTGTCTGTCTGGAACCATCACCCTATATTACTGAGGATACTTTTCCCTATTAATCACCAATCAGAAGTAGATACAATATATATATGCGTCCTAAGCAGTACATCAGAAATTTATAGTAACCAAACAAAACAACGTAGAAGCCCGTAAATAGCACAGAGGTCCAAATTCCTAAAATTACTGTTCTCAAAAACTATATGTCTGAAATTGAGGCAGGCCAAAAAAAAAAACCAAAACCCAAACAAAACAAACAGTTTCCAAGTCCTGAAGGGACTCAGAAATGTTGTTATTCAGATGACTGATATGTTGGAATGGCTTTGTAAAGAAATAACTCATATAGTAACTTCCTGCTGTCTTCTCCTCAAGTCACCAAAAAACTTTTATGTGAAGATGCTTGTTTTACATTGTGTAATTCTAGTTCAGTGATAGGATGACAAAACACAAAGTATGCATTTCAGAATTTATTATGAAAGTTCTGCAAAAATTTATTGAAAAACTATCATAGTGACGTACTAGTGTTCATAAGAATTAGTTGTTATGTTTAAAGAAGACAAAGAAGTTGATATTATAAGATGCTTCCCACAATTTTGTCCATGATGCTACTGTCTGTTTTTCCTATAGTAATACAGCATTTAAAATGGAATAATGCAGAGTAAGATGCGGTGTCACTAAACACGCTAGTTATATGCATTACCTTAATAAACCAAGGCTAGCACAAACAACATTGTTCTTGCCTTTGAAATCAGTAAATGATATTCAAAATAGCCATTTTGGAGAAGGCCAAGGCCATACTGCAGACCACTCCTTACCCAGCACGTGCAAGCTGGGTAGTGACTACATAACAAAGATACAAGTTACAAAGCAAGATGTTTCAGCATCCTCAGCAAAATCATTATATTATTTTTAGCAGCTGGGTCCTCTCTCTTTCTGCTGAAATGGAAACCACAGAAAGTATTAATTGAATGCAGGTGTATGTAGTAATTTGCATTTCAGAGATTCAGCTCCTGAGAATAGAAATTACAGACAGATTTTTAGTCTTAAAAGTTTGAGTTTAACCAGTTTAACTGAGAACGCTGTGTCTACATCTACATTTGAGCTATGGCTGGAAAGGTGCAACTTAACAACCCAACATGCCACACACCAAAATTTCCACAGGGCAGGAAGCCAGGAGACTTGCCAAGGAAATGGGGAGTGCGTGGCAGGACTCGAGGAGGACGAATGGCAGTGACACCTTTGGGTTGGGGTGTGCATGTAGTTAAGTCCAGTGACAAGCTGAGCATGTCAGCTCCAGCATCTCTCCTCACTCACCTCCTCCCACACCTGGGGCCAGGAGTCACCCAGGGACCTGCCACCACAGCCATGGCACAGCTGCAGGGTTGCAGCAGCACACAGCCCCTCATGTAGGCACCACCTCAATTGCTTGCAAGCCACTATTTGGCTTCTTTGCGTTTTGTCTTGGATTATTTTTTTTTTTGCTTGCACCATGCGAAAGAATTTTAATAGTCTATGAAGTTTGGAAATTACTAAAGTTGAAATACCAGACTTAAGTGACTCCAAAAGGCTTGACTTTCAGAATATGAAAAGTTCTCCATTCATTACACACTTGGGTCTACAAAAATGTTTTAGACTGCGTATCATGCTTAAGTACTCTTAGTTTCTCAAAATTTTATCCAGGCTCTATAGATTAACTAAATATTTTCTATTTCTGTGAATTGAAGTCAGTACTTTAATGTAAATTAAATATTTCCTACCAAAAGTATCCTCTAATTTCTAAGTCTCAAACTTAGGAGACTCCCCAAAAAACAGAAACCTGACTTCTCAGGACACCAGAATCAAAACAAGCCAGGTGAGCTACAAAAACTAATGAACTATGGGAGGCACCGCTTCTTCCTACAGCTATGGCTCTGGACAGTCCACGCCTGTGCTGCCTTCGTGTTCGCTCCACCACTTTCCTCTTGCTCCCTTCTTTTGCTTCCTCCTTCATTCAAAAGCCCAGCAATCCTTTAAGGATTTCAGAGAATAAAATTATTAACCCTGATATGCTTTCTGCTCAAGGAGTCTGCATGTTATAGTCATTTATCCCAGCATGCAACCATCTTCCCCTGCTTAGGCTATTAATTGTTGGAGGGCACTCCTATTACTCTAGGTTTGTGCAGAACCTTGCACACTTGTACCATGAATTTCAGCCTTTTAATAATATTGTTGTAAACCCAAATCCAACTGTCAGTAACTTAAATTTTCACTGTAAAAATCAAGTTGAGCAAATGACAGATTCCTGAGTTGTTGGGAAAGTTCTGACTGTAATACTTTCATAGCTTACAGAGAGTTTTCATTAGACTGGGGCCAAGATTTTTTAAGAGTTCTGCCAAAAGTAATTCCAGTTCTTTCAGAATTGGTTCAATGCTCTATGGACTTTAAATGCCATTTGTCCGACAGCTTTAGCTCCAGAACCTACCTGGCCAAAAGCTGATTGTGGTTGTTTTAGCTGAACAGAACGGATCAAGGGCTTAAATGGAAGCCATTCTCTTGTCATGCTAGGAGTACTAAAACACTTCATTTTTGCAAAATCAGCAAAGTTAACAAGCTTTCTGGTTACTTTGACAAAGATTCTATTCCAATACCAGTAAATTTATTTTCCTAATAACTGGGGTATCAGAATTAAAAGATTTTCACAAGCTTCCTTTGGAACAGGAATAATAACAGTCTTCAATAATCTGAAGCCTGCTATTATTATGGTCAGTGCACATGAACAAATTAATTTGGATTTGCTGAAAAGAGCAACAGTCATGCATGTTAATTATTTAGCTTCTATGGAAGGTGGCACGAAACTCTAAAGAGATCTGATCTATAATAATCATTTACCCAAATCACTTGTCTGAGTTGTATTTTGTACTACACATGTTAAGCGCAAAGTTGCAAAACTTTTTTTAGCAATATCAATTTTTTTTTTCCTTCACCATGACGTACTTCCAACACTTATGGTATTTTTGTTTAGCTTTTCATATGTGGAAGAAAAGGGAAAAAAAGACAGAGAAGAGCTAAATAACATATTTTCCTTGGATATGGCTATTTCTGATAAGAGATCAGATAAGAGAGGATGATCACACACACATAATGTTAATCATTTTTTTCATAAATTCAGTTACACATTTAATTAAGCTAATTGTTAGTAATAATGTATGGCTGAACGAATGTAGAATCTTAAACTTTTCCTCAAGAGTTCCTTTCAAAGGTAACAGCTTTGTGTGCTAGTTTATTTTCAGCAGTTTGCTATGGATTGTTTAATAACAGGTGGACATGATTCCCATGATATCCAAGGTAAAGTTAATTATCTGGAAATGCAAGTTACAGTCAATAATCCACAAAATAAGCCATATACTTCCAGCCAACCTGTTAACAAAACCTACATCAAAACACAACTAGTAGTGAAATTCTGCTATTTGACCTCATGCATAATTAAAAGCAGACCAGGGTAATACTCAAAGCACAAAACGAGTGTAGGAAGTCAAAAAATAAGCTGACAAGCAGCAATAATGCAGTAGTCTTGTATATATGCTAGTGTAGATATGCATATATAGTAGGAGGACAAATCCACTCTTAAAGCTCTCATCAAATTGAAGGGGAGTTAAAGTAACATCAAACAGATCTAACAAAGTCATCCTCTGCTGAATTCTAAAATAAAACGCTTTTCAAATACAATTTAAGATAGCATTTTTAAATGCCCATTGAAGAATTCATAGTTTTGTAATCAAACAAGACAGTGTTAAGTCAGGTATTTCCAAAATGTTTAACAGGCACAAATACTTTTAGATTCCTTTGGTAGTCTCAGCTCACTACACTGCAGAAGATTGCTCTAAATCTTTTAATACATAAACCCCGTCTCCCTAAGCCAACAAATGCATTCCCAACATTAACAATGCCCCATTGCACATCCTTTGGAAAAAGAAATTGGAATTTTCCCACATCTCATTGTTATGTCCTATTACCAATTAAAAATAAATGCTGCTGGAGGTTGATATACGTGTACATGATTCTTACATCTGCTTCCTTATTCTACCAATCCATTTCCACAGGGCATAGGCCACGAGTCATCTAAAAGGCTTACACCAGATCATTCTAAGCTGTTGCAATAGCTCTGTCAACTGCAAGGCACTCCACAGTAAACACCTCTTCTCATAGAAATACCTGACTAGCAGTAGTAGCTGATTCTCCTTCTTATGTTTCTGAGAGAGACATGGTTCCTACTGACTCCCCAAAAGCACTCAATTGGAAGTAAAAAAAATTATGAAATTAATTACCATGCTTAATTACACGGGGCTTCACTTTGCAAAAGCTTCAGTTGAGTTTAGGAACCTGACGTAGTCCTTCCATGGCAGCTGACAGGTGAAAAGAGTTACAGTTGTGTCCACAAACACAAGCAAGCTTCTGGTGCAAACCCACCAGAAGTGAAAGATGCTTTGAGTTCTGGGTGAATGGATTTGCTCTGAAACCATGTTTCTATCTCAGGATTATTTTATCAGAAGACTTCTGACCTCTCCCATCAGGAGCAGGCTGTTTGCTTCCTGCTCAGAGGTACCTGTCAGTCACTGCCTCAGCTCCTCTCCACTCTGTTGGAAGGCTTGGAGGAACTGCTTGTCCCATCACGTGGAAGAGTACGTCTCCCCGGCCAACATGGGCACCAAGGAAAAAGGCCAGGTCTTTGCCACACAGTAGACAGCCTCACCAAAAATTTAGGGCGATGCTCTGGACACCAACAATCCCAGCTATTCCAGCTCTAGTTTATTCTTGTTCTTAGTCAATGTCCTGTTCTACAAAATGAGCCTGGCTCCATAAGCAAGACCTAAGCACGGACAGCATCATCCCTCTCAGGCTTTGGAACAAATATAGAGACACCGATTGAGTGTGTACGGATAGGTTTTAGAAAACACATGGAAAATGGTGAGGTACTCAATGCCTTCTTCACCTTGGTCTTTACTGGTAAGGTTTGCCTTCAGGAGTCTCAGGTTGCTAAGACCAGTGGGAAAGTCTGGAGCAAGAAAATTTACCCTTGATGGAGGACGATCAATATGTAAATAAATTGGAAAAAACACAGGTCGATCAAACCTGATTGGATGCACCCAGCAGTGCTAAGGGAGCTGGCCGATGTCATTGAGAGGCCAATTTCAATTATCTTTGAAAGGTCATAGTGACTGAGAGAAGCTCCTGAGAACTGCAAGAAAGCAAATGCCTCTCTTGTCTTTGAGAAGAGCAAGGATTCAGGAAACTACAAATCAGTCAGCTTCACCTTCATCCCTGGGAAGCTGATGGTATCCTCCTGGATAGCATTTCCAAACACATTAAGGACAAGAATGTGGTTAAGAATATTGAACACCGATTTATAAAAAGGAAGCCATGCCTGACCAACCTGATAGCCTTCTAAAACAAGATGACTAAGTTGGTGAATGGGAGGAGAGTAGCAGGTGTTGTCTATCTTGACTTCAATAAGGCTTTTGATGCTCCTATTGTCAGACAAACTAAAACGTGCAGGCTAAACAGATGAACAGTGAAGTGAATTACAACCTTGCTCAATGGCTGGGCTTGGAGGGCTGTGATCAGCCATACAACATCCAGTTGGGGGCCAGTCACTTAGCAGTGTACCCCCGGGAAAACAAACAGTGGACAATAAAGTAGAGCACAATCTCAGCGCATTTGCAGATGCTACAGAATTTGGAGGAGGGGTTGCTGCACCAGGTAGTTGTGCAGCCATTCTGATGGACCTCAACAGGCTGGAGGGGCAAATAAGGATATAACAAGTTCAGAGGGAAATGCCAAGTCCTACTGCTATTAAGGAACAACCCTGGGCATGAGTACAGGTTGGGGACCAGATTGGAAAAGCAGCTTTGCAGAAAAGGATCTGGACGTCTTGGTGGACATCAAGTTGAACATGAGCCAGCAATATGGCCTTGCAGCATTGAAGGCCAACAGCCTCCTGGGCTGCGTTACAAAGAGCATTGCCAGCAGTCCGAGGTGATACCCTCTATTTCATGCTGTCGAGATCATATCTGGGGTGCTGGGCCCCGTGCTGGGCTCCCCAGTACAACAGAGAGATGGAGCAAATCCGGCACAGTGCTGTGAAGATGATGAAGGGACCAGAGCATCTGCCATATGAGGAGAGGCTCAGAGAGTTAAGTTGTTCAGCCTGGAAATGAAAAGGATGAGGGGGATTTTATCAATGTGTAAAAATACCTGACAGTGTTGGCGGAAGCCAGACACTTCTCAGTCATGCCTAGAAAGGGGGCTAGGTGGGGGCAGGGGAAGGAATTGCATTTGAACATAATGAAAAGATTTATTTTTATTTTTTTTTACAGTAAGGGTGATTGAACACTGAAATTGGTTGCCCAGAGAGTTTATGGAGTCTCCAACCCAGAAAACATTCCAAATCCAACTGGGTGCAGTCCTGAGAATCCAGCTCTATTTGACCTTGCTCTGAGCAGGGGGATTAGGCAAGATGATCTCCAGAGTTCCCTTCCAACCTCACCTTTTCTATATATCTGATAAATTATTTAAACAGAGCTTTTAAATCATCTTTTGCAGAAGGAAACAGTAAGAATTGGTGATTTTATTTTCTAGGTTATTGCTGGGTTGTGGATTCAATGTTCTGTTAATTAATTCACAGGTTTAGCAGCTGCTGACAAATTCTATGTAACTGTATGTTTTAAGTGAAAAATGCCAAGATTCTTCAACAAGCAGTATTTTAACAGATGTAGCATAAACAGAAATAAGTAACGTGATTTAGAAATAGATTGGGCATCTTTACATCAATCCCCCTCCCTCCTAGTATACGATCACAACTAAAGATGTCTGCCCAGAAAAGATTACATCACCTTTGTAGATGAAGTGACTGTTCAAAAAGGGAAGCTTCCAGCATAAATTATTTGTAGCACGAATGTCTTGAATCACTTCAAGCCTAACAAGAAGCAGCTTCAGGAAACTCTGTCATATTCCCTGAGAGTAAACACGTACTTTCTAAAGATCGGGTTTTCTTTTATGGCTGTATAAGGCATCACATTTCTGACAACACAGTCTCGGAACAAAAAAGCTTTTGCTCTTATCAACAGGATAGCTCTTCCATTTGCCACCCTGATGGTATTTCAGAGTATATGTTTCAAAGCCATGTGCAAGTAGATTATAATGCTACATTTGCACATTAATATCCAAATGATGTGACCAAGCCTGTACCCTGTGGCTGATCTCTAGCACTACTTATTTCAACAGGAAGAAAAAATATTATGTTCATTGGAGGTCCACCAGGACAGAGGGGCTTCTTGCAAGGCTGACCTATGAAACTGGTTTGAGGCTGGCAAACTAGCTCCAAATCACAACAAGAGTATCACTAGTTCTGAGATACCAGACGAAAACTGCCATAATAACCTTATGTTAAATATCAGATATTCAGAAAGGCATTCAGATCTGGTCCAAGTCCCTGCCTGCCCTCCTATACGTTTCCCAAAGGGCAGGAAGGACAGGCAGTCAGGCCAGCAGTCCGGCTGCTTTTGAAGGGCGTTTGGGGCTGAATGCATTTAGGTTAGATTAAGGTGCCTGAACTTTCTGAATTGGGAACAGAGTGTCCCTGGGTTCTCCTCTAAAGAAGAGAGCAGAGACGGGGCAATTCAGAAAAGCCAGTAAGATCTTTCTTTGATAGGGGCTTTTACTATTGACTATACAAGGAGAGACTAAAGCAAATATGCTTCTAGTCTACACACTTCTGATAGGAGTATAAAGCTGGAAAAGATAAATGAGAGCCTTGAAATTGTACATGTTTTATTAAGTCAATAATAGCAGAATGCTGGCAAGGAGCACGTAAGACAGATATTACTAAAACAAAGTCACTGTTTTAATACTTGAGAATTATCTTGGCACACAATTTGTTCCAAGCAAAAACACAACATTGTTACATTGAAGAGACCTTGGTATCCTGTACCACATTATTTGCAGTCTGTGAAACAGTGAGGAATACTTGAAAATTTACTCTTTTGACATTTTTCTAGAAATAGATGAACAATCAGGATACTGCTTTTCACACAGCATCCCTCTTGTGCACTGTGGTCATATATGCTCAAATACAGAAGAATGAAAACAATCACATATCTCACCTCTCAAATGGACCAGATAATGCAGAATTCAGATCAGTCTGTGTTTTTCATTAAACTGGACATGTTTACAACTCAGATGAAAGCAATAGTTGCTCAAATGACCTCCTTTCCTCTGTTTGGAAGATTTATTGAAGGCAATATAGAACAGCAACAATAGTCAATCATAGGTGGCAGACTGCCCTTTTATTAGGCATACTGAAGCCAATTAATCTAAGTGAGCTTTCTCCCTGTACCTCCTGGAGGCATGTATCGTTAGAACACATTTAAATATTCTGCAGCAATAAATAAAAGCACTGAAAGTATTCATTTGAACTTTGAGAAATAATTTACAGGCGCTTGAGATGCTACATATTAACATTCTACATACTTTGCTGGGCAATATAATTAGCCTAGATCCAAGACTTAGAAAATAAAGTTCTAAAACAAGGCTTTGTGGTGCTGCCATCCTCAGGGGTAGCAGGAAGAGAAAGGAATGCCTGCAAAACGAGGTAAAAGCAGTAGGAACACTGAAACTTGCCTTAACACTGAGTCAGAACACTGAGTTAATAAGAAGTCTTCAAATAAGGTTGCAAAGGAAGGTGGGCTACTGAACCAGTCACACATTTACAGCACAGAAGCAATCAATTACTGAAATTTTTTTCTAGATGTCAGATTATCTACCATTTATAGGAGATACCAAAGGCCATTTGAGGTGAAAAGCAAGTCTATAATAATCTTATTAATTATGAAACACATCAAAACCTAAGATGTCTTAATTCATGTTCTCATTTTTGCAGTCCATGTGCTTCTAATTAGAACTGCGGCAATATATTCCCTTGGGAGGTATACAAGAAAAGTGAGTAACGTTTTAGTAGCATCTTCCTCTTACTGGGCACACACTTAAATAATCCTTTTTTCTTGGATTACCTCAAACATCCTCCTTGGATTACTTTCATCCTAAATACAATTATAATCTTACCAGTTTCACAGCTGGGTCCAGTGAAGCCTTGTGGGCAGGCACACACATTGGAAGCAATACAGGCTCCTCCATTCCTACATCCGTCTTTGCAAAAGGCTGCAAAAAGCAAAATCACAATATATGGGTAACAGAACTGCAGTCAACAACCATGCAGGTGGCCACAGGCCACTGGCAGGCTGGCATGAAACACGGTCCCTGCGGCACGGAGCGCAGATGCTGCCTTCTCCGAAGGACAGAGGTCATGAAGAGATGGTTTATGGCCCCCCTGCCTCACCAGCCAGATGGGCTGACAAGCTACAGAAGGAGATTAGAGTAAATCATCTGAAGACAAGAGCTCATATATATGTTCCTTTTCACGCACTGAGAAGCACTGAAAGGCAGCATCTTCCCCAGGAACAGACTCTTCCTAGGGCAGCTGGTCTTCTCCACTCCCCAGATAAAGGCCTGGACATAACAGACACAATTGAACCCTAAATTATCTGGCTACCTTATTCCTTGATTAAGCAATTAGATCAAAACAATAAAAACAGTAATTTTGTCTTAGGAGTTTCTGAAGAACTTTAAAACTTCTACCATTTACAGTTTGAAGCCCATCCTTGGGTTGGCTCTTTGGCACGCTGCAATCTGAGAAGCCACATATTTAGGTGCAGCATGCTCCAGATACAGCCATGAACATGTGTGTGCATTAGAGTCCCTTCTGCAGACAAAGAAGTGCGACCAGCCCTGACAGTAAACACAGCAGTTGTTAGTTGCTTTGATTTTATACACAATATGGAAGGAGCAATGCTCTGGTCACAGAAAAAAAAAAAAAAAAAAAAAAAAGAGAAAACCAAACTATAGGTGAAGCTCAGCAGATGGATGTTATCACTGGCGTAAAAGCTGCTCCAGGGCACTGGTGTCACCCTGCACTTGCAACCAGCCACCAGAGATGCCAGACTTTGGTTTGTAGCTGCTCTGTGTAACAGCACCACTGGTGCAGTCTTAAGGCTCATCTGAGAGAGAATACAAGTGTCATTGACTTGAGCTTTCCAGCTCTCAGGTTCCAGGCACCAGCGTTGTGGTGTGAGAGCCCCAGCACTGAGTGAGACATCTCAGCTTCCCGGGCAGGCTGACATGGTGCACAGCTGGCAGCACAGTGCGTGAAAAGCTGCCAAAACCAGGGTAACAAGAGGCACATCCAGGTCTCTCTGAAGGACACTGGCATCCAAGCCAGGGCTGTAGAGAAGTACATTTCTCAAATTGGGATACACAGCCTCAGAACCTACTCCTGTATACTGTCTTTTCAGTACTGAAAAGGGAGGAAGGGAAGGATGCACTTTTCTTTGATGATGGATCCAGGTGCCCCCTGAAATGTCAGATCTGCAGTCAGAGCTCTTAGCCAGGCAACAGAAGAACTGAACGATGTGCTCTAGGGTTATGCACCACCTCTTTGACCCAAAGAAATCAATTACCTTTTTGTAAGCTGACACACCTCCAGCAGAAGGACTGGGGAATACTCCCAAGCACAGCACAGTAGTGAATTCTCTTCTGAGAGGAGCAGCTCTGGGTTTCATCCTCCTCAGGCTAAGACTTTTTTTCCCATTCCCCAGAGGAGGGGACATGGCATAAAAGGGCATATTTGCTGACATCTAACCATCCAACCATCTCTAACCATCTGTTTGACTGGAAGTGGACTAGGTTGTTGTGCTTTACAAAGAGCTTGTTTATGTTAGGAATACTTTGAAAAATCATACAGTGACCCAGCTGAAGGAATAACTACTGCTAAGTTCTTAAACAGGCTTAGAAATTAAAGAAATTCTGGGTTGCTAACAGATCAAGAGGACTGTGGTGCAATTTCTAGGAACACTGGGTATACTATTGCTGCAGCGAGACCACTTCTTGCGTCTGAGCCAGTTGCCCTACAGCTACATATTACTTTTATTTTCAAGTATCCTCTAAATCCTATGCTTGGAATCTGAGGACTTCAAGGATTTGGGCTGGAGTACCAAGTATCATCTCCTCTGACATGAAACGCAACAGAAATAAAAGCAACGCTGTATCTCTGGGAACATATCTAAGACCAGTAACGTAACTTCTAATGTTTACCAGTGAATGAGACTGTTAGAAAACAATGCACCACCTTGCATGTAGCAAAGGTTTTGTGCATGCACATCTACTGCTTTCCTCATTTACAATAAAAAGATACAGCATACCAAACATTCAGTTTATCCAAGTAAAATAGCGAGTGATTGATCGTGGACAATGTAGATCTGACTATGTTTTCACAGCTGTAACTTTGTTGATAACTGTCAGCTTTCTTGAATGGTGACGCGAGACAGAAATGTTAACGTGAGACAGAAATGAAACATAATTACTTCAAATTATAGTGCATACTCACTTATGTATACATCATCCTCAAACTACTGTGAATTCTGCATGTACATCTGTCTATTACAATCTTCTAATAGGTGCGAGACCTGAACGCCCAGCCTAGCATTTTGTCTGTCTTCTTCAAGGTACGTGAACAGATCTGCACGAACTATGACAAAGCATCTCATCCAGTTCAAAGACTGACATACCCCCGGGGTTCCCAGCGGCTTACCTTTGCAGATGGTACCATTCCCCGTGTAACCTGGCTTGCAGACACAGTTGTGCCCACCCACGGTGTTGAAACACAGCGCGTTTTCGTCACAGTTGTGCTGGTTTGTTATACATTCATCATGCTCTGAAAAGTGAAACAAGAATGGAGTGGTCCTGAACTTTTAAACCACGACAAAATAAAAGCCTTTGATAGGTTTCCATGTTAAAAAGAAATAAAAACAGTAGTAGCTACCGACAATAGGGCTACGTGAACACGTAACCATGGGATGGCCAGCGTATGTAATTTCAGCACACACTAGTGTGTGATAACTGTGCTGCAGCATAACTCCAGTTTCATTAAAAGGGAGGCACCATCATGATACTATCCATGTGGGCTACAGTGCCCTCATAAACATTTGTCAAGGAGCTGGCCAACATACTGAAAATCCATATGCTAGTTCTACTGTATAATGTATTCATGCAGGTTTATCTTACACGGGATTCGTAGGATTTCCTTCAGAAAACTGACTAATGGTGGGAGTCACATGTTCCAAGCTGCAAAAGACATGGTTAGCAGAAGGCAGGACTTCAAAACACAGCCCGCGTTTTCCTTTCCTTCAGTGCATATGCAGCACTTTATTTAGATGAAGTAACTCAAAAACAAAGGTCTGCCTGCTGTTCAAGGGACTTACAGCACAATGTGTCCCAGCACCAGAGTGCAATGCATGAGACTCCTCAGTCTGGTGACTAGACTTAGACATACTGGGAAATACACCTTCTGGGAATAAATAAAAAATCTTGACAATGTGATTTTGTCTTGATTTGCAATGCACTCTTTAATCTGAAACAAAAAATTATAGTATAAGTGTTCAGGTTACTGAACATTTCAATATTTTAGTTGGTGATTTTCAAGGAATTGGAAAATGCTCTGAAGTGTCATTTCAAAATGCCAAATGAAATGCTCTAGTATTTTCAAAATGCAGTATCTTTGCCTGTAGGCATGAAAATTACATGTTTCCACCTTCTGGAAATACTCCATATATTTTCCTTAAATCAAGAATATTCACGTATCCATAAATAATTTCAGACAACTGAAATTTTAATTTCAGGAAAACTGACTGTTTGGGGAAAACAAAAGCACCTAATTTCAGTCAGAACACACGGACTAACCTACATGTGAGGTTTTCATAGCCATAATTCTGCCCAAGTTTTAGCAAATTTCATTAGTGCGGCTTAAGCCAGTTCTGGCTGACACAAGCCTTAAATCTGGAATTGGATGCTCTTTCTTCCCCAGTTTGGGGTATGTCACACTGCTCTGAATCTTCCCTTTTATAAATAAGGAGCTGAAGTCTGCACATTCCACACAGAGTTGTCAGGAAAATTAATTTCTTAAAATCTGCAAATCACTATGGAAATGTTCAACACGCTATTTCAATATTGGCTATAAACCGTAGGAGTATATAGCTGGTAGAATAGCACATCTCTAACCCATCAGTGGATGTCAATTGTCCTCTAGCAGTGCCAAGTACCTGCAGTTTTAAAGGCCAAAAAAATTCACCACAATGTAATTTATCAATTTGAAACACAACATAGGTTGAGATACATTTCATTTTTTGGTGGGTTGGTTGTTGTTGTTGAGTGCTTATTTGTTTGGGTTTTTAATAACACTAATCTAACACCCCTCTTGAAACAAGGACTTACATGTCTCTTACATCACCAACAACACTCTCATCAACCCTCAGTACCGAGGCATCAGCACTCACTGAGCTGAGTCCCTCGCTGGATGCAGCAGAACAAGGGCTGCAGGCCTCTGCCCTGAAGCATGAGATTTAATTACTTTGCTCTCAGCATGAATAACTAAAATTGTTATTGTCCACCAAATGACCCAGCCCCTCTAAAATCCAATTACAGTTTTGACTCCAACCTCCTAACATATTGAAATCTCTCATGCTGGCTGAAAGAGAATTTATGCTGAATCATAAAATAAAGAAAAACAAAAGTCATGACCATACAAATTAGGTAAAAATTGTTATCTGCACTGTAATAATATTCCAGCTTTCTTAGTCTGTGTTAATATTATTATTATTTAAATATTATATATGCTATTTAAATATTAAATGTATATTATTTTCTCATTTGTAAAGGTTGTACATAACATACAACAGGAAAATAATTATGGAAATGTGAGAAACACTATGCACCCAGCAGGCCAAAATACCTTGCAAAGCCATTATCTTGATATCTCAGGAAGAAGCGTCTATACTACCACTTGGGTCCCTCACTATAAGACAGGCATTGAGGTGCTGGAGTGTGTCCAAAGGAGGGCAACAAAACTGGTGAAGGGTCCAGAGCACAAGTCTAAGGAGCAGCTGAGGGAACTGGGGCTGTTTAGCCTGAAGAAAAGGAGGCTGAGGGGAGACCTTCTTGCTGTCTTCAACTACCTGAAAGGAGGTTGTAGCATGGAGGGTATCGGTCTCTCTATTTGGGAGAACCCAAATAGCAAGTGGTAGGATGAGAGGAAATGGCCTCAAGTTGCAACAGGGAAGGTTCGGATTGGATGTTAGTAAAAATTTCTTCACTGAAAGGGTTGTCAGGCATTGGAACAGGCTGCCCAGGGAAGTGTTTGAGTGACCATGCCTGGATGATTTTAAAAGATGTTCAGATGTGGCGCTTTGGGACATGGTTTAGTGGTGGACTTGGCAGTGTTAGGTTTATGGTTGGACTTGATGATCTTAAAGGTCTTTTCCAACCTAAATGATTCTATGATTCTATACAACAACACATCACACCAGTAAACTCAATGTAAATTAGTGAATTAGACAAATTCAGTATCATTCTCAACGAGGAAGCGTAAGAAAATTCATGGAGGATGGTCCAGTGCATAACTCAATCAAAACAGCCAGTAATTCTACTTCTGTGGTTATCTGCTCAAACTTCATGTCTATTTTTACTTAAATCAAATATTAGCAACTCATGAAAAATTCATGGGTCTGATAAATGATTCTTGGATTGAAGTTTACATGTCATTTTTAGGAGGAAAATGTCTCAGAGTAAAATGAAATTTTGTGATTCAATTAAAGAAGCAGAGATTCTAAAATTATAGGAATGGGAAAAATCAACAAAAACTTATCAGGATGTTCTACATTCCACCTAGATTGTTGCCCTGTAGCATCTGAGCTTTGGTTCAATAATACCATTAAAACCTTTTAAACATAGTACTTCTTCATATTCCTTCTTGCAGTGGCACCTAAAGAACAGTCAGCCTACACTGCAGGACCTGCTCTTTTATGGACTGATTACAAATGTTCAAACTACACCAGCAAAAATCCTGTACGTAAAGCATCTTACTACATTCACTCTTCCAAGACACTGCACACTATCCACACCAATTTAAAGAGGCCATCAGAGACATCTTCTCCCAGAATTCTCTATTAATAACAAGGCAGACTGCCCAGCTTTATTAAAGATAGCAATACTTATTTGTAATAAAAAGGGTGGTGGTCTGTTGATAATTCTTCATTAATCCATGCTTATCACTTTGGTTTCTTTTTCTAAATCAAAACTTAGAAAGTCACCTTAAATAAGGAGGATTTTGCAAATACTGAGTTCAGCAATCTTAAATATCAAATCAGGAACTGTAGAAGCAGACAGGACCGTGGATTACAAAGAACAAAAAAAGACTATTTATAAAAAAATCATTTAAAGAGAAACATTAATACGGTTTTTCAGTTCAAAAACCAGTATGGAAACATTATTTGCACTATTTAGAAGTTTAAATACTGCCCAAATATATTTCTGATGCGCAAAGAAGCAACACTGAGGTCATTCATGTCAAGTATCTTTAGAAATCATGTGACACTTTTAACAAAAGTCCTGTACTTATTTCACTACATACCATCACGATGATGGGGACAGTCAGGTACAAATGCATTATAGAGGCAAGGAAATAAAAATTACTTTTGCAAAGGGATTTTAATGATTAATACATCTGCATCTGCATAAACATATTCTATAAAGACCAAAAGCACTGGTTTCAATGATTACTTCTAAAGCTTTATTATCTAATATATTAAAATTACATTTTGCACTGTTCAGGACTCTGTGCTCAACAGTGTTAAAATTCACAACATCTCTAATCTGAGTGAGAATGAACCGAAGTTTTAAATGCAGTATTTATATTGACTAAACTATCTCTGGAATGAGGTCCTTTAGATAGAAAAAAAATGTCAACTCTAAACTTTGCTGTTGCTCCACAGTAATAACAATAGCAACAGTAAGTGCGTATTAATGTTCCATGAAATAGTCCTTACGACTTAGAGATGTAAAAAATTATGTGAAGATGCAATTAATTCACTTACAAGCATTTGAAAGTGCAGCAAATAGAGCATATACAGACACACAAATACACATCACAGAAATACATATAAACATATACACCTACATACACATAGAGTAAAGGTGACGTACTTTAATTTATTTTGGATAATTTTTAAATACTACCCTAGAATATTTAGTTAAGAATATATAGCTTGCTTGACAAAAATGTTGTTACTTCATGGCATTCAGGGTAAAGTACTGCATCCTAGTACTTCACCTGCTACATCCTAGGAGACTGCCAGCATAAAGAGATCAGGACTCACTAGATTCTATGATGTATGACAATGCAATGACAGGTGGGGGATCTGTCTTATCACCTATGCAAAGATTCTTGCAGAGCTTCGTAAAATTTAGCATACTGTCTATAAGTTGTGTCACCTACGTCCACATCCTTTTATTTTCCCTGTACTATGCAACATCAGTCCCTATCCTTCCTGCCATGTGTTTCACAGTTAAAAATAAACAAAAAATCTGTAGAGCATTACCTACTTGAGTAACGCAAGCCTTCCCAATATTTGCCTTGCACATCCACATTCTCCAAACCAGGAGTAAAAAGGGATGATGATTAAGTTGAATCACTTACTTATGTGTAAAGAATATTACGCTGGCAGTTTTCCTGAACCATCCATTACCAACATCAGAAAACAGGAGCTGAGATCACACTTAAGGCACGGAAATGCATAAAAGTTCCCAAATATGTAAATAAAATACACCCTTACAATTGTACTCTTGTAACATCATGCAACCGATACTCATTTCTGAGTGAGGAACTTGTGGATTAAATTAAAATATTTTAAATAAAGGTAACATATTAGGTATTTTCTCCTTTCAATGCCTCTGAACTCTTAAACTCAATTTACTTTTGACCTCCTGTCTCCTTCCCATTGATTTGGTATACATCTATAGAGCCTCAGTGACCAGCTGGCAATCTGACTTGATGATGACAACAGTCACAGCAGTGACAACAGATAAGAGTTACTTGAATTATCAATAGCTGACACACTTAAATGTCCACTTACGTTTTATTTTAATTACAAGCTTTTTTCCCTCGTACACTTCATATAGAAGACAAAAATTAGTAGTAATTATATGGGTAGTTTGGAAGACTTATTCCATTAGGATCATTTGGGAAATGACAGATGGTTAATTTCTTTAAGACTCCATATTAACTAGTTTAAACTCTAATTGGAGGAGTTACTTAAAGTCTCAGTATATGCACACTATTTTCACAAAGCAAATGCTGTAAATTTATTTATGATTATGCTATTTCTTCAATATATTTATGTTAATTTATTGCATTGATATTCCCAAAGTCAAGTATGCCTCAATTCATTTTTCTATAGATATTCCCTAATTCAATTGCAAAATGGGACTCATGCTTTAATTATGCATAGAGTTACCATCACACAGTTTACCCATAGTTAATGCTGAAGTCATTAATCATTAATTAATGACCACCAGCAGCTGTCCTCAGTTCAAAGCTGGGGATATGAAAAGCCAGGTCTCCCGACAATAGTCTATTCACTGCTAATCCTGTTACTTGATTGATTTTCACCTTTATCCACTCCCATATATCCATGCTGCTCTTGGACCTCATTTTCTAATTCTTTCTTCAGTGCATCCATAAACAACAATTTCTGCAGATCTGTGTCCAGAATTTTCCTCCTTTTTTTTCTCTTAATTATGTTGATAATAAAAATAGCACTGGCATGTGCATGTTCTACTTTCAAGGTCTGTTTAGAGACCATCTTGTTTTCTGAAATGCTGTTTCTGTCTGTAATTACTTAGTCCATTGTTCTTCAGGGAGAACAGCTGCCATTGTCTCATCCAGATGTCTCCTTCTCTCTTTTATCTGTTAGCTTATTTATTTATTCTATATTTGGTATTAATATGATAAAAAGGAAAACCAAGAAAACTATAACGAAACCTTAGGAAGAAAATCCACCTGGGGATACAGCCAAGATCCAGTGTTCCTTTTCATATCCATTACGAGAAAGCTCCTGGACTGCATCTTAGTTATACCACTAGGAAGATAATATTAATAACAGCAAATCTATATTAGTGGCAATTATTGATGCAGGATTAAAAGCAGATGAAAAAAACACTTGATCAAGAGAAGGCATGACCAGGAACAAGCACTCGTTCTCCTTGTGTCTGCCTGTGAGGCGAGGATGGGTTTGGAGAAAGCTCCAACGTGACAGTGGCTCTTACAAGACTCAAGACAGGCATGGACTGAGCTGGACTTCTGGAAGTGGTATAATTTGATGCACAAAACACAAATCCTGACACTGAATGTGATGATGAAATCCATCCCTAAAACACCTCCCATTTCCAATCATGAAGTTCTTTTCTTTCTAGGAGAAGTAAAGCTTTTAACATGTGGGCTACCAATTTGGAGAATACAAGAAAGACCCTGTGACCAAAAATTCCTAGAGAAATCCTGCATATTTATATGCAAATATAACTTCAAAAAATATGGGACATTCTAATCCTAGTAAATATTAGGTTTTTGAACACTTATTCTAAGAAGATTTTCAATTTTACTTTTCAATTTTACTTTTTTTACAATTTTTTCTTAGGAAAACTATTTCACATACCAAAGCCTACAAGAGTCGTATACTTTGTTACTACCCTTTTACTTTAAGATTATTTGCACAAAATCTCTTTTTATCTTTTGGTTATTCCTATGCTGTTTTTTCGTGCTAGACTGTAGGAATACATAACTCTTAGCTGTAAGTCCCTTTGAATTGTCCACTAGTAATTCCACGTTCTGTAGCTCTAATAATGGATTTTATGGCTCTAAGCAGGATATACTCTTCCCTAGGACTCAACTTGAAAAGCCTAACACAGGAGCTGAATGTTGAACAGACCACCTTTCCTGTGTTATCTTCAAACCAAGAAGTCCATGGCAAGATCTCCTGGAACTCAGGGAAGACAAAGATATTCTTGTTTTCAGACAGAACAGGCAAGCTGATGGGCAAAATACATATTTCAAGGCAGGCCTGTCATTAGTCCCTTCATATTCCTCCACAGTCCCTTCATCTTCCTAAACCCACCCGAGTTTCATCATCTTCAAAATGTGTGTTACAATTGTGATTTCCAGTTTCATGGAACAAGACATATTTTTGCAAAATACACTTCTCATGGAGGCTTCTATTGTAGTATTAACCAGTGGCACTTCATGTATCATCCTGTGACTTTTTTTACACTTTTCAACCAGTTAGCAGAGGAAATATATTGAAGAATATTTAGCATGACAGCTGAAGTTAGATAAGCTTTAATTTATCTCCATTTTCCTTCATATCTGCCATTTTCTATATTCCTTCTTGAATAGAAAAGTTTAAGGCAAGGATTTTCTAAAGCACTTAGCATAGGTCTAACTGTTTCCCTAAAGGAAAATCTGTAACTCCCACTGATTTCAATGGCACGACTGTAATACAAATGCAAAATTATTTTGAAAATCCCACCTTAAGAGATTTCAGTCTAGACATAAGGTCTGTGACCTTGTCACCCACTTCTTTCTTGATTTAATTCAAAATGATCTCTTAATATCTTGTCTCTTTTATCACTGACATTTTAAAATAAGGTTTTTATCTTTTAAAAGCTATTTCATCATTTATATTTTCCATATAAATTCATTTCATTATTTTATTATTTTTAATCTAGCCAGATGCATTACTTGTTGCCAGGTAAATCTTTTAAATTCCAACTTGTATTGTACACGAGACCTCCCAGGCACTTATGATAAACTGAGGCTTTCAATATCTTCTATTATGTTGTCAAAAGTGACAATGACAGCAAGCTCTGTATCTGTAGTAGTGCTGCTTACTTTATTTCTGGTAGAATAGTCAGACTAGAGCTGTCAATATCCTATTTCAATTTCCTCAGCCAACTGAAAAATGTTTATTTTACTTCTTCTCCTAATGCCAACCCTTTTAATTTACTGTTTCCTTACTAAAAGGCTTCATATTATACAAGTCTGCCACCAGCAACAAATACATGTATTGGATATTTGGCATCCATCCTACACGCATTTGTTATACAAAGAAAGCAGGAAACTGACTCCCCAGCTGCTGCTGAGGCTCCTGATTTTGCTGCCTGTTCTGTTTCACTAGAAACAACTAAGGGCCACCTACATAACCAGAGGGCTCCAGCAAGAAAACACAGAATCACACACAATGTTAGGGATTGGAAGGGACCTCAAAAGATCATCTAGTCCAATCCCCCTGCCGGAGCAGGAACACCTAGATGAGGTTACACAGGAATGTGTCCAGGCGGGTTTTGAATGTCTCCAGAATAGGAGACTCCACAACCTCCCTGGGCAGCCTGTTCCAGTGTTCTGTCACCCTCACTGAGAAGCTTTTTCTCAAATTTAAGTGGAACCTCTTGTGTTCCAGTTTGAACCCATTACCCCTTGAAAACCTCTGAGAAACACTGTTTTTCAGCACAGAGAGAATAGAAGGATGGACATACAACAGGGCAGAAGATGTCTCAGCAATTAAGTACCATCCAAAGTTGGTTTGATACACTGCAGACATATTCAAAAGCTCTCAGGAGACAGCTGGTGCCCCTCTTCTATACCTTTCAGGATAGCATCATGAACAGATTTTGCCAACTTGTTCCACAGGGTCCTGGGGAAACCATAGTTACAACATACAGCACCAGTACCATCATCAATGACAGTGCTTGTCAGGTGAAGAAAATGAGAATTACAACAGTGGTGGACAAAATGCTGCTGTTACTGTTATCCTGCTCTTGTCTGCAGGCATCTGGAGCAGTTTACCAAACCATAAATATTAGGAAACAACTAGTTATTCTCTCCTCTTATGCAGCAGCGAAATTTCTTCATGTATGAGATGGTTCCTCTTATTTCCCTGGTAGAACTGCAACACTAGCACTCAGATGACTCACTGGATATCAAGTAGGACAGTACTATTTTTGATAAGGCAACTGTAGTGCTTGAGCTCAGTGCGGGAGGAGGCCTTTCTTAAGTGTTGCTCACCTAATTTTGAAAAGAGTTCTCTACTTGAAAAAAGGGGACAAAGATATGCTTTGATGATGGTAAAGCAGAACCATATTGATGCTTTGCCCTCAGGTCAGTCTTGATACCATCTCTAGTGATGCTCTTCATTTTCCCTAGGGCACATCTTCCTTGGTAGTTTACAGAGGTGCACCAAGCCAGCACAGCACATGCAGCCTTCACAGACACTGCACCTAAGCTGCTGCCCCTGGAAACCAAAGCTCTTGGGGAGAATGGTACAGCCAGTTCTCACCACAACACAGTGTCATGGAAGAGCTAACACACGCACCCAGCCTTGGAAGCCAGGAGGTGCTCCTGGCTTCTGCAGTCCAGACACGGCCCGTGATGCCAGGAGATACCCTGCAGAGCAATCTGCTCTGCTTATAACAAAAAACCAGCACAGCATAGCAGTGGAGATGCAATGAAACTAGTTCTCATCTTCCTCTTCCCCTCTAAAATGGTATGAAAATTGACACTGGCTAACTTACTAATATCACAGGTAGATTTTCTAGCCCACACTGTGTTTTTGTTGCGACAGTTCCACTGCTAGTGCAAATCAAGCTTAATTATTTCTGTACTGACATATAAGAATACTTATGAGTGTTTTATACTGATAAATATTTGCATAAGCACGTTAGCAAACTTTACATATCTTGAAAAATTCGGCCACCAAATCATCTGTACTATTTAAGAACACCATGGATTTCCCTAATAAGCAGAACCATGGATGACATAAGTCTTCAGTGTTGTTTAGGTCTCAAATAGTCAAAATATGATTTTACAAACAAACCACAGATTTAAGGAAAAAAGCTGACCAGATATCCCATTTTCCTAATACTACTGTAATCCCAGGATGACTTCACCTTTGTAATCCCACTTCCTCTACATATTTGCTCTTTGGAAAAGTTAGGATTTAAGATGAGATGCTGTGAACAACTTCGGAGGACTTCAAACAAAGAGGAAGCCCACTCTAGGAAGGTGTATTAAGTGAATAACCACAGTGTGTTTAAAGCAGATTGGAATATCCATTTGGATTACCACCAACCATAATCTCTATTTACCTCCTGAACACTAAAATGATGTAAACAGACATTCAGATGAATTCTACATCTGCTTCCACCTTCTGAAGAGCTAGAGACAAGGTAATAAGTTCTTCTTAACAAGCATGCACACACTCCAAACTTATCAAAAACACAGAAAAACAGATTACTCTTAATGGAGCCCCACCTTTCCAGAAATCAGTCCTCTTATCTTGAAAAGAATTGGCTATTTGTGCCCACTTTGAACAGTGTGGAACCTTTTTCTTTCTTTTTTTTTTTTTTAATTGCACCATCATTAAAAGATTCTCCTAGAGGTTTCCAAACCCTAAGCATCAAACTTAACATTGTGTGACAGCTGGTATGTTCCAAACTGATCACATTTAGTGGTCTGTAACAGGGTAAATGACACAATTACCTGCTGTAATTACTGTTGCAGACAATATATTTTCCCTGGTGATTGGTCTGTGTGACTCAGAGCTGCTTATCTTTGTCAGTCCAGTCCAAATCTCCATTTCCATGTGACTTGGACATTAACTTAGGAGGTATTTACAAATTAGTTCCAATATCTGCCAAGACAGATATTTGGGAGAGTATAAATTCATATTTTATTGCATGATTAAACAGTCTACCATTCTAATATTATTTTGCATTAGAAAATAAGCATTCACAACTAAATTTTGTTCCCGATTTAAATCAAATGCTAAATATATTGGGAGGGAGACACACTGAAACAGGTAAATAAAATGAAGGAATAAAATGCAAATAAGTAAGTACACAGACATTTTCAAAAAGTGCTCATTACTAATGCAAAACATGAAGTAAAAAAAATTAAGTGACAAAACATTAAGATACTTATTTCTCAATGCTTTCTTGTGACAATTTTAAAGAATAACTATAGAAGACAACAGTGACTTTTGATTTAGAGCAATGTGAGTTACAGGCTAACCAAACTAGCTGATTGCAAGCATTTTCCTGGGATATCTTTCAATTTTAAAATATAAAATAGATACAATTGCTTGCACCATTTCTCCTATGAATACACTTAAGATGATGTGAAAAGACTGCAGCATATAATGACAGTAGAAAACACAGACAGTCTTTTTAAGGTGACTTGGAAGCTTGTCAGAAAGAAAAACACTCCTACAAGAACTCCTACAAACCATTTAGGTAGAGCATCCTCTTATTTTCTTGCTAAGCTTGTTGACAGAACTGTTGGCTCTCAGGGGAAACATGGAGATTTTCAAACTTCTTTGTTATCTAGTGGGGAGTGCCTCACTTTTTGCACATCTGACTACATAAATTGTAAAGGTTTCGAGAAAGTAAGTTGATTATCATTTCTGAAATAATTTCTGGTTTCAGTTTTCCAGTTCAGTCTTGAACATGCCTCAAAACTTCAAGCATTTTCTTAAAAAAAAAAAAAAAAAAAAAAAAGAAAGAAAGAAAGAAAGAAAAAGAGAAAAACACAACACAAAAGACAAGCCACAACAGTTCTGTATATTGAGAATGACTTCAGGAAAAATATCAAGTATCTTTATAGATACAGTACTTTCAGAAACACTGCCTCACAAGAACCTTAGGATTCCGTTGTACAAGAGCACAGCATAGACAGCAATGCTTCTCCCTGTATCAATGTGACTTTTCAAATTAATGATGATGATTTGGCCAGGCTTCCTTGGGGCATCAGCAGAACAAAATCCCAAGGATGGGTTCCAATATACTTTCTCAGTAGGTAGTGTTTGTTCCTTCTCATTGGCCCACTCTTTCTGACTCCTGTAGAGAGGTCCTGCCAATCACTCCCTTCTTTATTCATTTAGATGAACTGGTAAACAGAGGCAGAGCAAATTCTGGAACTGAATCTAGTTTTAGACAGAAACAGAAGGGCAGTTTAACTTCCACACTACGCATTCGTGCAGGACCAGCCACAGCCTGGCTGCAGAATCATCAGCACATTTCAGTGTGAATCAGAAGTTACATGCAGAACTAAAAATATAAGCTTTCTTTGGGATTACACACAGGAACACAGACACTGGATGAGTCAGTGAAGTGGATAAGTCCAATATGTTTACTTTGTGCATCAACGCATTTCAGTGTAGATTTCAGCATAATTCGATGCGCACAGAACGTCTAGAAAGGACGCAACTCCTGCTGTGGTCTAGGGGTCTGTACCACAAGTAAGGCCACTAGTCAAGCACGTGGCTGGAAGAGAGCGTTATAACCAAAAGGGCTATTTCTTAATTATTCTGGCTATAGAAATGAATTTTTAATTTGAAGAAGCAGTTTTATGCAGTGAAGTACATCCGGTTTTGTAAGTAAAAAATTCCGAGTCCAAAAGACTGACAAAAGAGAGTAATATTGATAAAGATCTATTGCAGAGACAAATCTAGTAAGGATTTGTCAAAGAAGATGCCAAATACTAAATTACAATGACTGACAGTATAATAGATGAGTTAAGGAAACAGTCTGCCATTTAGCATACAGTGGTTAATCTCTTGCAAGTATTTCCTGAAAAACAAAGGATACTTCTAAATTATTTCAGGAGTCAATGATTACCCAACACACCATGCAGCAGGCAATGAGAATGAAGTTATAAAGCACTAAAAGTTCCCATGCTCACAGATTGTCTGAACAGAAATAATTCAGGGATTCATACCTGTCCAAACAGGAGACTTCCATTTTCATTCAAAGAAAAATACTTGCAACTATGATATTTAATAACAACTGTGTTATCCTAGGATTGGAAATATTTTTCAACAGCAGAATGCCAACAGACTGACATAAGCATATCCTGCCAGCTGTATCTACTACCTTCAAAACCTGGCAAATTTATATCATGATTATAGTCACCTTGATTTTACTGTGAATGAACAGAAAACTGCAGACTTCCATACAGCACAAGCACATAACCTGAAATAACTCCACTGGTCCTTTTTTAAGAATGCACACAGTAGCTCCAGTCTCTCACTGACCTTGGCTGGAGTCCCTCGGAGAACAGGCTGCGCTCTCCCAGCACGAGGCAATCACCAGCTGGCTCGGACATGATAGATGTGAGCCATCCAGCTTCCTTCAATTCTGCCTTGCTCAATGAGACAGCAGCAGATTCCCAGCTCCTGAGCCAGAAAGATCCTCACAACTTCAAATTAACTGTCCTCAAGGCTACCTACTGTGTTTCTTGATCTTTGCAGTCTATCTTTCACTGTCTGTGATCATCCAGAGACGGATGGGCCAAGGGACGTCCAGCTGTGAAAGGATGTCGTGTTGCAGTTAATTAATACCAGCCATCCCCTCACTACCATCATCCTAATTCCCACAGTTCACAGCTACCATCCAGTATTGGGATGCACAGATGATGAAGTTTCGACCAGACAATAACCCATGTACTCTTCAGTCTCTTGTACAGAAACTCTTCTAAAGAAAAAATTCAGCTGTTTGGTTGCTGGTACTTCCGGGTGCAATTCTGCTCCACATTAAGGTATTTAAATTCAAGAGTCTACATGTGCCTTACAGGGCAGGATTCCACTGCACAAACACACACCTAGCTAAAAATAACTACATCTATCCTGGCATTTCATGGATATCCAAGACATCAGCAAAGGTTGTAACACGAGGCTCTACAGGAAGATTGTAACAGCAGTCTGAGAGCAAGTAGGACACACCACAGCATCTAAAAAGGCACTGGACCTATAACTTGGCAACCAGATCTTGCTATAGACAACTAAGTTTGTACTTCAGTCAGTGTAGCCTACAGAACTCAACAAGTGCAAAACAGATACCTACCATGTGATAGAGTTGCTCACAGATAAGGGGCTCAAACCCATGGAAACAGGTAATTTTCTCTGCTTGCATCCAGCTGTCACTCAAAACCAAAAGACCTACCCGGTAAGTCTTGTGTAGGATCTGCTAATCCCATGATGATGACTGTCTAGAACCTGTAAATATACAACTGAGTTGGATCCAGCTGAATCCTTGACCTCTGGTGATTACAGTGTGAGTTTAGATGAAGATATATACATTTGGGTGTCCTAATTGCAATCTGAATTCCACCTCCTGTGTCAACTTCAGTAAAATTCTAACATGAAGATTCAATGTAATTAGCTATGGAAATTTATTATTCATTCAGTGATGGATGATTTGTTAGATTTTCTATTTTTACAATATACTCTGTTAATTTTGCTATACCCCTACATCTCTAATTTCCAATCATATTGTACAGACACAGCACATAACTGCATTGCAGAAGCTGTCAAGAGACGCTGAGCTCTTGGAAGCTGCAGAGGGGATGAGAAAACTGAGAAATGGCAGATATGCTGGATGTCTGTCGTAATACTGAGATAAAAAAAAATCTTAATGGTTGAAAATATTGTAATTTCAGAATTTCTACACGAAAGAAAGATCTCATAGGAGGAGATGTGGAGAGGGAAGTGCCAAGCTCTCCCCAGTATCCAGTGATAGGAGGCATGGGAATGGTTCAAAGCTGCACCAGAGGAGGTTTAGACTGGGCATTAGGGAGCATTCCTTTACTGAGAGGGTGGTCAAGCACTGGAACAGTCTTCCTAGAGAAGTGGTTGATGACCCAAGCTTTTCAGTATTTCAGAGGCATTTAGACAATGCCCTTAAGAACATGTTTTAGCTTTTGGCCCTTAAGTGGTTAGGCAGTTGGACTAGATGATCGTTGTAGTTCCCTTCCAACTAAATAGCCTACTCTATTCTATTCTATTCTATTCTATTCTATTCTATTCTATTCTATTCTATTCTATTCTATGCTATGCTATGCTATGCTATGCTATGCTATGCTATGCTATGCTATGCTGCACTACGCTACACTATGCTATTCTAGTCTCTCTTTTCTGAATTACTGTTTCAAACTGAGTATATTTTCAAGTTGATACTTGTACTTCCTTTCATATATTGAAAAATTCCTCATCATCCTAAGAATTCAGAATATATTCCCCGTAAAACAAAATAACCAATTCTGATGTCTGTTTCTGCAGAAAGGCAGATTTTAAACAGCATACAGAAACTGTGGAAATCAAATATAGTTAGAGACTTGCTTTTGATATAGTATCTTTTACCATTCTCTATTCCTAAGGCCAATAGGGAATCCAGCTCTATAATGCTTTGAAAGATATAGATACACATATAGATACACACACACACATATATATAGCAAATATACACATATGTGGTAAAAGAACAATTGAATTAAGTATCCGGTACTGAAGATCATCCATTTGTATCTCTGTCAAGGCAATACATTTTCTGTTTGTCAATTCAAACCATATTCTACCAAAGGCCCTTTAAAAGTGCGCTGGATTTTGATCAGCTGAGAAATCAATCACGCTATATTTGTGTAGCCAGATGAACAGTTGTTATGAACTGGGTCAATAACCAAGGAGGAAATGGGACCTAAAAAGTATCATCTAGGAAGGAAAAGAAAAGGTCTCATTCCAAGTTAAAGCAGCTTCCAAACTAAGTTGTCAATGATAACCTGATTCAATCCAAATAAAGGATAAATTAGTTTCATTGTGTAAGATACAGCAGATATATAAAAATGACTTGTGTTGTTATCTTAGTAATGCAGTCGCATAGCAACAAGCTCAGTCTGAATGATCATTCTTTTATTAGCTTTGTGAATTATCTTACAGCTAGAAAGTGAATATTGGAGAGAATTTATCCTGAAAGAGGATTGAGAGCTTCATGTAGGCTGACATACTATAAAGGAGAATGGAAACTGGGCCAAGTAATGGAAATCAGAATCAAACAGGATTTGAGTTTAAAAATGTCCTGTGCATAGAAGCTGACTTTGAGAGTGTTTATTTCTAACAGTAATCACGACAATATAGCTGGACACCATCGCTCTAGTGAAGTTTGGATTACACTGTGTGATAATGCATGCACATGCACATTACTTCTTATATAACTGGGGGAAGAAATCACCAACATCGGAGATGGTAAAGACAGATGGTTCATCTTGCCCACATCATTGTAAACCCAGAACTGCGTGTTTTCTCTGGTGCTTTGCTGACTATAACATTTCCTTACTCAGGCCATAGTATGTCACTCCAGCGATGTTACAAAATGCCCATCAGCATGGTTGTTTATTCTGTCTTTATTTAAGGACAGTCAATGAGCTCAGCTGTTGAATGAGCTGCAGAACTTGAAGAAAACTTAAAACTTTGCTGAATTCATCAAAAAAGTCAAGGGAAATAAACAGGAAGAAATTAGCTTTTTTATTGTCATCATGTCTCACATTACTGTATTTTCAAGTAACAAAGCTTCCGTACTATAAGCATATCACTAAACTGAGGTCATATACTTTTTTTTAACTTCTTTGCAGCAGCGAAGGGTAAAGACAATGCAGCAGTGCTGAATAAAGTTGCATCTTGTGGCCATATTTAGTCACCTATTCAAATGTGGCCTCATTTACCAAGGCATTAAGCACTATCAATTTTTATTTTCTTCAGGATGACTTGTGGATGTTCTTGTGTGTCTGAAAAAGCAGGCCCATTTTTATACTGTTAACTGAGGACAAGCCTGCGGCTTTAAACACGGAAGCTGGATGACTTAATTCAACTCTGGATTACATCAGTCTCACAGTAGTTTTTCTCCATGGAAATCCAGGCAACTATACCGCTCTCAGAAGAGGTTGGTGCAGGTGCTAAAACATAGCCCACACCTCTCACAGGTAAGCTAGATTCTATTCTTCATTTTAAATAAGGAGAGACATTCCCTTTCAGTTCTCAGAACTCATTTGTGGGAACTGAAGCGTACAGCTGGAACAAAAATAACTGGTAATACATGATATTGTAAAATACCCACACTTCACAGTGAGCTGGAGTCTATCTCCTATCAATGTATACTGTTGCAAACCCACTTCCAGCCCCACGTTAGAACCCATCAATGAACTTTTCCTGAATATCTGGAGGTAATGTATTGCAAGTCTGGAATTTTACCTGGCTTGTGCCCTAGGGATGAAAGATGAATTTCACCTTCAGCATCCTCACAAGCAGTTCAGCAAAACTTTTTCTCAAGTATGCCTGCTACTAAATGTCACTTCTGCTGCACAGTGTAGGAAAAAGAGGAGACTTCTCATACTGCTGATGTCCAAAACAATTGATGGATTTACAAATCAAAAATAAACGAGTGAAATCTGCACAGAAGCCCACAGGCAGATGCACTTTTATGAACTTGAGTTTCTAGATGCCAAGAGGAATCATTCATCCAAAGTGTGTCAGAGTACTATGGTAATAAAAAAAACATGTGACAGGGAGTGTATTCTCCCCTCAAAAATAGCTGTATCTTGCAAGAAACAAAGGGTAACAACTGCGCAGCTAGCGAAACCCCTGATAATCTGGGGATATGAATCATAAACACTATTGAGCTGTGCCATTTCAACAAAATCACAGGTCCCTGTTACTGACCTTTCAAATCCACTCAGATATCAGACTGGTTGCTCCCACAGTGGGGGATAAGGACAGGCTGCACTGGCATTGATAAGACGCTACCTCTGTTTCCTCATAAGCACCACCTTGTAAACAAAGTATTAAAGAAGGAAAAGGAGGCAAGACTCTTCCTTTGGCTATAGTAAAGAAACCAGTCTTGAGTTTATTTCCTGGCTGATCGGACAGTGAAAACTGGGCACTGGCAGATATAAAGCGGGATTTTATCAGATGTACACAAGTAATATTGGGGAGAGGAGAGAAGAGAAAGAAGCCTCTAAAGGTAACTTCAATTTCTACTGAGGACTATAACTATACTTTTAACACTTCATGTTCAAAAGCGGTGGAGGAAGTTTGGCAGTTCTAAAAGAAAAGAGTCTCCCACTCTCTGGAGAACATCATTAGCCCATCATATCCTGACCCAGAACCAGCATGATGACAGAAGGATCCCAAAGATGTCTCTTTAAAATCCTTTTTCATACACACACACACAAACAAACACTCAAAAAACCCACCACATATCAACGCTTAGCAAAATAGCAAACTAACAGGTATCTTTCTTAAGCGGGGACATCGCCAGTGGCATTGGCTGAAATCCAAGCAGATATGTAGGTGGTTTCTAAGCCACGGCTACCTACAAAAATGGAACAAATAGGAGGGCTTAGGAAGGACAGAAACTTGATTGCTGTGGGTAAAGCAAATGTAAAATAAATCACAATGATGTGGCCTGTTGACAAACCAAAGTGAGAAAACATTAATGGCTGCATAGAGAAAAAAAAGCACAAAGGTAGGTGAAAGAGTATCAAATGCGTGAGCAGAGAATGGGCTAAATGTGATAATCTGTTTTCTGTGCATTATGTTGAGGTGAGTTTGTTTCAGTCATCCCACAGTACCATTGAAGAGCAAGGAATATGGGTCAGACATGAAAAGCTAGTGTCAAAAAGTACTGGCTGCAGTGGTGCAGGCCTTTCCTCTACATTTTCCCCTTTACTATTGAAATCTTCCAAGTAATTATTAATTAGAATTATTGTTATAATAATTCCTACTTTTTGCATATTCAGCATCATTATGCAGCTAAATGTTTAGTTTTCTCCTTAAATCTTTGCCGTTTGTCAAGTCAATCTCCCCAAACCCTTAATTATTTTAATGTTGGTCTTGGAATTCCTTCCAATTTGCAACAGATTTGTGATTTAATTTTATTTGAAAAATATGCAAATCTGACAGTATTCCAAAGAATTCACATTCCAGGTGTCACTCAACTTTCTACCACCATGCTTCTTGGTAATTTATGTGAAAACAATTATTAGACTTCAGTTTACTGTGAGAGGCTACTGCAGAAAAAAATTAAATGCTGCTGAATGCACTGACACCATTTTCGGAAAAGCATTGTTAAAAATATCTCTGAGATTCATAAAGGCTTAGGCTGGGGTGGAGGAGGAGGGAGGCCTAACAAGGTCGAGCTCGATACACCTAGTTAAAGCCCACTGAGTTCAACACATCTCTCATTGCTTTGAGTAGGCCTTCCATATGGCCAAGTCAAAAAGCCTAAAGACCAAAGCTATTCATCTATTCCACTCAGTCCTTTTATTTCCAAAGCAGTACTTCAGCCCTTCCATCTATTTATCCTCCGAAGAACAAACCCTGCAGATGTTCCCACCACGGTCATGGTATGTTATATAAACATCCTTCACAATTTCCTTCAGGAGTCAGAAAACAAGTGTCAGAAAAAGTCAGGAGCAAAAATGTGATGGTACGAGGACGTAATGCACAATAACCGCCGCAAAGACCCAGAACCTCCACCTATTTTGCCACTTCCTTTGGCTTCTAAGCAATTTATTTCTAAAAGCAAGTAGCAAAAAATAACGATGAGTTGGCTTAAGTGAAAATGAAAGGCAAAATCGTCAGGAACGATTATGAAAACGGTTATGAAAATAAGTTACAAGGTCTGCATGCATTTAAACCATGTATGTGAGTGCCCAGCTCTGCCCGCAAGAGCCATTCCACACAGCTCAGCACTGCTGCGGGGATGGATGTGGCTGCTCACATGGCTGGACTGTGTCTGGAAGAAGTAGGCCATGATTTGCAACATGCCTGATAGGCTTTTAATAATTAATCGGATAAGAATTCGCATGTATTTCCTGCCAAAGTAAAGCACAATTGTAAAACCTCACTGGTGTCAGGGTACAAAGTTATAGATGGTTCACTTCCCTCTCTTAGTAATAGATAATGTACTAAACTCCATAGAGGACAGCATGTGCAAACACTAATTGAAAGAGTCTCATTTATATATTAACACAATCCATACTTCCTATGTCCATCTTACATTCGGTCATTTATCATCTTACCCAGACCACACATACAGAGTGAGTCAAATGAAGATACCATAACAAGGTACCCATGGGGAGCCCCAACACCTCCCTCTCCAGTACCACTAATTTGAAACACAAAACAGCCCCCGGGGAGGAGTTCTCCAAGTGGGCAACATCAGCTGCGTTACCTTCTCCACATCGCCCCAGGGAAGCCCTGCCACAGGAGAGGCTGAGCACATCAGCAGCACTTCCATCAGAGTCACTTCCCCTTCCCCCTTTTTTGCTGTTTGGAAAGCAAAGAGGAAAAAGAAAAAAAAAATAGAAGGTGGCCCATGAAATTGCACAAAATCAGAGATTTAAAAATCATCTGGGGCTCAGAAAATCCATGGCTTCTCGAGGCTACAGTGTGCATTTTCCTCTGTCTTAATATGATCTTGGGAGAATGAACTACATCTCACATGGTTGTCTTTCTTCTGTTCTGTCGGGGATTGGCTCAAGGAGCACAGACATGAGTCCACCAAGCAACTGTACGAGCAGAGCCCATTTTAGTTGACATAAGTAGGCCTTAGTTAGCTTGTCTATTAGGCCGTGGGAAAGGGGGGAACGGAAAAGTACTAACTAAGGCAGGGTCAGGATATTTTTGAAGAGATAAGAGTCAGAAGAATGTGGGATGCGCATAGCTAGCTAAACCCAAGTAGGTGGAGTAAGTAAATGTGCTTAGCCTATTAGATAGAGACAAGTATGCATAATTATGGTATTTGGTATAAATGCACGCTATCTCGGGCAATAAAGTTGAAGTATGCTTTATCACTCATATTGAGTCGGCTGCATTTCTTCCTCCGTCCGCTCGGGTCTGGAACTCTGATGGGATTTCTCTCTGCACTGTTCCACTTTTGATGAGTTACTTAAACAGGTGACTGGTCCCAAGGCAGGAAACTAAAGACATCTCTTCAGACTCAACACAACTAACCAACCACTGTGGTTAGTCAGAACTCCTCACTGTTCGAGTTAAGTGTGAAAAAGAGAGAGGTCTCATCTCTCATTTCCTAACTTCTCCCTTCTCCATTAAGAAAAAAAAATGGTGCAGGAAAAGATACAGTATTGTGCTGTTCAAAGCACCGCTACCAGCTGCAGGTTACAGCAACCTGAAAGACGGGAGGTGACACTGGCTGCATCCTTGTTTCTAGAATGAAAACTTCCTTTATTCCAACCAAGAAAACAGCCTGTGCATTTTCATAATTCCAGGCAGAGTAAGGATGTGTTACTAAAGTGTTCAGATTTAATCATATCTAACATTGATGGTACAGCATGATGCTACCTCAACAAAGACTCATGCTATTTTCTGCCTTCCTTCCCCCAGCACGACATCATCAGGTTCTGTGAAGCAAAGTGGAAGAGAAATGAGATGACACCAATATAGGGAAAGCATGGTAGCCCAGGGCATATTTTTTATGCCTTTAATTTGCAGTTTCTGCACCCATTTGGCATATGGGTGCAGCTTAGGACTCATCTCCCTTTCTCAAAGCTATGATTGATTTCTGAACATAAAATCAGTCACGAACAACGAATTTCTGTGTAAATATCATTGTGACTAACTCAATCTAACCCTGCAAATCTTGCTTCCAAGATGAATACAAATAACAAAATCTGAAATTGATGTCTTCATTACATCCTTTGTTGTGAAAATCAAAATGTAATTCAGATCTATTGTAAAACTTGCAATAAACATGTCAGGAAGAAAGAGACTGGAGCTGTTTTGGAAGCAGCTATATGCTGCCTAAATCAGTCTTTTGTGCCCAGGACTCTGACAGAGATAGATAGCACAGATTTCTTTTCAAATGTCTCATACAGGAGAAAAACCCTTCAATGTCACGGATTTTATGTCTCTTTTATATTTTGATCAATGACTGCTGAATTATATATGTGTGCATAGAATGGAACAATAAGGCATTTTAGGTTAGTCTGCTGGCAAGCTGCATGGACATCACTCACATCGCAACCTGCCTAATCAAGGTTCAGGTATAATTTTTCAACATCTCCTTCCTGTGCTTCAGCTATCTGTGCAAACAATGATATATTCATGCCAAGTTACAGAACATTTTCTTCCTGCTTAGTAACATTCCCAAGGATGTGCTATCAGAGCTTCTGGTCCACCTTACAGTAAGTCAGCTATTTTATGCTCAGCTACGGTTCCATAACTGGATATGATGACACAGCATTTTAAACATTTTAAAAATTTAACATTTAGTAACACACAGGGTCAGCTGCCATTTGTTTGCCCTCTTCTTGTTATTTCTGAGCTGGATTAAAAATCTGCCTCCTTTTCAGTTTCACTGATAGTTCAGCCAGCAAGTTAAACCCAGAATTGCCAATGATGCAAATAAAGACTTCCCAAGAACTTTAAATTCTGCAGAAGGCAAAAGAGGGTTGAGTCACCAAATTTAGTTGCAAACACTGGCAAAAACCAAAGTGCATCGGGCTCTCTGTACACGAGTACTGAGAGATTTGAACAGCATTGCATACTATACAACTGCACCGAAGTAAGTCCTGGAGCCTTTTCTAGTTTTTGCAGTACCAACGTGCCCCTAAAATACTGAGGATGGCCTTTGCGCACAAGACATGTCTGTGTGAGGCTTCTGCAGCACGGCTCTCATGACTAGTTGGCAAGAGGCATCTTTATAAACACCCTTCTGCAGTAGCTGAGAACTTATGCAGTCAAAGCTGATGCTTCCAGCTATCTCAAGGAAAACAGAAAAGAGCAATGCAGAAGTTATGTCCTACGATAGCCTCTGTTTGCACAAATTAAATAAAACAGAGGCTATGCAATGGTATGAATGTAAAAACATTTTGCATCACTGTTTGAACTGGTTTTAAAATAACATTTCTTTTACAGACATCTTTCCCACTTTTCAGTTTTGCCAGATGTAAACAGTAGGTTTTTGTACAGACAATGGAATACATCACCTGTTCTGTGCAGCTTCTACAATAAATCTGATTATTAGAACTAAAAAGAAATACGGAAAACCCAGAAAATTCTGTTAAGGAAGTGCACAGCCTTACTTTCACAGATATGCCAAGCTAAACAGAGTACTCTTCACAAAAGCTTTCGAAAATATCTCCTTAATTTTCAGAGCTCTGCCTCTTTGGTCTATCATGATTGCTTTTCTCCTTACCCTCCTGCCTTTCTGCAAGATAAAAAGGCTTGGTTTATGCTCTTAACTTCAAGAACTAGCACCATTATGACAAGAAAATTGAGCTCAACCAAAATAATTCCCAGTTGCAGTGAATGTGCCATTAGCTCATGATGCACAGTGAGGTGTGCTGGGCACGGACAAGTTGGTATGTCACTTCTCAAAGTGCAAAGATTTCTACTTGCTGCTTTCTACAATCAGAAAAGGCAAATTAAATTGATGGACTTAAATAGGGCAAATGAAAGGCTGGCTGAGACAGGTTGGGATCCCTAACACACTTTAATGCCTTTTCCTTCTCAAGCTCTAGATATCCATTGTTCAGCTGAATGTCATTAAGGCTCCACTTAAATTAGAATCAAACAAACAAACCAAAAAAAAAAAAAAAAAAAAAAGACAGTAAAGGGAAGCATAATGAGTTTTTTTTGTAAACTACTTGCTTTAAAATACCGCAGTATGCTGTAAGAGAAAATCATGCTAATGAAAAGTCAGATATACCCAAGCATAAGAGTCTAGACTAAACCTGTTGGTCTGTCTGCAGGAGAGCAAAGTACTATCATTAGCATCATAAACGCCTTCCCAGTTACTTTGCACTGATTTATTACACAGCTTTCAGCAATGTCCTGCAAACACCATCAGTGTTGCTACTACACCGAGCTTTTTCTGGTTCTCAGAAAAGAGAAAGTTTTTTCTGAAGAGTCAATACTAAGCAATCTAGTAGTTTAAAACTTCCATGTTAAACCCAGAGCAACATACCCTCCCTACTTGGATTCACTTCACCTCTTAGATTTATAGCTGGGCAAATGGGTGCACACAAAAGTCCAAAATCAGGACCTTTAATAGATGGCAAAACCAGCAAAGAGCAAAGAATATTGTGATGGGTTGAAAACCTACATATAGGTTTTATTTCTATACATGTCATCTGCTTTAATACAGTGCTATAATGTAAGTGCTCTCAATCTCACTCATAAAGACTGAAACAAGCACAAAATGACATTTACTGATCAAAGCGTGGGACTTCTAATGTATCCTGTGTTTCCTTCAATTTTTGAAACATAATTAACCTGTCACTCACTAGTTGTTTGGTGGATATGCCATGCAAGAGTCTCAGAAGTCCACACACTTCAGTAAGTGACCAGTGCCTCCATGGGAGGTGCTCACACTAGTTGTGGAACCAGAAAAAAATGCAGTTATTTTGTGACACGTACACTTAATGATGTCAGGTTGCCATTTATGGAAATTCTATCACCCAACAAACACCGCATCCTTGTGGTTCCCTCTCAGTACTCAAATTTCACTATAATTTAAGTAAAATTCACTATAATTTCAGTCCAGAACAACTTCAGGTTCCAAGTGACAGCAAGTGGCATTAATCAGACGTACAGAAAGTCACTGTGTGATTTACAGTTCACTGGGCCCAGTAAGTCTTAAGGTTTGAAATCTTACAAAGCTATTTCATTTACTTTACTTCTTTTAGCATCAACTTTTCCCAGCTTGATCAAGGGAAAGGTGGAAAATAAATAATTCAGTTTGTCACCCATCAGGCTGATTTCACAGGAAACTTTTATTTACAAATGTGGAGCTAAACTCAGTTTGGAATGTGAGATCTGTAATGGATTTCCAGCAGGTTTTACACCAGTTTGACTGTCCAGCACTCTTACACTACACTGAATTTCACAACAGTATATTTCAGCAAATCTGAGCAATACAATGTGAAGAGTACTGAGAAATACCTTTGTTATATTTATAGGCACCAAATGCCCCTGAGAAGTTATTTTTTGATGGTTTACCATTTGCAGAGTTCAATCAGAACAGCACGTTACGGGAAACAAAGCAGAAAAAGTATCACAGTGATTTAGATAAAGTCAATTCTAAAATAATCCCAACATTCACACTTTACAGATAGTGAAACAATTGCTTTACTCAGCTGAGAGTGTGGGAAATAGGAGGGAGTGATCAGAAACATACTGATTGCTTCAGAAAGGACCTGTTGCAAGCAGCCTATAACTTGGTCCTTTAAGAACTGGGCTTCATGCAGTAAAATGGTTTTATCAGTGTATGTGAGAGGAATGTCAAGTACAGGTAAGACATTATGCACAAAAGTCACACACATGTGGTTTCAAATCCATGTCCCTGAGTGTTGTGTGTTTAAGCAAGTAAATTATCACAGTTTATAAAGAAGTTGTTTCTCTACCAAGACATATCATTGATGCTCAAAAATGGCATGACAAAATGAACCAAATTAAATAAATTTAGAAATCAATTTTGGAGTACTGTCTTCACATTCTGAATACCCTCATCCATTTATAGCCAGATAGAAGGAGCTAATGTGGCCCCCTGTGCACACACAAAAAAGTGATACTATTTTGTTCACACACATTTTTCTTCACTCAGAGAAAGTGCCACATCTTTGAATCATGTTTGTTTTATTTGTCTAGTAGGAAAAAACATGTTCCTCCCAGGAACACTTACAGTCAGCCTGCATCTGACACAAAAGTCTGTTTTAAATGTTCAGTGTTCATTCCATAACCCCAAAATACCTTGCAATAAAAGAAGAGTAGAAGACAGAAAGTCAGTACGAACCCAACACCTCCTCTAGAGTACCTACTGGCAGTAAAGCAAAAAGGGAAGATACAGAGATAAGACCAACCTGTGTTGTCCATTGGCTCGGGGCAGGCAGAGCTCCTGCCCTCTGAACTCAGGATTCAGCTGGGGAACCTCCTCAATGCAGGAGAATTCAAAATGAGGAAACAGCCACTTCTAATACGCAGCAAATTCAACTCCATCAAAGGTTTGCAGCTGAGACATTATACTCCAAGTGAAGTTGCACTGGTATGCGTGGAAACTGAGTAATCCATAGCACTAGTTTTGCTCTCTTATTTTTCCCTTTAGCATCTTCCCTTCACCTTTTGGATCAGCACCCAAAACCACGCATACCTATGAGACAATCCCGACTGCCTTACAATTTCAGGCAAACGATACAACATCCACATAATCTGTAAAATGAAGCAGCTTTTCTGCACTGTATCCTTGTAATTATTTTGGTGTTTACTGTGTTTAATAATTTGTGTAGACGTTCTGTGACTCTAACAAAGATTAACTTCAGAAGAATCATATTAGTGTTCCTACACTCCATCACCCTGTTGTTTCTTTTCATAAATATAAAGCTCTTACCTGTACATGAATAATCATCAATGCGTATATATCCTGTTTTGCAGATGCACATAAAGGATCCTGGTGTATTTACACACATGGTATTCTCACGACAGTAGTGCCGTCCTTCAGCACACTCATCGATATCTGTGAATAAAGTAAAGAGGAACACGAGTCAAATTCAGCAGCGTTCTTTGCAACCTCTCAATATAACGCTATTCACTTCTATCAGTAGTGGGTTAGATTCAAAAGTTACTTGAATTTTGGAAAGTTTTTTGGCTTTCTCCTTTAAAAAAGCTCCTTGAAGTGTTCAAACAAGAGAATCAGCTTGAGCTTTCAGTGAACAGCTGTTAGTAGAGTTACAAAGAAGATTACATTGGCTTACATCTTTCCTTTTGAAGGGCCTATGATGTTATTCCTACGATTTAAAGAAGAATAAAACAAATAACTGGGGTCCCAAACAACAGACCAACTGCCTCAGCACTGCAATGTCATCCATCACTGTACCTATATAGTCAATGCAGTAATCTGTATACAAACACACTACTATAGACATACTATTATGCCTCTGATCTAATAGGCATTGTTGCTTGGGAAGAAACTGGAAGGAACATGGTTATACCTGAAAAGGCATTGAAACTTACTATATAATGTTTCTCTTAGTAACCAGACATTAATTTTGGTACATATAGACACATCTATACAGATCTCTATACATATGTATATAGATACATATATGCGCACTATATCTGAAAGCAACATGAAAGAATCTGATTTATAGAAAGACATGCTCTGACAGAAAAAACTGCAACTTGTTAGGGTGGAATACCTGATGCAGTATAGTGTCCTAGATATAAACCACTGTAGGCATGAACTTCAAAATCTGACTGGTTTTGGTACACCCTTGGGCTGCAAAATCAGAGGTATTTCTTGTAGCAGGTTATATTTCAGTGGTAAAACAAAAAAAGCACCGCAAATAAGAAAAAAACCCTTCTGTACAGTATAATTATGTCACAAAGAAAAGTTATATTAATTTGGAAGTGCTTAGTAGCATGCTGTTCCTGTAATACTAATGATAAAGACAGCATTACTGAGATGCTCTGTACATCTAGTTATATTGTCATGTGATGTGCCACTGAACCTTGCTATAAAAGTACATTAAAAATCAAAAGGGTTATTTTTGGCTTGCTTTTTTTCCTGTTCATCATCTTTTATCTCCTCCCTGTTTTCAATTATGTTTACAGCTTTCAGAGTTGACAAAAAAAAATCTCTGGATGTAAAACAGTGTTGTGTTCCAGAATCTGATGATAGTTCAAAACAACAGACTTGATATATGAACTCAAATCAAGGTTGACTTCTTAATGCTGTGATGCTAAATGGCAGCAGTGTTAACTCCTGTAATTTACTGCTGCTTAGGTTGTATGACTGTCTCCCAATTCACCCTCACTCCCTAGTGTCTTTAAATCAATAGTGCTTACCAACTGTACTCCCTGACTGCTTTTTTTTCCCCTTTACATTCCCAGAAGAAAATTTGCCTTCCAGTACAAAACAATGCAACACATGGAATATTAACAATTCTGTAGCCATTTCCTAATTTGACTCAGTTTTGGAAAAAACTATTTTCACCAGCTCTCTGCCCAGTGCAACTCTTTTGCTGGATTCTGCTGGAGAAGCTGGGGCCAGTTGGCCACAAACCATGAAGGTGTCCACTGCTAATGCTCAGGGTGGTGAGGCCAGCTTGTTTTGCACAAATTCAGTTCCTAACAGCTTCACATCCAATATACTTCAGCTGGTTTCCACCCCTTCCTTTCCCTGTAAGCTCTGCAGGCACAGAAGAATCATAGCTCCATTAGGATGTTGGTTTTGAAAAGCTAATTTTGTAATCTTCATGTACATATACACTTACACAAATAAATGAGTATTTACAATCAGCACAGTGAGCATACTAAGGCTTAAAACACATCTAGTGACAGTCCTCTAAGAAATAAAAAATTTTTAAAAATTAAAAAATTATAAAACTAAACCAAATCAAATCAAATCAAAAAAACAAAACAAAACAAAACAAAACAAAAAAACCACACACACACAAAAAAAACAAACCAAACCAAACAACAACAACAAAAACAAACAAACAAAACAAAACAAAACAAAACAAAACAAAACAGAAACTATCACAAGACTACCAGAGAGGCAGCTGGTTTTCCATGGAAAGTGGAAAATGGCACTGATCTCCTGATGTACAGATGTTCAGCAGAAACATAAAAGTGCAGTTCACAAAATCAGCCAGCAGTTACAACATATGCCTCAGCTACTACCACAAATGATGCAACTCGTGTCTTTCATGGTTCTAGTTCACAACTCCATATTAAATTAATGGTGTTGATTTGTATTTAAGTAACAACATCAGTCTTCGAGTAATTAGAGGCCTTATGTTCTTGGCATCAACAAACTGCCTAGGAGCCAGCTTTGACACCCTCAAAAAATTCTACTTAAAGATCCAAAATCTCAAAAGCATTAAAAAGAACTTTCTTAAAGCTATATTAATGATTGCTTTGGCAGGTAAATAGCCACAGGAGACATAAAACACTAATGCTTTTCATTTTGCAGTGAAAACTTAAAGCCAGAGCTACTTTGACTCAAGGCTAATAATTTAGAAGCATTCTAATGAATGCTTTCATTTTGCCAACATACCACATATTGAGGTTTTGCAAAATGTTTTATTTATAATTGCCTTTATTTCAAAACCTTGCCTGTTCAATTGTTACCAAAAAAAACCCACCCCACAACTGATGAGGTTAGCTTCGAATTGAAGTGTTTCATTTGAACAAATCTGATATTTTTTTTCAAACGCATTTACAAAGATATTGTCTACATTTTTCAAACACTTACTGGAAAACAAAACTCTTTCCTACCCAGCTCTCTAGAAAACCTATACAGAATGCAAATGAAATAAAGTTGTTGTTATTATTATCACTACTGTCACATTATTATATTACATTGGTAGCCAAATCAAGTGTCAAAACTCCATTGCTGTACACCATGGACACACAGCTGATAAAAAGTTGCTTTTACAAACAGTTTGCAACTTCGGCACTAAATTATATCACCACAAAAGATAATTCATACGAAAAGACTAAAATAACAGTCAAATGACAACTATTCACACAGAGATTGACCAAACTAAAAACATGCAATTCCATTCCCCCTTTTGCACTCTAAATATAAGCTTCATATACATGAGGTTAAGGTATTACAGATCAAGGAAGAGTGATTCGGGGCAGGGAGAGAGCCCAACATCTGTTCTCTTTCAAAGCTACCAAAATAAAAGCCTTTTCATCCTCCTTCCTGGTTGAAACACTGGTGTAGCCTTTTATTCACCTTTAAATACAAATGCACTAAGTACAACAGAAAACCTGATGCATTTATCTTCATTTTCCCCTGCCAAAAAGCCTAGTTAGCATATTAATGCACATTAATGTCTTATTGTTTAGCCAGTAAGATGCTGAAGTCAGATCAACAGGATGAATGCACCACTCCAATGGCTCTACACATTCAACAATAAAGACTTGTGTGCTTCAAGCCTGTGATGTGATACTGAGCCACCAGCTGTGATGTACTGACAACAATGTAGTCATGGAGATCATCAACCTGCTCTGTTCCCAGTGGAACAGATAAAAGACGCATCTCTGGGAAAACTGGTTACTGCAAAAGTGCTTGGAATCTGCACTTCAATGATTTATTTACACTTGCAAAAACATCAAAACAACAACAAAAAATCCTTTCTTTATCCCCTCAAGCATTCAAACAAAATTGATGCAAAATATATAACCCAGGAAAAGTTCCTCTGTATTCCTTCTTCCTGCACCCTAATGAGATTGCTTCCCCAGAGTGAAATTCCCAGTTATGTTTTACAGTCCCATTAATAAGAAGAGAACTTGACCTGCAATCTATAAATCATTGTTGACCGAAGCCTCACGCTAACAAACAAAGCCTTTCCTTAGGCCTCACTATCCATCATTGCCTTTATCCACCACAAAAGCCTGCCAGAACAAATGAGTCTGGTAGTAATTCAGTAAATCTGGGCTGTAAAGAGAGGACGCTATTTCTAGAACTGAGGATCCTTTATGGATAGTGCCCTGCCTCCAGCCATTGCCTTTAAAACTCAATGGTAGCTAGCATCAGTGATCTCCCTGATCACACTTACAGAGGCATACAGTGGGCAGGGAGATGCTCTTGCAGGATTTTGCAACAAATAATACTCAGTAGCTAGGAAGACAGCAAACAGGAGCATAAAAAGCTTTATCTATAAAAATTTATTTCATAAGTGCATAAAAAAATACCCTGAAAACAGGAGCAGAGTAGATTAGATCTATAATTTAAAAACAAGCAAAAAACCACATTTTTTTTGGTTAATGAAAGGTTCTGTCTTTGCAGCCCATAAATATGACACCCCATATTTACCTGCTAAAGAGGATAATGCTTTTCCACTTCTCCCACACACCCTCCTAAGCAAACTTCCATCCTGACCCGAGGTCTTCATTGCTAAGAGCAAGGGCATCATTTAGGCACCATTCCTGCGAATCTTGGGCTTCTGCTGAGAATCACAAGGATGGCTGTCGGTAACAATGGTCACCATAAAGGTCTTTCAGGCCCTTATTTTTATCACTGCTGACCTGACTCGTACAGAAATAGACAAGCTGGGAAAGGTTGAGACTTTCTCATCTGGTCCCCGGCCTAGAAAAAGGGCATCACAAGATCAGCAGATGTTACTCAGCAATTAAGGGGCTATGCAAGAGGAGAATGAACGGTGTCCAATCATATCAACCGTTACCATTGAAAAAGATAAACGTGGACTTAAAACCAACACAACCTGTCCTGCATCCTGGACAGGGTGACAAAGGAAAAAAAGTTCTGTCCTTTTTCCTTCTTTTTGTGTTCCCTTGATAGAGAATAGCCCTTCTTTTCTCACCTTCTACCTCTGACATCAAGCTTTTCTGCTGTTTTCCTCTGTCACTCATTTTCTACCTGAGTAAGCTTGGTCCTCCCTCCAGATCTTGCTCACCTTGTCTCTCCTCCTGTCTTCAAACCATCCCCTCATCAACTCCTCCTCCTTAAAAGAAAAAAGACCATAACTTCCATTACTTTGAAGGAAGATCCCATCAGCTTATCCATCTGTGAAAAGATCGGGCTTTTTCCTTTCATCACCAAACACACTAACTCAAACTCCCACTTCCTAATTGCTCGAGTATAGTAAAACTTTCCGGTTCATTGCTCCAATAAAAGTGTTCACAGTAGGGTGTCTCCCACTTCCCTGACCATATTTCTGAGCTCCTGTTCTCTCCAGGCTCCATTCGCTTTCAGCTACAACCAGGTTTCAGTATCTCGCATGCTTTGGTTTCCACAACACTATCCTCCTATGTGTCTCTTCTTGCAGGTACCCTTTCTCACTCGCTGTCTAAGAGGACAAAGTATCTCAGGGTTCTGGCACAGCCTTTACTCCTTCTCCTCCCGCTACCATATCTAGGCTCTCCACCACCAGGCAAGTCTATGATTTGACTTCTGCTGTTACTGCCATCACTCACAAACCGATCACCGCACTTTTGTTTTGCTTTTCTCTATCAAATCCAGCATAGCAGTTTTTCCAACTGACATATTCCACAAAGGATGTTACCGTCAACTTCCATCAAAATTGTCTATTTTCTCACAATCTCACATGTTATTTATTCCAGCTGACTGCACTCATCACTACTATCCTCTATAGATAATCTTAGACTTTTTCTTCTCCTTTTATATATATATATGTATGGCCCTGCGCCTTTGGTGTTAACAACAGTCAGTAAAAGACCTAGCTCCAACAGCTACATTACCAAGTGTTCACACATATATGATCTACCTTTGTTTTTTGTTGTTGTTTGGGTTATTATTATTTTTATTTTTCCAACTTTTCTGTATTTGTGTATCTCCTCCCCCAAAAGAGAAAAGCACTAAAACCTAAGAAATCACAATATAACTAACCTCATGAACCCACTACAAGAACATACCCCCATGCACTAATTTGTTGATAAAACATACTCAGGGTTACACGAAGACCAAGGAGAAAAAATAAAATAACTTTCCACCATCCCCATCATGCTGCTCCGAGCAAAGAACCTGGGCCACTAACAAGTCACTCTAGCCATATGTAGGGAGGGTAAGAGGAAATGGACAGCTACTTGTATCTATTGATTTTTATTGAATTATTAATGGACCTTAAGAGAAACAGGGTGAGCTGGATTATAAGTGTTAGCACTGTTGTAATTGAACTAATAAGAGGTTGTTATGACTTGACTAGACTGCTAAAGCACCTGTTGGACTAAAAATAAATTCTATATATTGGATCTTCACATAAGGTGGGCTCTTTCCTCACCCAAAACTAAACTGCATAGATAACTCATACACACATTGTACACTTTGTGGTGCTTTTCCATTCACATTATTTTAAATCTCTGATCTTTGTTTAAGTTCTCTATTTCTGTCCATCTCCTGTAGCCTGAGACGGGGCTATTAGGACAGAAAGTATTTTCGAAATAAAGGCAAAGTCACTCAAGGTCTACATTCCTTGACAGAAGCTCTATACAGCTTTGAAAGGACAGAATACAACATTACAGCATTTCAGAAATATAATTTTTAACAGTACAAAGAGTTGTTTTTATCTCAACTTGCCCCAGTTTTTGAAAAGGAAGAGACTGTTGAGATAAAACTGTCCTTGTTGAACATGCAGTAGGAGATTACTGTTCAACAGCAGCCCATGCAAGCGAGTTGCTTGGCAGAAAATGAAATCGGCATCTCAGTCTCATGAAAACATTACTGGACTCCACATACATTATGTAGTTTAAAAAATATATATCACACAGGAAATTTTTGAAAACAAATATTGTCTACCATCATGTAATGTTTTACTTGGCAAACTGCATCTTCTTACTATTTAATGTCTTATAATTAATTCATATGGTAATGTATAAATGATAAAACAAGTAATTATACATAGTTATCTGTCAGACATGAAAGCATCTCAGGGGGGCTTTCCTTAGGCATCAAATAACTAGTCTGATGTAGCTGAATACTGCAAATAAAAAGGATGTTGTATATGATTAATTAGCGCATTCCAAAAATCAGCTTACTGAAACCCCAGTTCATGATCCATCCCCCTTCAACACTGCACTTGGTTAGAAATAGGTCTTTAAATTTGAATTGCAAAATAATATTTTTCTTCTTTTTAAAGTATGACAGCTTCTCATAACTTTGAACTGTGAATGTCAAGAATTCAGAAATAACTTGCCACTGTTAGTGTTTTTGTTTGCCCCTATTTTAAAAGGGGAAAAAGAAGCACTAATATTTTTATACAGAAACTACAAATATATATCAGATTATTCACAGGAAGAGGCAGCTCAGACTGTACTGCACATGTGTATTTTAAAACTCCTCATCAAATGACAGAAGCACACATAACAGGATAGCATCTTGTCCTGGTTTTGGCTGGGATAGAGTTATTTTCCTTCCTAGTAGCTAGCATAGTGCTGTGTTTCAGATTTAGGACGAGAATAATGTTGATAACACACTGATGTTTTAGTTGCTGCTGAGCAGTGCTTCCACTAAGCCAAGGATGTTTCAGCTTTTCATACTGCCCTGCCCAGAAGTGGGCTGGGGATGCACAAGAAGCTGGGAGGAGACACAGCCAGGACAAGTGATCATAACTGGCCAAAGGGATATTCCACACCACATGACATCATGCTGAACAAAAAAACTGGGGGAAGTTGGCCGGGGGGTGGCAGCTGCTGCTCAGAGACTCGCTGGGCATCAGTCAGCAGGTGGTGAGCAATTGCATTGTGCATCACTTGTTTTGTATATTATTTTATTATTACTATTATTCATTCCTTTCCTGTCCTATTAAAGTGTCTATCTCAACCCATGCATTTTACCTTTTTTCTGATTCTCTCCCTCATCCTACTGAGGCAGAGTAAGTGAATGGCTGTGTGGTGTTTAGCTGCCTGCCAGTTTAAACCTACAACATACCTGTAAACTTCAGTAAGGCCCCTGATGGTGAGCTAGACTGTATTTAAGGTTTGGATAGGGTCTAAAGCATGCAGCACATTCCTGAAAGATATCTAGTAAATAACTGCCTGTTGTACAGAAAGAAGTGGTGATATCACAACTCAGCTGTCTCTCAAATAATTCCACATTAGTTAGAGCACCATAGCAGATAGAATCACTGTGGCTGCTATTGCTCTGCACTCTTCATAAATTAATATTTATTTTAAATTCAGTTTGGTTTAATGCCAGGCATTTATTCAAGCTCTTGGGGATCCAGCCTCTATGTATCATTATGACGTGTTGCACTTTTATACTGAGGTTTTAAAAGTTACAAAAGAAAACCATCCATCTGGCTGTGCATATTTCATCACAGTGACAACATCTAATTCTTCCAGTAGTCAACTCCCACCTACCAGTGAAAACTGGAAACAAAATTAAGGTTGTATTTTCTTTTCTCTTTGCTTTGAGGTTACAGATTTAAGCAACTTGTATGAAAGCTTCCACCTTAATTTCTTATTTAAAAACAAAATGCAATATATGCTTTTATTGCTGTTGGAAAAGGGCTGTTCTCAATACAACAAAGCATCTCCTGATCAAGCACTGGTAGCACAGAGGAGTTTCAAAGAGTTTCCAAGAGGCTCCCTTCATATGATTAATCTCAGCTTTTTTTTTATCATAGTAACATCACAGTCAGTGATGGGTGGACGATAGAATCAGTCTGATCATAATTTCTGTAGAACTAATTAAAATCAGATAACACTGAATCACATCCTGCAATTTGTACACATACAAATTATCCCACTGTTACAGGTGGCAGAACTATCTGTACCCCAGTATGCACCACGCTTTATGAAATGGTGTCAGGGATACTACTCATATGCTTTAAGTTAGGAATATGCTTTATTATCTTCCTGAGTAGGAGCCACGGCAGACAAGAAGGACTTCGCCTACACTGACACATTAGAACTGGCATGGTAATTCTTAGTGTTTAGATTTCTCATTAACATAAAGATGGAAATAAGATGACACACACTGTCTTTGCTGAAAAAATTATTAATAATTAACAATATACTGATATTATTTAATATTAATGTTTAATTTTAATATTAATAATGTTTAATTACTTCTTAATAGCTATTTGGAAATAACATTCTGCCCTCCTGGAGTGAAAGTTTTTCTTTCTGCTTGATTAGTTTTCCAACCCAACCCAAAACGACAAGGTAATGACTCAAACACTGCCAGCTGATAGAGATGGAAATCTTTATTTCTTAGCTATATGTAATGCTATTGCCACATCTCACTTACAAAAATAATTTATGGATGGAGAAGCTTGGGTAACCGTCTCAGTTCCACAAAACTGGCAGTATTCCAGACTCTCACCCAAAAAATGTGGTGCATATTATGAAGAGAGAAAAGCTAGCAAATAGCCCAATACTACTTATCGAAGACCTAGAGGACTTAATAGAAAACATTTTAATACTGTGGGGTTCATCTTCATTACAGAGCTCTCTATCTAACTTAAGCTTTTATCAACATTACACTTGCTTAAAGAAAATATGCATGGTTTATTACTGCACTCAGCCAATATGCTGCAACATGTATCCTATTGCAATTTGAGTATCATTATTTATCTTTTGTAAGATTTCTTCTCTTCACTGCAACCTGTAGAAATCAGGCTCACTCTAAAAATGTACTTTATTTTTGTAATCCAGTAGGTAAAAACAGGATTAACAATAAGATTAACAATAGATTGTAATAATTAGATAAGTGAAGATGTGTAATGTTTCTGTTGTTGAGGAAGAGAGTTGAATAATACATTATTATTTTTACCTGAACACAGGGATAAATTAGTAAATCTTTGCAGGCAGAATGAGAACATACAGCTCTGAGATGAGGGAAATCTGATGAGGTCCAACCAAATGGCTCTTCCAACATGCTTCAGATATCTACTCTGGAAAGAGACAATTCATCCTCTAAAACTGCTTAGTTCCCTCCACTGATGATGACTTAAACCAAGCAGCTTATTCAAAAGTAGATTTCTAAACTGAAGACCTTCTCCCCTTGAGAGACAATCATCAGTTAAGCTGATATAATCCTCAAATGTAGAAGTCATTCAGTCTTTGGTCTCATTTCAGCTGCTACACTTGAAACTGGGACAAACACAGCAACATCAGAGAAACTAGGAGAGTTACTGAGTAAAAAGCACAAATAACAATAAAAATGGAAAATGGTTTCACAAAAAAAAATGTTTAATAATATTAAATGATCCCAAATTGTTATGTTAGCTAGGTTGTGTAATGTGCAACTAGTACAACTAAATTCCCAAATATCAGAAAATAAATATTAGGGTCCACACACCCATAAGGTAAATATGTGATGTCTGGAGGGTTGACCCTGTTCAGGAATTCATCAACAAGTGAGCAATGTTCACTTGTTTCCCCTGCCAGTGGGATGGGGGGGGAGAATCAAAGAGCAAAAGTGAGAAAAAACTCATGAATTGAGATAAAGACCATTTAATAAGTGAACTGGGAAAAGGGGAAATAAAGGTGATTCAAAGGCAGTCACTCTCCATCTCCCACCAGCAGATTGATGCCCAGCCAGTCTTGAAGCAACAGCCACCTCAGAAAGAGTACCCCCGTTTTTACTGCTGAGCATGATGTCATATGGTCTGGGATATCCCTTCAGTCAGCTGGGCTCAGCTGTCCCAGCTGTGCCCCCTCCCAATCTCTTGCCCACCCCCAGCCCACTCACTACAGGAGAAGTGAGAAACAGAGACGGCCTTAGCACTGCACAAGAACTGCTCAGCAATAGCTAAAACATCCAGTGTTGTCAACGCTGTTCTAGTCACAAATCTAAAACACAGCAACATACTATGAAGAAAATTAACTCCATCCCAGCCAAAATCAGTATAAGGTGTAAAGCAGCCTCTGCATTGGGTAAAATCCCCTTGATAAAGAAGCAAATAACTTTTGTCAGATAATGTTCAGTCCTGGTGCTGATAGAAGATTTCCGTATTCTCCTATATTCTTTCTTGAGCTTACTCTCATCTCTATTTAATCAGCAATCCTTGATAACACTTCTGAAGTGAAATCAGATTTTGCACAGAGATAGTTGAGTGGTATTATGAAATCAGAAAATCAGAGTTCAAGCAATACTTCAAAGTGCAGTCTCCAAAGGGTACAAGTAACACCTCCTCCCCAAACATATTTTTTGTGGACTGCCAAAAGTGCCATGGTGCAGTGGATGAAAACAGCTTAGGTTAAAGGATCTGGGAAGAATACCTAAAGCTGCCACCGGCAGACTATTTGCTAACCCATCTTATTTGAAATATACGTATATTTCACTCCTCTAGATGTATCAGAATATCTTGGCAGCCAAGAGTCACAAACTTTATCCTTAAAAAGTTTTTCAGCATGACTCTATCACTACAACTGTGGTGGGCATTGAACACTATTTGACATATAATACATCCTAAAGGGCAGTCATCACTTTGAGAGCACTGCAGGTGTTGCTTCAGGAAAAACTACTTACACTTTATCAGAACTTCTCTTTCTGTAAAATGTTGATGATAAGCAGGCTATACACCAGGGGTGCTATGCTCAAAAGCACCTACACATGGGCAACACAGCATAATCCATACCCAACCTGCCCATAAGGTATTTCAAATTGCATAATAACCCGAGGCATAAAATAGATTTCAGAGTACTTGAAATAAGGCTTAGAGCATGTAAATGAAGAAATACCAACTCTTTAAGTATTGCTTTTAACAGCCCTCTGAGGGAAAGCTAAATGTGACATAAATATTAACAAATAATATTATTATAAAACAGAAAGGTATCTACCATAACAGTATCTAGAGACATCACACAGATTTGGAAAAGCACCAGCTCTTTCTAGGACAGAAGCCAAACTCTTCAATCATTCAGATGAAATTTATGCAGCTTTTCCAGACCCATACTGAAACCAGCTTAGAGTATTTTCGGGCTTATTCTTCTACCTTAAGGAGAAGTTCTGCCAAGGGGAGCATCATTACTTCTGTTTATTATTTGAATTTTGACAGTGCTGAGGCACAAATCGGGATTGTATTTAGTGAAGTTTGGCCACAGAATCAATGACATCCAATTTTGTAGTATACCTGAAGTTTGTAAAGTGTGAACATAGAAACAGTTATCGTACCCATGGACTCCGGCCATTACAAAAAGACTTCTCTGAAAGGCTTTTTGTTAAGTTGACATTTCTACACTTGGCATTGCTTGTAATTAAAGCCACAATAATGGCACAGTGAAGAAAGGATATGTGCTCAGAGGCTGGGACCATTTCAGCCTTTTCAGATGAGGGACAGGACTCTAAAAAAACTTGGTGTTACACTATTGCTATTGTGCAATTTGCTATTACATTGTTTAATAGTAAGGTAGAAGTCTTTTTCCAGAAATAAAAAACTCAGTGCTCAACGAGACATTTGGGCTGGAAAAAGGGATACAATACAGAAAGCACACCTCTGAAAAAACATGGGTATTTCAGTCCCCTGCCCCTCCTCTTCCACAAAAACAAGCCTAAAGTTTCAGTCTGTGACCCCATTTCTCCTTCCAGCATATGACCTGCGCACCCAGCCAGGGATGGTTGGCCAAGGCCAGTTCTGGACCCATGTACCATGTGCACACAGTTCAAGTGCAGTGCCCATGCTGCAGCTACGGTCCATAACCAGCAGCAAAGCCGAGCTGTTCCACCTGCTGAGCTGGCTTTGCCCTTGGCTGGAACAACCTCGCCTGGCGGAGACCCAATCTCATGAGCTTTGCTCACATGGGCACATCTTCCTACTGCGACTTACTCCCACTACCTTCAAGGTGAATAAGTGTTCCTGGATCAGGCCCTAAATCATATACATTTTTAAGAGATAATGCATCAAAAAATAATACAATTATTATTTTTATGAAAATAATATGTCCCAACTTTTTATTCACTTATACAAGTTTTTTGAAAGCACTTAAACGGATTGATAATTACCACTCAGAAACAATGTCATTTGCCCACACAGAAGCAACTGGGACAAAAAAATCTTCTCAAAAAATCATCATACTAAATGCAAGTACTGCACAAACTCGTAAATCCACTTATAATACGAATGCATCAGTCTCATACATGATAATCTACTGCGTCCTCATCTAAATATTTCACCACCAATGCTGATCAAAATGCTTCTTTTCTTTTTGCTTATGACATGCCTGGCAAACTCCACACATAGCAACAGACTCAAAATGCAGAGATCACTAAGAAAGCGTAACCTGCTTTTCTGCTTTCACTCAGCAAAGTAACAATAGACCCATGGAAAAGAACCTTCTTAAAGCACCTGTTTTCACCCTAACTCCATTACTCCAGTGACTCCCCCGAAAAGGAAATGGTTGATGAGTTCACAGAAATGCAGCCTTAAGCTTCAACATAGTCTCCAGGGCCTACAGGCTAAAACGTGGCTGATGTTGCAACACAGAACAAGCTATACAGCTGGTCCTGATGTCAGATGTCTGCCGGGACATGATGAGGCCAAGGGGTTTGCTTCTGCATGATTTTTAGTTCTCAAAACAGGCTTCTGTCAGAAGGTTTACCATAAACATTAAGCAGAGAGGTATGCAAAGCTGAATTAATTACATTCTCCTTTCCTGAAAACATTCATGAATTCTCAAATCTAAATCTACAGATGAGCATTCCCACTGACATTAATGCAGCTACTAACTCAAGTAAGCTTCAGATATTAGCTTTTGCAGAGTTCAGCCAAAGCAACCGTCTTAAAAGGCCCTGTTTCATCCCATTTAATTGTGCATCACCAGATAACAACCCAGGTGTTAGGTGGGACTGCAGAGTACCTTAGACTCTCTTCACAGATGCTTGACTTTCATGTAGCAGGCTAAATTTGAATGAACCTTTAGTCAAAGGCCATCCTGCTAGGAACACTTAAGCTTTATGGTAAGAATGCACTAGTATTACGTGTTTGCAGAATCAGGGTTTTCATGAGGAAGAGCAACAGTTTGCACAAAAGCAAAGAGATTGTGCAGAGGACCTTGGCTCTCCTTGCTAGAGCGGAAATGGGTTTTTTCACAGGATTATGCTACATTGTAAAGAGACAAATTATAGAGGTTTCTCTTCTGATTCAGTAGCTTTTTGCTTCCTGATACCAAAAGAGCAGCCCAAATAATACATAATTACTCAGTATGATTAACAATACCAGTATCTAGCCTATAGCATTTACTTACTCCCTGTGGAGAAAGGGAACAGGCAGCAGTGAAAAGATAAACTAAACGTTAAACTAATATGCTATTCAAATGGTTGACTTTTAGGTTGCCTGAATATCGGAATACCATTAAAAAAAAAAAAAAAAAAGGAAAACTTTAATATAGAAGCATGTTTCTAATTCAAGACCTCAGCTATATTAACTTGCCACTTTGACACTGATCAGATTTTTTTTTTTTTTTAAGAACTTAATTGGAGATAATTATTTTACTTGATTAATATGCTGCATATCTAATTAACTGCATTTAATAGGCCTATCACTTTGACAACTCGTGAATCAATACATTCATCCCACAGTAATTTATACAGGGGGGCAAACATCTGTACAAAGTATTACCTTCGCAGTAGGCATTGTCCTCTCGAAGGGCTCGGAAGCCGTCTCGGCAGATACAGACAGCTCTATCATCTAGGTTTCGGCAGACAGAATGTTCCATACAATTATGTCCTTCAGTGCAAAAGTCATGGCCTGCACAGAAACAGAGATGACTGAGGGTTAAAAAGAATCCAGGGATTATAAAACATCCCTGTCAAAGACAGTCCTGTCTTTTTTTCAGTGAGGTCAAAGAATACCTTTCTATTGTCTGTGAGATATAGAAAAATAAATTGTACCAAGCATGAAACAGATGAAAGAAGTGGTAAAGGCCACAAGAACAGACTGTCTCTTGGTCTTCGATTCAATTTCATGTTATGGCATTGATCTAAGCCAGCTGGATAGGAGGCTTGCTTAAATCACCTTACGGTCTCCTTGTCGTTGTTAAGTACTTTTACAGGACACTTCTTAATTATATATTTTTCTTTAGTTTCTTCTTTGTTGTTGTTGTTTGGACATTTATAAAAGAGCTTGATCACTTAGACACTCAGTAGCTCATTTTCTTTTACTAGTGGTATTACATTTCTTCCTAGCACTTTTGTTCCCAGGTGCATTTATAAAATCTTTCCACATTTAACCAAAAGTCTTTGATTAAATTGGACTTGTTTTGCTTTTGTCTTCCTCTTATTTGTTCCTTTCAAGCTTCACTGACTGAATACTCTTCCTTGATTGCATCATCCTTTCCATTTCAGATAAATTAATTTTTAAAACTTACATATTAACCATCCCTATTTTCTATTTTCTTATTTTTTCATTTCTTTTTTTCCTGAGTGTGGGTGTTTTCCACCGCATCTTAATTACAAATTTTTAAGAACCTGAAGTTCTTTTCCAGGCTGGAAGATTTAGGTTCAGTCTTTCAACTATGTAGTTTTTTTTAATTCCTTATGTCACATCTCATGAAATCTAATATTGCCAAGTTGCTTAACACCATTAAATCATCCTTTATTACACTGAATTCAAGTTGATTGTAGTAACCGACTTGAAGCTTCCACAATTTCTACATCTGTCCATGAAGGTGTGAAGCCTGTCTCCTTCATTGTTTTTCTCAACAACTTCATTTTTTTTCCAATATCCTTCTTTAACTGAAGCATCAGAAGTGGCCAAGCAGCAGTACTTCACTGTTGTTTTCCAGTAACTATTTTGTTCTTTCAAAACCTCCCACAGGAGAACTGGGGAATGTGAGTGAGGCTCCGGGGGGCAGGACTGATGTAACAACAACAGCTCCAGAAGGCAAGTTGCAACCAAGCTGCAATACAGGCCTCTTACAAAATAACTAGCAAGCACTTGTTGACAGTAAAGATTATTATTTTTATCACTCCACCTGGCTTCTGCTTCATATTCCGCTATGAAAGAGCTTCTACCCTTAATTTCACAGAAGGTACGTTAAATGAGCACAACAAGCAGGACAATGGAAGGGAATCTGCTCGGAGGTCAGGTTGGAGATGTGATTTGCACTTGGGCAGTTCAGGAACAGTGTGAAGCAACACGGACCAAGCAAAACAAGACAAGGGAAATCGAAGAGCCCATAAAGACAGAATGTTTTAGGATTGAGACCCAGGGACATGGTCACAATGCAAACATCACACACCTACTAAGATATGAAAGGCAGATGGTTTTTTTCTGCTGTGGATTGTCTCCCTGTAACCTAGAGATGCGCTTAGATAATGTTACTTAAATATTATAATTTACTGCGGCTACCATGGTGCTGTTATCTAACTCAGGACATCAAGAAGCAAAAAGCTCTACACTTTTACTAGTGTTAGAGGGTCTTTAATACTCATCGATAACAGCAGAAGCGTATGTGTCAAGAGCAACCTCTGGACACGATGACATCTACTCTTCGCCTTTTTGTTGTCTTCCTCATTGAAACTCAAGTTAATGACAAAGCAATATTCTTATTTATTTATTTCCTGGCCTGGACTGGTTTGTATCAGACTTCAGTATTAAATAACTAAGAATGTACATGTTAACCAGAAAGGGTAAGGGCTTTTTAAATTGATTATTTTTGTTTTCTTAAGATTCTTAACACTTACATATCAGTTGTATTAATTAACAAAATATATGCTGCTGAATAATAGTGTACAGCTGCTTCTTGCTTAAAGAATAAGGTCCATAGCTCATGAGAGGCCAAGCTAGCATGGTTCTGGTAGGACTGAAAATGTTCAGAAAACACTCACTTGACATATATTAAAATTTTCTAGCTGTATCAGGCACAAAAAACTAGAATTATTTTCTCTAAGCCACTGAAGATTTTATATAAAATCATCATTAAAAAATCCTTTTTGACTGTGATAGATTTCAAGAACTATCAACATCTGTTAAATTCTTTTCTTCTACTTTCTTATCTCTGCTTGATATCATTAATCATACCCTTCGTGTTCGTGGTGAGTTGCACAGAAACAAGTATAGCTGCACTCTGCTTTTCATTGAAGTATACCTAAAAACCAGCCCACGAGTCTCTCATCTGCTTTCAAGCCAGGTATCAATTTATCATTATTTAGCTATAGAAGAAACAGACATAGCCCCTTGCAGATGCAATTGCTCAAAGCTTTGAAGATACCAGTATTGGTCCAGATAAAAAGAGTGGGCTAAAGACAGAGCACTTCATGCACCTCTCCCCTTTGGTCAGGATCCATCTGCGTGTAACACACAAAGGTACAAAAATGTTCCCCAAAGCTTCTGCTCCTAGATGCAGGCTACAACCCGAAATGGGTAAACTCCAGTCTTCAATCAACTGCATATCATGAATAGTTCTCAGAAACGGACATCTCAAAGCATCTCAGAAAGATGCTGAGGAACATGGACATTTCTCCAGTCTCATTTTGTCTGAACACAGGAGTGGGTGAAGGGTAGAAAATCACTAATTATGTATATGATTTCTTTGACTTTTCACCCACTTTCGGCTAGAATGGTAAGGGTAAGTACCAGTAAACATTCCCCAGAATTTACACTGTTGGACATTTTGCAATTTTCAGATGCCACAATGTAGATGTTATCTATCCAGCTTTCCAAGATGTATAGTGTTTATCATGAGTAGGAGTGTCACATTCAAAATTGTAAGAACAAAATCTATATAACCTATAAGAATGGAAAATTACACTGAGCTTATATATATACAGCTATTACCTTACCTTTACAGATTTTGCAGCAACTGTGAGATAAGGGGATCTGTTGAGATTCTGGGCAGTTCAAAGCTGCACAACTGTCTTTTGGAATACGCTGCATTTTGTGGTCCTGTTAAATTGAGGTTACAGGTTAATATCGTGGGAGAAGAAATACAGTTAAATGATAACTTGAGTTTTAGCATTATAATGTACAAACAAAAACCTGCCTATTCCAAACTCCAAGTACCTTCAAATAACATTTGAAAGGACACATAGCACAAGAGAAGCATCAGCAACTCCCTTATACTCCAACCTTTGCAAGCAAGCAGAAGTGCAGCAACAGCTCTCATTTGTCTTGTCTGAGTTGTCAAACAACTTGCCTCACAAGTTTCTCTTAAAGTTATGCCTGAAAGAGTAACAATTAGGCAGCAGATTCCAGAATCAAGTGTCCTTATAATGAGTACTCTTAAGCAGCTTCTTATTTATACAGCAAGTAAAACCAAACTTGAATATATCTGCTGTCAACACCGTGGTAGTAACACTGAAGGAAACTGGCATTGATTCCCTATTCTGAAAGGGAGGGTTTTTCAGCTAAGTTTGGATCAGGTGGTGTGACCACATGAAAAGCTTGCCTTAGCAATCCAGCTACTGCAGATGTCCCACCTTTAGGCTCCCTCAGCCCCTAATTAATGTGTCTTGCAGTGCTCTAATCGTGATATGGAAAAGACAGAAAACAAGGCAAACAGTATGTTCCTCATAGGCATCTGCCTTAAAATCAGCAATCTGGTTAAAATATGAGCTCACTGAACTCAGGACACTGTATTTCCGCATGCAATAAAAGTGTGTAAAATCATGCATGTTCCATTGCATGTGTTATTCTTATGGCCTTAGTATTTAATTTTAAATCCTCCTTAAGCATGAAATATAAAGATGAAACATGAACACTATGGCCAACATTGAAATTACTGCTCAAACTTTACCTTAAACCATCTTGACAGAGAAACCAACCCTAAACCTGATAATACAGTAAAGAAAACCAGCCACACGTGTTGTATGCCAGGACAAGCGAAACCCAGCAATCCCACAAAATAAAGAAAAAAAAAAAAAAGAAGAAGAAGAAGAAAAAAAAAAGAAATAATAACAATTAGAGTAGTCTGGATTGTATTTCATTCTTTTACTAAGTTGGAAGAGAATTTTTCATTCACTTGTTTAATAATATTCGAACAGAAAAGCATGTGCCTATAGCAGGCACAACTGCAGCAGTCAAACAAAACATAAAATGATGTTTAGAATTGCATACAGACAAAAAGAAGAAGAAATGTAGCAGCCCTACATTGCCTTGCTAATACCATTATAAGCCTTCAAGCATGAAATCAGCACTTGTGCCATTCCTATTAAGTCTTTCTGGAGCCAAAGTCATTAATTATATCCTTTTATGAGAACTTTGATTGTAACAAAATAGTGCCCACCACTGACCTCCTAACTGACCAACACAGTTTACAGTATGGGGATTTTCTGCTCTGAATTATCATTCACAAGGCTGTTCAGCAGAAACTGTATGTACTTCAGTTCTTGAAAAAGCAGCATTTGAATCAGTCAAAGTTGCTGCTTAATATTTCTGCCAGGACAGTCAGGCAGCCCACCAGCAAACAAGTATAATCAACAAAATACAGACTAGCACAGTCAACAGAGGTATTTTGTTCATCCAATATCGCATTTGCCAGCTGCAAGAAATGCGAGGCAACATCACATAAATTTTGATGGTTGTTAATTAGGCCCATTGACTAATCACAGAATTCATGTCCCAGGTGTCATGTTGAAAATACGAGCTCATGGTCCTGAAAAGTGTATGACTGAATTCAAAATTATTTCTGGTCAGCTTCTCCTTTCCTTTCTCAAAAGGGTTTCAAATCACTTACTCTAGGAATTAAGCTTACAAAGATGAAAATCAACAGCAGTAGGACAACGGTCCCCAGTTCTATTTTGTAAACCACTGTTTTTCACAACTGTATGAAATAGTCTTTTGAGATTTCCAGAAACCAGTCCAACAAACAGCTGCAGTGTGGCCAGGGTAGCTGCTCCCCTCTCTTTCTCTGTCCTAGAAATATGCACTCGGGTTTTCAACGCCACCCCGCAGCATGTGGCTCTATAACTAGACCGAATTCCTCCCCATCCCTCCCCTGGAAAGGCAGCGTGGGACCCACTACAGCCCTTTGTGTAATTCTCAATCCATAGCCATATACCACCCCTGCGGTATATTTTGCCCTTAAAGAGCACTTGTGCTCTGAGAAGCAACTCTGTTCTTGCAGAAGGACAAGACTGACTCAGCATCAGGCATGTTCTCTTTACAAATAAAACAACAACCTTACCCCATTTCCATCACTAAAAATACCACACACCTGGTGTGCCAGCTCTTTTACTTCTTTTTCATCTAGCTTTTCCTCTAAGGATTATCCTGAATTTCAAATTATGCCCCCATCAGGTTTGTGCATCTCTCATACCTGAGCACATAACTTTGAAGCATAACATTGTGCATGTGTGAATGGAAACATAACATAGTCTGCTGGCTTTTAATACTGATGATGGAGACGATACCTAAGGAGGATAGAATGCAGTTTGATTGTCAAGCTGCTTAATCAAAGCTTGCTACTATGCAAAGTAAATTTATTTGCAAAATTTGATGTGGAACTCAATAAGACAAAATAAACATAGGACCCCTTAGATGTCCTTTGTTGCTATTTCCTAAGGCAGACCTGTCTGTATTTCAACAGCTTCTTTCAGCGTGACTTTGATATTTCTAACGTGCAACATTTTTACTTTTTTATCAACAGTATTCTTACCTTGCACTGAAACAGAACACAATCCCCTGAGCTTGAATACACCGTTTCTCTTTGTCCTTCAAAGTAGGTTCTGCCTTCAAATATGCACACCGCTTCAGGAGAAAATAAAAGAAAAAAAACACAACGATTTTGTAAAAAAATACTAGTCCTTTGCTTAAAGAACTGACACATTTTCCTAAAGATAACTGCATTTCAAAATGAAAAGACTAAGACAGCTGCAAGAATATTCTAAACCACCTGTAGGAGTCTGGATATCACAAGAAAAAAAAACAACAACAACAAACAAACAAACAAACAAAAACAAAACAGAGGAAAAAATAAACAAACCCACAAACTACACACATAAGCAGAAGGTGAAGGATGCTGAAGCAATACGGAATATTGGTGGCTACCAGGAGGCCAGAAGAGCTGCGTCCCAGGTCACGCCAGGGAAGCTACAACTGTGGGCAACACAGCTCGGGGTGACAAGGGAAACAGAGCTGTAAGAGCAGCACAAGGGGCATTAATAGATAATCAGTTTCTTGAAGAGGAAAGTTGTATGATGGGGGATGATCACTGGAGCCACATGTTTATTTCTTGTCACAGCCCTTTGATGGCTCATCTCTCCATATAGGTATTTGTATATTCGTATCTTCATTATCCAGTTAACAACCACTACTGCTGAGGCTATATGAATTTTATTGTACAGGAACTGACCTTTAGTGACCATCTCCTTTTCTTTTTCCCCAACACAAGTAGGATCAAGTCTCTGACTATCAAATGACAGCAGGACGCCCCAGGCTTGGTGCTTGTGGCCTCGTGCCACTCCTGCACCCTGGCAGTGCCGGGTGTTACAGCAGGGTGCTGACACAGCTCATACTGGATTGCTCACTAAAGCTCTTATTCAGTATTTAAGGATCATATAAAATACTTTTACAGTAAACTGTCTTCCTATTTTTTTTTAAATTGGTCCATTACTGCAATTACATTATGCAAAGTATAAAGACTAAGTAAAGTGACTGCTAGGTACAGAAAATTGGATGTTTTTCTGTTGCTTAGGACACAGTCAAGGCTCGTCAAGCAAGTATAATAATGAAATAATGGAGCAGGTTACCATTTTCAAGTTCCAGATTACATGTTAGAGGCCTAATTTGCTAGCTGTTGATTTGGAGATGTAAACCAATTATACTATGATTCAGTCACAGAGAGATTTATCTATTCTGCTTAAACAGACCACAGTTTGTAGACAACTTAAAAATATCTAGAAGTACAAGAGTTTTTTAGTGCATGACCTATATTAATTACCATTACTGCTGTTATTTTCAGCTCTCCTTTTATTTTAACTTACAGGTCCTTGATTTTATAGACTTATTGTATTGTCAGCATGTAAAAAGTCAGTTCTTGGAACTGATGTTGAAAAAGTGATGGTCAAAGTCATAAAAAGGGTTTTTTTTCAATTTTCAAAAAATATTTCTTATAATATATAAAATATCTTGTGTGATATACACCTGCACAGCACTTTCAAGAAGCAACTACACAGCACGTTGCAACACCCCACATCCCAAAAATGGCAGAGTTTGCAATCAGAATGAATAAAAGAAGTACAGAAAGGAGTCACAGAAGAGTCCAGAGGAGAGTCCTAGGGCTAACAGAAGGAGAAAGTTTGTAAAACATCCACAAAGAAAGGTCATAAAGAGTCAAAAAAGCTCAATACATGCCACTTTTCTCTCATAGAAACAAGCTCTTCTAGAAGGAAGCATGTGAAAAAAACTTGTATAAATCTTTGCTGGGGACCAGCAGATCTTGAATCCAGACAGGATAAGGCAATCACCCAGTCATATATATCATCTCCTGTATATTACTGGCCATGACACTAAACTGAAATACTCATATATTAAGCCCCTTCCTTTGCCCTACACATTTCAAGCTTCAAAGAACTACCTGTCACAGGAAAAGATGAAGCACAGCAATGCCTGAGGACCACACAATGGCAATGGATTGATAACACATCCTCGTGTTTCCAATAAGCAGACTGAGTGTGTTCACATGAAAAGGCAAAAGAAATCAAGATCACTGTCATTCTGTCTTGGAAGAAAACACTCTCCTGAAGCCAAAATATTCCTAACATATGAATAGGATCACCCAGGCAACTTAAAAAGAAGTATACATACTTTCGTAAATATAGATACTATCATGGATCATAGTCCACTGAATCCAGTCTCTTTATCAATGATAACAAGCCTCCTATTCTTCAGAGAAACTTAGAAAATAATGTACATAAAAAAAAAAAAAAACATCAAAAGAACACATCCAAGCTTAGTATGAAATCAGGATATTAATTCTTGATTCCACCAACAGCCCTCTGAAGTCTTGGCACATGAAATTATCATAATGCAGTGGTGCGGTACCACAAACCCTTGCTTTTCACAAGAAAATCAACTTTTTTCCGTAAAGCCTTGAAAAAAAAGAAAAACTTGAAAATTCTGTGGCTATGAGAGAACACCCTGCCCAGAGAGCCCTTGCTCTTTCATACACTCGGAGATTGTTTCTCAAAGGCCAGAAAGTGGCAGCAGAGTGAGTGTTTCAAGATGCTTGTGTGGGTCCCAGAAATTTGAAGCAGAGGTGACTTCTCCACCTCCACACCTTGATATGTCACCACAACACCTGGCCATCATGCAGCTAAGAAAATTTCATCTCTTTCATTGAATTCCCCTAAATAAACATTTCCAGCTATTGGATTTTGCTGTGGCTTTGTCAGCAAGGGTATAAAGACCTCAGGTACCAGGGACATGCCTATACAGAGTGACCAAACTCTGTTTAAGAAAAGAGAAAAAACAACAAATAATAAACGCCCACTTGAGAAACTAAATTGAAACTAAATAGAAAACCCATTAACCTTAATAATCTGACCACAAGCCCAAGCATGTTTTCATAAGGTCTGCTGTTCTATCTATGTTCAGAAAAGACATTTCCTCTTCAAATCATCAAAATCAAATTTACCGGTATTATTTTTATCCTACAAGTGACCTAAAGCTGAAAGATTCCAAAATACTTGGACAGTTCCTTCCATTAAAAAGCAGCAAGAACTAAGATACACTCTGAAACTCTAATTCAGAGCACTATCATTTAGTTTTTTCTCTTCTCACCTATGCTGAACCAGCCAAACAAGCTTACAAAAAGCACATGGTCACTTCACCTATACCTCTACCACCGGCTCCATGTTTATTTAATAAGACAGATACCTGTAGGTTTAGTAATGGTCTAACTTTGCCAGTGCACACTGTGTTTTCTTCTCCAGTCCTTCTGAAAATGCTTCTGTCTCCTCCTGTTCTCTTGTCATCCCACTATTCTGCTGCTGCCCACAAAGGAGGCATCTGTCACACAGCACAGGGCAGCTTTTCATCAAGCTGAAGGTTTCTAAAAATTTTAAGTTTGTCTTGCTAGGTGAGCACATTTGGAAAGATTTCTAGTAAGACAAAGCTTTCTTCTGTCCCACTTTCCTCCTAAAACAGCAGGACCCACATCCCAGGCAGTGCAAAACAAAACATTCCTCCTGCCTCCCGTTAGCAACTGTCACAGCCAGCACGCATCCCATGATGGTGGTGTTTCATGTCTTTATTTTCCTTCAGAAACAAAGATATTTCAACAACACGAACATCTGGACTAGAATCATGTAATTGGAATGTCCAGTGAAGATTTAATTTCTGCTTGGCTAGATGCTTCCCAGGATACCGTGATTAGTTTGTGATTGGTATCTCTCTGGGGAAACATATCATCTTTCATCTCCCTAAGTCCTTTCACTTGACAGACTGAGACACAGTCAAGAAATTACCTGATGATTAGTTGTTCCAGGATTTGATAGTTATTGCCTGTGCAGGATTTCATCTATAGCTGAATTACATCAACCACTTCCTCTTGCCATCAAATTTCCATATGCCCTCCAGTACCTAAACCAACGTATATTATTCAAAGCACAGTTTTCTAAGAAGATGAAACAGAGAGTCTACAAAACCTACTAGGAAGTTTGACTACTCATTGACAGGCACCAGTACAGGGTATAAAAAATTATTAACAAGGTCTGCTCATGTCCCCACCACTAATTTACACAGGTGTAGTGATAATACAACTATTTCCTGTTGTATCATTTAGCACAGCATCTTCTCTATATTCATGCAGCAAAAGGAATCTGTCAGGAGCTCACTGGCTGTTGTGTTCACTCAGTGAATTGCCAACAGTTTGTCAAACCACCACTTCTCTTTCACAACTCTTTTTTCTTCCCACTGGCCTCCAAATGACACTTTCCTTCTGCATTTCTTAAAACATCCATGCAAAATCCACGCTCCAGCTAACTCCTGCCTTCCGTTTACGGAGTTCACAAGATATCAATTAGTACATTTTCTCACTTCTTATTTATCACCTTCACTATCTAGATTGCATTTGCCTTCCTCTGAAGAATGCATGTACACTTACCCATGGTATCTAAGCTAATTTTGATTCAGACTTATCACCAAGTGAAAACAGACAGTTTAGGACAGTGGTGAACTCGTCAAACCACTTTATTTTCTTGTATTTGTAATTGCCCAATAAGTGGCAGATATGACTTTAAGTTTTGTGAAATTTGGCAGTAATTACGAATGTAACTTTAAATCTGGTAATTAATTCTATGTTGCTGCATTCTTTCTTCACGTATGCTGGTAGGGCAGATGGGGAAGAGAAACACCCAAAATCAGCATTAAAAAAAAAAAAAATTAAAAACAAACAACAACAAACCCCCCCACACACAACAAAAACAAACAAACAACAACAACAACAACAACTACTTCCTTGTTCACTGAATTGTCTAACTCCCTCCTTGCAAACTCCTTGATTACATTCTCCACTGTTCAGAGATCAAGGCTTAGGCATTGTGTAAATCCCATTAATCCTACTTTGCAAGCTTACATAGTGCAAAACCTCTGTGTGGCTTTATGCTTAGAAATACACACAGATAATGGTCACCTTTCATGAATTTCTCTCTCTCGACTTCCACACCATTACTAGATGCTGTTCCCACCCCTTTCTCATTAATTTTTTGGGGGATTCAGGCATTATTTCTTCTTTGCTCATTTTGTGGTGAGCACAAGTTCCTCTTGTTACTGTAGTCACTGAAGGTGGAGATGTGCTTCATTTCATGCCGTCTCCCTCAACAATTCAAAATGATTCCAGATTTCAAACTGGAAAATATATTGCTATTTTTTTCTAGCTTTAGTTTCCTCAGTTAAAAAAAAAAAAAAAAAAAAAAAAAGATAATCTGATTTGAAATCTCCTAATGATAAGGAACCAGTTACTATTTGTATCTTATTTCTTGGTAGCCAGAAAAACTAAATGTCTCACACTGAAAACACAAAGTCATTGTTCTACAGGACTTTTACAATCATTTAAGAGCACCAGCAGTGTGAGCCACCTCTACGAACAATAACAGGCTGTTTAGTCACATTAGCGAGGAGTCAATCTAAAATCATAAATTCTTTCACCTGCTTCTCACATTTCCTATATTTCCATCAACTATTATGGCGAAATGACACAATTCATCTACCCATGTGTTCTTGCTGGGAATGCATCTGAACCCTAGAATGAGGGCTCCTTGAGGCATACTTAAAGACTACAAAAGCAATCTGAACACTGAAAAAAAGCAAATAAAAATGTGACTAAAAATTGTCAATAGCAGTTCAGCTGAGGCAAATAGAGCTGACAGATGAAGTAAAACTTTTAAAGTAAAGTAAAACTTTTAAAGTAGGCTGCAGGACAGGGAGTCTGATCAAAGCCAATGGACATCAAATAGCACAAAGTGAGCATGTGCTTGTCTCCAGTTAAGCAAAGATCGAATCCGGACAATGTGTTTGATGTCAGTTTCTCTTAAAAATGTCATTATTGCTGCCACACTGCAACTCTAACTGGGTTAAATATGGCAGTCAAAATATTTCTACTGACAGATATGTAGAACTCCGGCTTTGGAGCAATGGACCAGATTCTGTTTGTCAAAAAGAACTGGAACATTTTGGACTCTAAATATAGGATTTTGAAGACTCGGCATGACTAATGCAATCAAAATGCCCATCCATTTTAAGCCAAATTAACTATGTTGGCAATCCGATACTCAAGCAACTTTTGCAACAAAATGTCACACAGTAAAATCAAATGCCAAAATAAAAGCTTTGAAGGGTGTCGAGAGAAGAAAAGCAATTACAGTTACTATTAATTATATGATTACTGTATTACAATTATATTAAAGGTTTATAAATAGCACAATAGCCTGCAAGACCAAAAGAACTCCAATGCAAACATTATACGCCCACTTAATCCTCATAAAAGTGGGATTAGACATTATCTGATGGACTCCTTATGTAAGCTATTCACAGTAGTAGTGACATAGTTGTATCTTAGCAAAGGTGCAAACAGATATTTTATCAAATGCTGATAGCTACTAATGACAGGGAAATTTCTTCTTCAGTTCTACCTTCTCTCAGCTGGACTGCTACATTAACTGTAAAAGGTGCTTTTCTGATAACTTTGTTAAGAGAAAAATAATGCAGTGTAGAAAAATAGACACCTCTCTAAAACATCTTATACTTCATGACATGCTTAAACTTGCACATACACCCATCAAAAAGCTTCAAGTCACAGAGATCCATACGCAAGATGAAATCTGATTAATTGATTAGGACTGAGTGTTGAGAATTTCTAAAAGTAATGAAGAACTAAAATCTGCACACTTTTGAGCCATTATTTTAAATCTATGAGAGGAAAACAGTTATCATCCATAAGCATAAATTTACTATATAAAAAGCAGGTTGTGTTCCTCATTGCCATGTTTTAAATTAGGACAGCCCATGGACAGGACAATGGAGGACACCCACTCTTCCAACAGCCCTTACATGGGGTAACTTCTGCTCTGCTCCAAAGAGACTTCAAATGGGGTGCGGGCAGAAATAAAGTATTTTGGGACACTAACCACGTTTTTTTCCCACATTTGCCATGAAAAAACAGTGTGCACCAATTATGCATAACTTTCAAAGACACATTTTTGCATGTGACTAGTGAGATGATTGCTTTCTACAGCCCTGTGGACACAGATCATATGACCATATCCAATTAAAGGCAAGTACCTCTGAATGGCAGAACCTACAGAGATTTTGAGTATGTTTCATTTGACAGCATTAAAATACATTCTATGAAAACAGCAAAACTACTAAGTTCACCACTAAATAGTAAATCTGGCATTTATTTGGGTGAAAATAACTTCGAAACAATACTTCCATGCCCCCAAGCCATAGAGGTTCCAAACAGCTTCTGCTCCAAAAATTTATCATGTTATTTAAGAATCCACAGATTATACCCATATCTGAGTAACTATCAGGGACCCTGCTGACACTCCCATTCTCAACCAGACTCTCCCTGACCCAGAACAATTTCCACAGACACTTTAGAAGTGTCTGTGGAAATTCTGCATCATGACTTTGCCATACATGCCTTGCTGGCAAAGGCACGACTTCTTGTGACCCGGCATCATGTAGTTCCTTTTCACTGTGTTTACTTTCCTCCCAAATCCAAGTGCTTTCACTTCACCTACAAATGACACCTCGTTATTAACTTGGATATCACAGCAATAATCACATACACCCTGTTTGCATAATGGCACAGGCCAGTCTAATGTGGTTAGACATTTCCAGGAGTGGCCTAGCACACGGACGGAGCACCACATCTATAGCTGTTGTTAGACCTCAGTTCTTTCAAAGCACCTGCATCTAGGTCCATACAGGAACTGTACAGGGTTTCACACTCCCAAACTTCCTCTACCCATTCTCATTCCTGCATAAAGAATCTGCTCATCCTTCCATCCCTCTTCTGAGACCCATCATCTTCCTCCCTCACTTCAGCCAGAATGACAGGATTAGTTGCTATAATCACAAACACTCCAGAGAACTCTACTTAATGTTCTTAAGCTAAGTCCTTAGCATTAGTTCAGCAATGTTTGTAACATAGACAGCAAGGTAAACACATTTTTTGAAAACTTGATTAAAGTCAGTTATGCAAATCAGCTTTCCAAATTTGTTATGTACTCACTCTCAACATTCATTATCAAATAGCATTTAATCAAAAACTAATTTAAAGAAAATCAGGTGCTACCAACAGAGTTGGAAATTTTCAAAAGACAACTTTAAATAGAAACCCCTTTATACCTAACATCGCACCCTGTTTCTCAAGGCTGCCGGAAGTTACTATTATCCATTGTACATTCCCAAACAATACTTTACTTAACGTCTAAAGTCAGTTCAGGATTTGAAATAATTAAAAATGTAAAAGTAGTTGGAGCAGATGTTCATAGATTCTGCTTTGTCATAGCTAATTTCTCCAGAGTGTAACTGTTGATGACCCAACCCAGTCCCAGAAAAACAGTAAGCTGGAGTTCATAGCAACTGTTAATGGACTATTCCATTCTTGGTTGGGAACTACAGCAATGATGGAAAGTCTTAGAGTCACTGATAATACCAAAAAAAAAAAAAAAACCACTTATATATTACACCTATGTTAACATTCCTGTTGTCTTCAGGGGGACCTTTCCAGACATTAGACTCAGATTTCACATGCTTGTGCAAGCAGGTGTGTTTCTATATTTGGGGCTGTAGTGTATGCCAGTCTCTAGGAGAGCTGCCATACTTTCATCTTACTGATATGTCAGCCAACTCACTTTTTTTCCTCTTCTTTTGTCTACCACTACCTTTGTATGGAAACCAAGAATCAGAAAGTACAGTTGAAAAAAATATTTAATTTTTAATTATCACCTATTAGCATCAAACCTACGTAAGGCAAAGTACAACTCTGCAACTTCAATGGTATAGAAAAGAAACAGGTACATCTTTAAATTTAATTGATTTCATTATCAAGAATCTCAGAAGTGACTGGAATGGGTTAAATAGCATTAACACAAAACAATTAATTTTATGAAACTTATCAGTGGTTTTCATTTTTTTCAAGCTCTTGATAACTTGAGAGAAAAATACCAGTTTGCATTGGCAAATTCTTGAATTTGTTTTCAATATATTATTAGCAAAGACCTTGTTTTCATTAGCTGCAGAGATCTAGTATGAATATTTAGTATAATTATAAGGGAACAGTGGACTATGAGGATCAAACTTGACAGGTAAGAAATTTGGGGTGTTGCCCTGTGAAGAACAAGTACTGCCCTGCCTGCAGAACAATCTAGTTTTGTTAGACGGAACTTTATTGGAATTAAGAAAATGAATCCACCTGTGACCACACTGCCTGTAATCACATCACCTCAACGCACAGGGAATACTTCAGTATTTCCGTGACAAATGTGAGGAGCAAATAACCGTAATGCTAGAAACGTACTTTAAAGACATAAAGATAACTTAATCAAAATATTGGATTATACTGAAAAGTCAATCTAGTTTCTCCCCCTCCCTCTAAATTCTGTTGTTCTAAGAGCTAAAACAATAGGAGTAAATACATGGAGAAAAAGAAAAAAGAAAAATTTTGGCCTCAAATCTTGAAAAAATATGAGTAACTTAGTATGCACTTTTCCTGCAGGACATAACCCTGACTATGAACACAAGGCACAGCCCACAGTGTCAACAGCTTCAGGTCAGAGCTCATGAATGCCCAGACAGAACTGCAAGACACACTTGAGAGAGAAGCCTGACAGGACAATGATTCATTTATTTGAGTTTTCCCTTACTGTCCCTGCATCTTCGGCTCTATATCCAGTGTCTTTTTCTCTTCTCTTACACTTAAATTGTCACATCCTGCAGAATAGAATATTGTCTTTTGTGTGTACAGTAACTGGATTGATGGCTCTTCATAAGAGCAGGGCTTTAAAGGTACCTTAATACAAATAATTAATGGTGATAACAAGTACAGCTACTTAAATAAATTTGCTCACTGCATCTACCTATTTCCCAGTCAACCACGGTCTCCTAAGAACCACATTCTAAACAGCAGAATCCAGGTGGTTTTGCAATATGACCTTCACGCTTTTGAGGGTAGGGAAATGCAAAGAGTTTCTTCTGATCTGTAAAATATTTTACTTCAACAACTACTTCAGGATTTTATTTAACAGACTTTGATATCTGTCCACATATGTTTAGAAGATATTAGACTTCAAAACATGAAATTTTATGGGAAAGAACAAAGGATGGGGCTCTTCCTCTCCAGGATCAATTGTCAGCAAGAAAGAAGAATGACTGGGACTTGCTTTAAACAATACGCGTGAATAGCTTCCCAGATGATGAAAGACTGTTGCAATGTACACAAAGACCAGCTTTCAGAGTACAACAGAAGCCAAGGTGGGGATTTTTAATCTGTTTGCCCACACTCTAAGAATCAACCTGTTATTTCCACTGAGTTTTCCTGGGACTCAAGATGTCACACTGGAAACAGCAGCAAAGATGTGAATCAAGGTCATTGAAGTGATGCATGAACACGAGGATGTGATTCCTTTATTATTTATATATCTATTTCAATTTTCTAGGTTTCAAAGTCTATTCACTTATTCCCACATTTCTTCATAGCAACTCTGCAATAAAATACAGCAAAAGTTGTGAAATTTAAAAAATTGTGGTTAAGTTCTTAAACTATACTACCAACTCTATACATACACAACCACTGATGATCACAGACAAGGTTTAAGCATTGTGAAGTCATTTTCTACCCCTATTAAGAAGCCTGTCTGAGAACCTCAAAACAACCATATACAAAATTGTTATCTCCTAAGCTATACTCAGATTCGACTTCTTATTTAGGTGCCTTGAGGATCTAGCAAAGCTTCTGGATATGGCATGATGGAAATATCTACAAAACAAACTCCCTCTTCTCAAGACTGTAAAATGTGCCTAGACAGGATGCTGCACTTCAGTGAATTTGAATATAACCCAAAGATGCATTTTAGGGAAATAATACCTGAATTTGCATCTCTTTATCAAATTAATAAAAATAAAAGGAGAATCATGCCAGTTCATCTTCCCTACCTTTGAAGTATTTGAAGTACTCCCTCACTAGAAGTAACAGGTATGTGCCTATTCTCCAGACAAGTTAAGCATATTTTCTTGTTCTTCTTTCAGCATAGGAAAAAATAAAAAGTAATACTTTAAACCAGGCATTTTCTGCCAGAGTTTATTATATAAAACAATGATGTCACTGTGATACTATTCTAATGCTACTAACTATATATAAATGTATACTGGTTATCAGATACAAGCAAGATAAAAAAGCTCTTCTTCACCTTAATAGCTTATGACAAAGCTAATAATATCTTCAACTTTTTTTACCTGTTAGGGAAAAAATCTAGATGTTAAATAATTTTAACGGATTTTAACCAAATGTCATCAATTATAAAGAAAATGAAACCTGGGAAACCAGGGGTGTGTTAGAATTTTCACCTCCAAGCATAAAGTTACAGAAATTATTTCAACAAGTAGGAGGAAAAAAATACTAGTTAGCTACTCTGTACAGGAAGGCTTAGTTAGGAAGGTCAGCTACCCTCCCAAACAAAAGGACAGAGCTTTCTTCTTAGTGGAAACTGGTACCAAATGAAACCCCACAAAAAATAGGCAATACTTAGTAAAGACATTGTCCCCTATATTGGCAAAGATGCAGAACAGTGATATACAAAAACTTGAGAATCACTGTAGATTCAGCACTGTGCCTGGCACAGTGAAGAAAGCAAGTATCAGGAACTTGAAATAAAGAGGACTGCAATGATTGTTTGAAAAGGAATGGATGAAAAGATGAGGAAGGACTGTTACACCATATCTGCTGAGATTTCAATTTTGAAGCTGTGTCTCACATGGGACAAAGCGGCCATTATTTGAAGCTGAATATATTTTATGAGCTGACAGATGTAGGGCCAGTGATCAATAACAGCCTAGAGGTCTGTACATCACACTTCAGATACGTGCAAGTGACGGCTAAGAGAATGAACCACACAGTAGCAGGCTTTATTCACTTCACGTTTCCACTGAAAAAACTTCAAATTTCTGCTATTCAAAAGACTGAAAGCCACTAGTTCAAATCATTATCTTTACAAACATACAAATAAAGGATAACAGTATACATCATTTTATATTAATCTCACTGAATCAATTTCACTCATAGTTTGCTATATCTTCCTTAGACTGTCGGGGAAAAAAGATCACATTATTGATGGTTTTGTGGTGAGGTTTCTTCAGTATTTTATTTATTGAGTTTCAGCCTTCACAACCTTCACATTTTTTCACATGACAAAGGCACTGTCAGAAAACTGTATGCGTGCTTTCTTTCACACTCTCATGGCTCCTACCAGTGTCTCCCCTAGGCCAACTTTCCACCCAGATGACCCTTGTCAATGTGGCAATTCTGCCTGTAAACTGGTCCTTGCAAATTGCACACGCCATGAATTTCACCTGGTTGGTTAGATAGTTTTCGGTATTTTGCTCTGTCCAGCTCCATGAACTGCTCTCTGCCTCCAACTTGTTACTTTTCTGTGACTTTGTCCAAAAACTGCAGTTTGGGGGTTTTCAACTAAAGTGAAGTTCTGCTCTTTTCAGAACACCTGGCCACTAAAGATCATTACTGGTACTACAGAAATCTGCAAGATCTTCAGAGGAAAAGCTCCAGGCAGAAACCAGAACATCAGTTACAAGCTACTGATGATAATTGATAATAATAATTGATAATAATAATTGATGATAATTGAAACTCCCATGCCCCACACTCCAATTATGCAGGTGCAGAGTGACATTAGTGCATCACTGGTAAGAACAAACACATTGAAATCAACACATGGCCATGTGAATACTCACATATTCTAGGTTAATTTTGTAATTATAAATAGAATCAGAATATTTTTATTATTATTCCATAGCTACCTGACTAAGCAAATTCTGGTGAAATCGGCATTACCAAAGTCAGGGTAGTTACTTATTAGAGACTGAAATGCTGTCAATATGTCCACTCCCAGTTGTCTGAAAGCCAAATTATTATATGTTAATATGTTAATGTTTTATTTGCACTGGAAATAAACGAAAATAATAACGCTGCAGGTATTTTATATTTTGTGAACTCCTTGGTAAGAACATAATGAAAAACGAATGGAAAAGAATAGGTTCTCTTCCCAGAGAGCCTTGACAAAAAAAAAAAAAAGCTATAACAAGAACAGGAGAGAGCAAAGCATAATTTACAGCAATATTTCCAGTGTAAAAAAATATTCTTAATTCTCTGCCAATAAAATTACCAATATTAAGTTTCCAATTTCTTCTTTAGTGCAGATTGCTATACATTTAGTGTAATGTATTTTAATGAATAAGGATTTTCTTAAGCATACTTGATTTTATAATCCATTCCTCAGGCACACAGTAAGACTAAAATTAGATTACTATCACTAACTGAAATTCTCCTCATCTACTGATACATTGCCTCCAGATCTAGAGTCTTCCAGTGGAATTCCATAATGCATGGGGTCCAGAATAGCTACAAAAAAATCACTCATCTGGGAGGGAGATGCACTTGAATGTATGAAAAGTCTGACTCCCCCAGTCCTCCTCTGTTAACACAGAATGATGAAATTCAAAGGACATGGGGAAGAAGGGAAGGAAATATAAAAGCAAAGTATTCTAAGTCAAATTACTGTAAGTTATTTCAATGTACTGTAAGCCGTATTTTAATTTACACAGAATAACAAACATAAAAGAGTGAATGTACTGCTGAGGAAAATGCGAGTGATGAGAGTCAGTGTTTCCCTTCCAACGGAGGTATATTGACTGCCCAGCTTACAAAGAACAAGCTCTGTACCAAAAAGCCCCTGACAGTTTTGCCACTGGACATATCAAACCTATTGCTATGGTATAAGAGTAGTTTGAAAATTTCTATAGCTTTACCATTAAAAACATAGCAGAGAGCGAACAGCTCAGGGTCAAGGGGGAGATTGGCCTTGCATACCAAAGGCAAGGGGAGTTGTTTCCCTGTCTTCAGTTGGCTTTGAGCCCAGCATAGGACAGGCCCCAAAACGTTCTCACAGTGTCTCAATGCTGAGCTTCTTGAGATGTTACACTTCCCAGAGAAGAGAAAACTTTGAGGAGATCTTCCCAAAGTGTGCAAACACCTGATAAAAGGGAATGAAGAAGAGGGAGCCAGATTCCTCTCAGTGGTGCCCAGTGACAGGACAAAAGGCACCAGGCATGAACTAAAACACATTAAATTCCATTTGAACACCAGAAAGCATTTTTTTACTGTGAGGGTGATTGAGCACTGGCATAGGTTGCCCACACAGGCTGTGGGGTCCCCATCTGTGTAGATATTCAAAAAGCCATCTGAACACGAACCTTGGCAACTGGCTCTATGTGGCCCTGCCTAGGGGGGGAATGGACCAGATGATCTCCAGAGGTGGCTTCCAACCCCAACCATCCTGTGAGACACTGATTGTAGGAGCTACACTGGATTCACAAATGGATTCACAAATGATACATGCATCAATTATGTTTTTCCACTTTATAAATCTAAAATAGCTCCACTCATTTTATTGACCTTCATGAGTTCAAGGATACGTTTTCCCCTTCAAAAATATCTCTTTATAAAAAATATTTGTGTCCTATTTCTAAATGACTATAAATACTGCCTTTATTTTGAAGACATAGAGTTGCCAAAGTAATAAATTGGTATAAATGGGAAGTAAAGAACAGTGTAATTCATCTTGGTAGTACAAGTGTGTACATAACGTTTTTATCTGTCATTATAATGTGATACTATTATTGTATGCGATTCAAAAGCCTGAGTTCATATGAATTATTTCAGCATAGAAGATCCAGAAAGCAGAGGCTGAATGGACACTATTCTTCTAAATGCTAAATAACACTTAGAAGGTCTTCATGCTGACTACACGAGGTTATAATAAATAACATGGCTCTAGAGAATAATCCAGTGACATCTATATTCCAGGTATCTTTTAGTACTATTCTAAAGTAGGCTAATTTATGATTTTTCATATTTGAAAAATATCTCAAAATAACAGAATTCATACTTTATTTGAACTTGTATCTTTAAAAAGCCACATATAAATATAGGCTAAAAAGCAGCTAATCTTTTGCATTAGCCAGAATGTTGCTTCTCCTTTACATTCCAACGTGTGCTTCTTAAAAAAAGCTACGATAAATGACTAATCATCGCTTCACTGCTAAAAACTGCCTCTTCTTTCTCCAGTACTGATGCCTTCTCTGTCACCCTGAGCTGCAGCCCTGAGACCCATGTCCTGTCCCTGCCATCCTGCTGGAGCTGCTCTTCAGGTTCCAAACTGCCCCTTCCTCTGATTTACTGCATGGATAATATGGCATGTTGAAGTCAGTGCTCACTAATGCTGTCATTCAATAATTTCTCTGAGCTGCAGCCTCTTCTCTGTGCCACGCTGAATGCAGAAGTTCCTTGTACTTGGGCACAGGAGGCAGGGGCTGGCACGCTGCACTGCCACCACCACACATCGCCTAAGGCAGGACAATGCTGGTCCTTCATTCCCCTAAGAAAGGTGGCGATTTTGTGAAAAGATAGATATTAGTGAGCAGCACAGGCTTAAGTCCATAATGCTTCAATACACCTGATAATGCATTTCAGAGGAAGCTTAATTCCTTAAGTTTCTAAAAAAAATATTTTTTGTACTCTTGCTGATGGTCAGTTGGTGCACAAATGAGAAGCAGATGGGCTTTCACAGATCCTTCTCACTGTCAGTAGGCTACAAGCACTGGAGCTTGCAGGAAAGTGAGTAGCTTTCAGGAAAGATCAACTCATCATGATGAGTAAAAGGGGAAATTCCTTTAGCTTTTATTATATAATTAAATTTCTGTAAACTAGCAAGACAGATCACTGCATAAGAAAACCACCCATGTTATAAGAGCTACCATGTCCATATTTATGTTTTAACTATTTTGTCCAAAAATACTTCACAAGTTATAGAACCCCTCTATGTGCTCTCTCTCCAGTCTGCTAGCAACAGAAGGGTGAGCTGATCCAACACAGCCCTATGCTTCTTATGGTTGCTTAAAATACTTGCGTTATTTGCTATCATGCTCTAGAAAGCTAAAGGTCCTGTTTCAGAAAAAAATGTGTGCATGGAAAAATCACTGTCTGCAGATTTGAACATAATGGCTCAGACTTTAACCTCCATTGAAATCTGTTGGGACAGATTTAAATAGATTGGGATGAGGTCTTTAAGTAACTGCAATGTCACTGGGAGGAGGACAGTGATGAGAGGAGAACAGTTTCTTCCTGGAGATCAGTCTTTGATGATGGGAGTTATTACTGCACCAGATACTGGTATAAGTATCACTTTCAGCCTTAAAAAAAAAAAAATGAAAATCACCTAGCTTGTTAAAAATACACTGGTTCCATTTAAAAAAAATAACATATATCCTGTAGCTATTGGAAGTGATGCCTTAGTGTTAATACACAGACTAATAAAAACGTTACCATAAAAAGATTTGCTGACCAAGTAGCAATTGTTTCAGCTACTAAGACTTTGGCAGTCCTTCCACAATTCACTTAAAATAAATGAACTTGTCCTTGTACTTCTTAAGCCAAGTCCAAAGGAATACTTTATAGGGTCAGTAGGGGAGCTTAATCTCTCCCTGATTTGTTTCAGTGCCTATCACCACACAACGCATTTGTCTTTGCAGACGAGAAAGAATTTAATGATCTCTTGCACATACCTTCTCAGATAGGTTTAGAATTGCATTAGGAATAGAAAAGAAAGTGTTCTGTGTTTCCCAGCTCCAAACAATTCTCCATGGGAAGCTCCCATTGATCTAAGATGTATGCTCTGGTAGCTGAAATTCATGTTGAATAGCTTGTCTGTAGCTGAAACATATATCCAACACACTGGCCCATTTATGTGCCTTGGACGATCGTTGCTTCTTTTAGCCCATTACATCTAATAGAGAACACAATGATAATTTGCATGCATTGCCATTCCTTATGCCAGCAGCATCAACCTTCACACAAGACAAAACAGAGCAAGTTGTCTGAATGTCCTCAAACAAAGGTAGGGAGTTAGGAGAGAACGTCAGGGTTTGTTACTTTTGTTTTCTTTTGGCTCACAAGAGCCAAAGTCAAAGTAATATTGGTGAAAAAAAAAGTCTAAAACATTCCTCACTACGGGTTCTTCCCCAAACTAAACATTTAAGAAAATGTTTGTGCTGAAACTCCTAAAGTATTGAGAATGTCATCAAACAAGATACAAAGCTGCATTGTCCAACATTTAAATGCTGGGTTGGTTCAGCTCCTAGGGCTTGGCAGTGTGGTAGGATCCCATGAGTCTCCTAGCATAACTGCTTAACATCAGGCTTAAAAATCCAGTGCTTTCCATTCCTATCTGACACTCCTGATTTACATTATAGTAACTGATGGAAAGACTAACCTCACAACTGCAGTTGTCTACAAGTTTGGTATCTACTTTAATTGCCTGGGCTCCCTGTATAGTCCATGGAAAGAAATGTGCACCTCCAGAAGGCAATTCATCCCACCTCATCCAGACTCTTCTCAGCACCAAGTGCCCTCTGAAGGTGCCAGTCTTTTCCACTGGCTATTGAGAGAGCCTAACTGGTGACATCCATGCTAGTAAATCCAAAGGATGGGTAAATGAAACAGTAAATGACAACAAAATTGAAAAGGCTTGATTACAGTCTGCAGTCTTCCATGCAGGTACAGTGTTAGCACACTTCATGGCACCACTTTGGCTTGGTACCAGCCAATGTGCTCTGACACAATGCCAGGAATGGGTAGAGGGCCAGCACTGATCAGAGGCCATTCCCAGTCAGCCATCTGGATGCAGATCCTCTGTTGGGGGGCAAGGCAAAAAGAGCTTTGCCATGTACACGTGAGCCACCAAGTGCCACCTAGCCCCAGGGCCACCAAACTGTACCTGTCCTATTTTATTTACTAGTATAAATACAGATTATACTTCCAAATTCTACATGTCTAAAGCCATGTAGAATGAATCCATCCTCAATCACTACAAAAAAAAAAAAAAAAAAAACAAACCAAAACAAGAGATAAAAAAAATATTTAGGTGTGAAGCCTGCTTGCTTGTCACTGTGAAAACCTTAACTGCTGTACATTTTTTACTCTTCTGTGCCAGCTGTCATTAAATCAGACCCCAATCTTTTCACTTTTGGTGGCTCTGTTTGCACACCAGCAGAAGAAGAAAGGAAGAAGTGCAGAGGGAAGCACTCCACGCTGGTTGAGACAAAGCAGCAAGGCTGCCACAGCAGCTATCACTGCCTGAGCAGTTCTCATAAAACCATTTGGCAGAAACAGCCCATCGTCTGGTACAAGGTATCACAACACCAGAAAGGAAACAGCCGTACTCACACACAACACCAGGCTGAGTGGTGTGGTTGACACGCCTGAGGGATGGGATGTCATCCAGAGGGACCTGATCAAGCTCAAGAAGTGGGCCCATGTCAACATCATGAGGTTCAACAAGGCCAAGTGCAAGGTCATGCCCCTTGGTTGGGGCAACCCCCAGTATCAATACAGGCTGGGGGATGAAGGGATTGAGAGCAGCCCTGCGGAGAAGAACTTAGGGATACCTAGGGATTAAAAACTGGACATGAGCTGACTGTGCACAGAAAGCCAACTGTATCCCAGGCTGCATCAAAAGGACTGTGGCCAGCAAGCCAAGCGAGGTGATTCTGCCCCTCTACTGCAGGAGGAGTTAGAATCCTATGTTCAGTTGGGAGATTATGATCTGGTGGCAATTACGGAAACATGGTGGGACAGTTCACATGACTGGAATGTGGTCATGGATGGCTATGCCCTTTTCAGGAAAGACAGGCCAGCCAGGCGTGGTGGTGGAGTTGCTCTCTATGTGAGAGAGCAACTACAATGTACTAAATTCTGCCCAGGAGTGGATGACGAGCGAGTTGAGAGTGTATGGGTCAGGATCAAGGGGCAGGCTGGCAGGGGTGACACTGTTGTGGGCGTCTGTTACAGGCCACCAGATCAGGCTGAGGAAGTTGATGAGGCCTTCTATGGGCAGTTGAGAGTGGCCCCACAGTCACAGGCCCTGGTTGTTGTGGGTGATTTTAACTTCCCTGATGTTTGCTGGAAGGAGCATTCAGCCAGCCAGCCACAGTCCAGGAGGTTCCTCCAGTGAGTGCATTGATGATAACTTCCTCATGCAGATGGTGGAGGAGCCGACTAGGAGAGGTGCACTGCTGGATCTCATCCTCACTAACAAGGAGGGTCTGGTTGAAGCAGTAAAGGTTGAGGGCTGCCTGGGTTGCAGTGACCACGAGATGGTGGAGTTCAGCATCTTGGGTGGCAGGAACAGAATAGCAAGTAGAATTGCAACCCTGGACTTTAGCAGGGCTAACTTTGGCCTTTTCAAGCAATTGCTGGGGGAAATCCCATGGGCAAGACTGCTTGAAGGAAAAGGGGCCCAAGATAGCTGGATTGCATTCAGAGATTGCTTCTTCCACGCTCAGGATCAGAGCATCCCCACACGTAGAAAGTCAAGGAAGGGAGCCAGGAGGCCTGCGTGGTTGAATAGGGATCTGTTGGGTATGCTCAAGCAGAAGAGGAGAGTTTACAGGTCATGGAAGCAGGGGCTGGCCACTTGGGAAGAATATAAGGCTGCTGTTAGAGGATGTAGGAAGGCAGCTAGGATAGCCAAGGCCTCCTTAGAATTACAGCTGGTGAGAGGGGTCAAGGACAGCAAAAAGAACTTTTTCAAATACATAGCAGATAAAACTAATACCAGAGGCAATGTAGGCCCACTGATGAACGGGGTGCGTGCCCTGGTGGCAGAAGATACAGAGAAGGCAGAATTACTGAATGCCTTCTTTGTCTCTGTCTACTCTGCCGGAGGCTGTCCTGGGAGCCCTGTACCCCTGAGACCCCGGATGAAGCCAGGTCAATGGAGGAGGTTGCTTTAGTTGATGAGGACTGGGTTAGGGAGCAATTAAATAGTCTGGACATCCATAAATCCATGGGTCCAGATGGGATGCATCCGCGGGTGCTGAGGGAGCTGGCTGAAGTCATTGCTGGACTGCTCTCCATCATCTTTGCCAAGTCTTGGGAAACGGGGGAGGTGCCCGAGGATTGGAGGAAAGCAAATGTCACTCCAGTCTTCAAAAAGGGCAAGGAGGAGGACCTGGGTAATTATAGACCGGTCAGCCTCACCTCTGTCCCTGGGAAAGTAATGCCACAGCTTATCCTTGGTGCCATCTCAAGGCATATCAAGGATAAGAGGGTTATTAGGGGCAGTCAGCATGGCTTTATCAAGGATAAGTCACGTTTGACCAACCTCATAGTCTTTTATGAGAATGTAACAAGGTGGATGGATGATGGCAGAGCGGTGGATGTGGTCTACCTTGACTTCAGTAAAGCCTTTGACACAGTCTCCCACAGCATTCTCACACCTAAGTTGAGGAGGTGTGGTGTAGACAATAGAGTAGTGAGGTGGGTTGCAAACTGGCTTAAGGAGAGAAGCCAGAGAGTGGTAGTCAATGGTGCAGAGTCTAGTTGGAGGCCAGTATCTAGTGGAGTGCCTCAGGGGTCAGTACTGGGGCCAATATTATTCAATATATTCATTAACGATTTAGACGAGGGAACAGAGTGTACTATCAGCAAGTTTGCTGATGACACTAAGCTGGGAGGTGTGGCTGACACGCCAGAAGGCTGTGCTGCCATCCAGCGGGACCTGGACAGGCTGGAGAGTTGGGCGGGGAATAACCTAATGAAATTTAACAAGGGAAAGTGTAGAGTCCTGCATCTGGGCAGGAACAACCCCAGGTTCCAGTATAGGTTGGGAAATTACATATTAGAGAGCAGTGTACAGGAAAGGGACCTGGGGGTCCTGGTGGACAACAGGATGACCATGAGCCAGCACTGTGCCCTTGTGGCCAGGAAGGCCAATGGCATCCTGGGGTGTATTAGAAGGGGGGTGGCTAGTAGATCGAGAGAGGTTCTCCTTCCCCTCTACTCCGCCCTGGTGAGACCACATCTGGAATATTGTGTCCAGTTCTGGGGCCCTCAGTTCAAGAAGGACAGGGAACTGCTGGAGAGGGTCCAGCGTAGGGCAACGAAGATGATTAAGGGAGTGGAGCACCTCCCTTATGAAGAAAGGCTGAGGGAGCTGGGTCTCTTTAGTTTGGAGAAGAGGAGACTAAGGGGGGACCTCATTAATGTTTATAAATATATAAAGGGTGAGTGCCATGAGGATGGAGCCAGGCTCTTCTCGGTGGCAAACAATGATAGGACAAGGGGTAATGGGATCAAGCTGGAACACAAGAGGTTCTGCTTAAATTTGAGAAAAAACTTCTTCTCAGTGAGGGTGACAGAGCACTGGAACAGGCTGCCCAGGGAGGTTGTGGAGTCTCCTTCTCTGGAGACATTCAAAACCCACCTGGACATGTTCCTGTGTGACCTCACTTAGGCATTCCTGCTCCAGCAGGGGGATTGGACTAGATGATCTTTCGAGGTCCCTTCCAATCCCTAACATACTGTGATACTCTGCTCTGGTGAGACCACACCTGAAGTCCTGCATCCAGCTCTGGAGCCCTTGGTGCAGGAAAGACATGGACCTGTTGGAGAGGGGGCCAGAGGAGGCCACATGATGATCAGAGAGCTGGAACAGCTCTGCTGTGAGGACAGGCTGAGAGAGTTGGGGTTGTTCAGCCTGGAGAAGAGAAGGCTCCGCGGAGAGCTTATTGCAGCCTTCCATTGCTTAAGAGGCCAATAAGAAAGACAGGGACTTAACTTTTAGCAGGGCCTGTTGCAATAGGACAAGGAGTAATGGTTTTAAACTAAAAGAGAGAATATCCAGGCTAGACACAAGGAAGATATTTTCTACAATGAGGGTGGTAAAACACTGGCACAGGTTGCCCACAGAGGTGGTAGATACCCCATCCCTGGAGACATTCAAGGCCAGGCTGGACGGGGCTCTGAGCAACCTAATCTAGTTGCAGATGTCCCTGCTCATAGCAGGGGGGTTGGACTAGATGACCTTTAAAAAGGTCCCTTCCAATCCAAACCATTTTATTGTTCTATGATTCTATGTTCTGTCTTGAAACAAACACAGCTAAAGAACAGTGTATTAAGCAGCACTTTTTACCAGCATTTATGATTGACTGTTCAATACTGAGGATAGTGCCTCCTTGAGCAACACACCCTAATTAGCAGCTTACCCAATTATAAGCCATCTGTGTTCACTCTGCATAATCTAGTCAGATGTCACATCCCCTGATATTGTTCTAAGAATTTAAAACAACAACAACAACAAGTTATTCTCAGAAACTGTCCAAATAGTAGATTTCAGCTCTGACCCTTGAGCAAGAACTGTGGTCACTGAGCACACTGACCGCAGTGTCCTGGTTAAACCTTGACACCACAGTCAGCTCAGACCTTGAGATGAAGATAACAAGGAGTCAGGATACAGCTGGCACATATCTATGAACTCAGTGACAACTCAGCCTTTCCAACAAACTGGCCTGGAAGATGAGTGAGTTTCCATTGCCTCTAACTTCCACTCTTTACAGTCTTTCACTGGAATTTAACTACCTTGTCAATGGGACTCCAATTGACACTCTCCATCCTTTGGTTCCAGCGAGCCGGCCACTTAAAAAGTTGATTTTTTTTATTTTTTTTTTTTTTTTTAACACACTTTAAACAACCTAGATCAAATTAGGAATATTTTTTCAAGATAATTTTTTAGTTTTATTTTTTGATCTAATCATTTTTCTGGTAGTTTGTCAAGAGAGTTACATATATGCATACTAGTTACAAATTAAGTTATATAGTGGCATGAAATTAACTGCACTGGAAGCTAAAAAGCTTTTGATAACATTAAGAATATCAAAAAGGCAATATCAGAGTAAACTTCAGTGTGCTGTACCAGAACTGTATGTTAACGGGAAGAAGCAGTAATGCTTTATGACAAGGTCCGTGTCCATATGCTTATTCACATTTCTTGACCTTTCTCAAGGCTCCCAAGAAAAACAACTTTGTAAGAAGTCTTATGATGTGAGCACTTCCATATTAACATCTGGATGAAGAATTCCCAACTCAATTCACAGGTGGTACTTTACAAAAACACACTTCAGAGGACCAGGATATCAAACTCTGCCAATATGGTCCAAGATATAAATAGAGGCTTGAACTCCACACATCTCACGTCCCTGAATTACCAATCCCCTGAGCCATCTAATATGCATGGAAATTCTGTGTAGCTGGTTAAAAAAAGTATTTTCATTTCCTCTCAATTAGAATTAACCTACTCGAGTAAGTTAAGGTTTCATAAAATGGGATGGTTTGTGTAACTTCTAACACAATTAAATATTAATAAACTCCTGTAGGAGCAAGATCAATGGAGTACAAAATGTATTCCTGAATTTTACCTTACAAGATGTCACTTAAACCACTTATATATTTCTCTATACTCTGTAAGAAGTTTTATATAGCAGTAGAAGAGTGATGAAACCACACAGAAAAATCTCAGCATTTGCAGAATAAAGAAGTGTGTGCATCTCATGCTCAATTTCAAGAATGGATTCCACCACAGTCTAAAATAAATATGACATGTGCGATAAACATTCATAATCAACCTGAAGTATTATACAGTCCATATAGATAGTGACTAACCTAAAATCTAAATTTCCCCTTCTCTGGTCCTATTTGCAACAACGCCGAAATGCTATAAAACCAAACGGTAATCACCAGCCTTAAATTACAATATTAAATTTCCTCTATCCAGTTTTCTGTATAATTCTGTCTGACCTTTTGTGAAATAACATTTCTAGGTGTCTGGTTTTTGCTGATCTCTTGGGTCTAGTATGAGTTTTCTCTCCCTTTAATTACAGAAGAATCATAAATCTGAACCTCCATTTCTAGTGTTATAACATAAGGTTGAAAGTACATTCTTCCTGTGATAGAGGTATTAGAAACACCAGTCAAAACAAACACCAGGCAACTGTTCTTGAATTTCTAGCAGTTTGGTCTAAAAATGTAGACCATGGAAGTCTACAGAAACTTTTTTAAATAACTTTTTTTTTTTTTAGTTTTTAAACACTGATAAGAAATATATATGCTTAAACAAAAAAAAACCTCAGTATTACTAAAATAAGTAAAATATCCCCCACCTGAATAATAAAAACATTCTGGTTATCCACTTCCCAAAATCTTTCAGCGAAGTCTAAGTTCCCTGATTCCTCAACCCAAATATTTCATCCCCTGACCAGTTCTTTCACTGACATGTTTACAGGAAGGTTCATTTTCTTTACAGATTACAAAAAAATTCTAAGGAAGCACCACAGTAAAACTTACATTGACATTCTTTGCAGCATTTGCCATCCACATACGCCAGGGCAGAGTTAAGCGGGCAGTCAGAATGGGGGCAAATCAAAGCTTCACACTGCACAGTTCCATTCTAGAAGAATAAAAGGTGCTTAACTGGTAGTTATATTTAGCAAGAGCAGAGACATTCTCTAACACAGGAGCTTAAAAATTTATTTTCAATTCAATGAACTCTCTAACAACACCCAAAAAAAAAAGACATTTTAACATGGTTCTTTTAATAACTACAAGAACAGACACTATAGCTTTACAATCTTTTAGACATATATGATATGTTCTTTGAGATGATAATGATAAAAAAAACTTCTTTAGATGCAAATCTATTTGGAGGTAAAACATTCTGCCAATCAGCAGTAAACTGACATATTAATGTGAAATAATAGGCTTAGAGAACAATACTCTGCCTTATGACTTTTACATAAGAGACAGTACATTTATAATAAAGCTGCAAGAAAAATCTGAGGCAAAAATACGTAATGCATTTAACACTAAATTCAAAGAATTTTAAAAGCTATCAGCCAGATTTGATACCATGGACTAAGTCGTCTTCTTGTCAACCACAAAACATCAAAAGAAAAATTAATATCCCTCCAGAAATACTAATATCAAAATGATACTGAGCTTAAGGAGAACCATTTAGCAAATTACAGATAGCAGCAAATCAATCCAAGGTGCAGTACAGACAACAACTCACTTTTTACTAATTTCTAATGGTCTTTGGATTAGGCATTCAATGAGTTCAAATGGTATTAATGTGTTTTACATGAATGGACAATAACAAAGATGCCATGGTTTGTGACCTGAAAGGATACTTCCAATCACTTCTGGAGCTGTGATACCTTTGGTAATCTTCCATACACCTAACAAATCTTTCTCATTCACGATATAACAGAGTATGCGTATGACCCTGACATTTTACTCTTCATTACTTATTGAGATGTAACCAAAGGTAACCAATGAGAATCAGACACAAGGGATATATTAAATCATTTACTAAGAAAGAGCCTGTGTTCATAGTGACAAAAAGCATGGAGAAAAACCATCAGCAACTCAGTGCATGGGAATAACATGATAGCTAACTATACTGTATAGCATCTGCCCATGGTGATATAGGAGAGCTACAAATGCTGGCGCTGCTGCAACAATAGGAAAACTTATTTATTAATACTATTCCTCAGATCTAGAACAGCTTATCTAGCACTTCGTTGTTGTTACTACCTAGCACACACCTGGACATTTTCTCATTATTTGTCTCTATAACAATAACACCATAATCAGAGGAAACACCAGAGTTCCTGAGCCTCCACTCAAATCGTAGCCATACCATGCAAGTGCAGTTCTTACAGCCATCTGTCCAGGACTCAAACTCTCTGTAAGTCGTGCCTTTCATTGTGCAGGTCCTTTCACAGTAGCACTGATCCAACTTGTTCATCCTCTGCTCCGCTTGGGACAACTGCATTTACAGTTCACAAAAAAGTTTTGAATTTGTAAGTGGTTTTCACATTAGTATAGACATGATTGAAACTGTCCTCCTTATCGTAAAGCATGCAGATGAGAGAATACGTGTAGGAAAATGCAGTCAAAAATACTAAAACAATTATTATCAAATACATTAAACCACCAGTCATTAGGAGATGGATATTAAGAAGCAAGACACAGTGTATTTCATCTTTCACTAGTAACATCAGGGGCAACATGAAAAAAGTGACTAGTTCAAGACTAGTATGGTTCCTGATTTCTTATCTCTATGTGTGAACTGATCAAGAATCTTGCTCTATGTCAATGACTTGCAGAAATTAGGCTATGCACAGAAGACCTGAACTTGACCAAAGAAGCAAAAGTGGAGGTAAAGGTCAAACCAACATATTAGTAACTGTTCTTCCACTTCAACCAAGTCATTTTTATAATTTATTTACCAAATTAGCCAGGTAACAAAATTCGTGTAGACATCTAAAAAACTGACATTTAAAAGCAGAAGACTAGTCTATGTTCACTGGCAGATATTAATGCTTTTGATGTGATATTTTGAGGCGGAAAAAAATAAAAAGCTGCTTTGGATTATCAATTCCTTGTCTTGCATGTATTTTGTCTGAATATGCCTTTGGCAGCTCAGGTCTAGAAAAGTCTTCAACCAGTAAGTCTTGATGCAATAAGCACTATAAGCACAGTAACCTACTTCATTCTAGGTTTATTGACTTTTGGCTTAATAGACAGAGCATGAATATCTAAGAGCTCTTTCCTTACTCAAGGATTTGGATTCTGTTTATTATTAAAATATATGATTCTATACAAATATTAAAACATAAGAAAGCTCTCTGAACTGAGAATTTGTATGTACAGACACTAAGCACAGATATACAAATAGAAACATTATATAAACATATCATGCAGGGATCTTACAGATACACACACATCCCCATATATGCACAAAAAAATTAAAAACACAGCAATTAAAGCCTTAGATTCCTCATTTCTTCTATGCCATGGCTCCTAGTAACCATTACCTTAGCTGATGTTTTGGCTAAAATGTCTTGTAGTTCCATAATTTTCTGCACAAGTCCATGGAAATCATTACAAGTTGGACATGCTAGAATAACAAAATACGTATATTAAGAAAATTCCCATGTCGTCACAATAGGTTCAATGGTATCAAAGTTGACAACCGATACACTGAAATTCAAGGTTTTAAGAAAGCCCGTAGGAGAGAAAGTAGGCACAAAGCACACCTTTCATTTTATCGTATAAGAATTAATAGACTTACTGCGATTAAGATCTGGGCATTGAGAAATAAATCCTTGAGGCATGACAAGTAATTGGACATCTTGCATTATACCCTATGTGTAAGTGGAGAGGGAGAAAAAGGATGCATTACTTTTACCTGTCAAAATTATGTCTTTCATTCACCATGTAAAACATTAAAGCTTGCACAGAAAAACTGCCTAATAAAAACAATACTTATAAATACACAGCTTCTTGCCTGGACCAAATGCAGTGATAGAAGAATAAAGTAAAATAGATGTACTAATACAGACTTGCTGAATCTTTTTTAAAGACATAAGAAGCAAATAATTTTAAAGACATGAGATTAAATGTCAAGATGTAATTTTGTGGCAAGAGTTTGGTTGTTTTGAATTCATTGTTATTTTTAGTTAGCCATTGCAGAAAAGCTTGAAAATGACCTTTAAAAGTAATTTGAAAAACAGCTGCAGTTTCAGTTACTTTGAAACTCTTTTAAATAAAATGCAAATGTTTCACTAGGCTATAACTGTCAAGCAGAAGTGAAGATTAAAGAAACTTGAGTCAGGAAAGGACATTCATGCAAACCCTTTATGACTTTGATCGGGATCTTTTCATAAAGCACGCAGAATGCTGAGAAACAACATGTCTGTTACACAGCTGCTGAGTCACATGTCGTCAAGACTTTGGGGGAATGGGAAGCTTAGCATGAAATTTAACTATACCATCTGGAAAGGGCCAGTTTCACCCAGAAGAATAGATCCCATGCTTGCAGGCAGAATTTACATGCAACCTTAGTCCTTAAGGTACAACTAGCAGCCACCTTGCTGCTCTCCAAAAGCAAAGGCCAAATAGTAACCTCAAAGTGAGCTATCCCAACATATTCACTCCAGATGTCACTTTCATTCATGACTCCCTCCCTGCATCTCCAAAACTCCTTTTTAGGAGGAAAAGCAAAATAATTACAACATACTGATAATGTTTCATGACACTAAGAGCACAATACAAACTAAATGCAAAAGTCAGCATTTCATCCACATACACATGGTGTTTAATACAGATGTTGCAACATCAAAGAACCAGAATTTTGACCTCCAGTGAATGACATAGAGTGACTTAGCAACCTAAGTGACCTACAGGGGAGAGCAGGTGTCATTGGAGAGCAACTAAGAGGGTACTTAAGTACCATGCCTACCTTTACACCTTAACAACAAAGCTATGATCTAGGGCTACTGGATGCTCCTCAGTGTTGCACAAGGAACTCCAGTGATTCAGTTTGGGGTCCCTTACTATAGGAAAAGTATTGAGGTGCTGGAGAGAGTGCAGAGGTGGGGGATGAAGCTGGTGAGCACAAGTCTTACGAGAAGCAGTTGAGGGAGCTGGGGCTGTTTAGTCTGGAGAAAAGGAGGCTGAGGGGAGACCTTATCAGCCTCTACAACTACCTGAAAGGAGGTTGCAGCACGGAGGGTGTTGGTCTTTTCTCCCAAGTGGCAAGTGGTAGGACAAGAAGATATGGCCTCAAGTTGCACTGGGGAAGGTTTAGATTGGATATTAGGAAAAAATTCTTCACAGAGAGGGTGGTGAAACAGTGGAACAGGCTTGCCAGGGAAGTGATGGAGTCACTGTGGAGGTGTTTAAAAAGCACACAGACAAGGCTCTTAGGGACATGGTTTAGTGCTAGAGTTAGGTTATGTTTGGACTCGAGCCTAAGGGTGTCTTCAAACCAGAATGATCCTATGATTCTAACAGCGAAAAAAATAAGTGTGCCTGAGACAGAGCTTCACATCAGGACTTCCCACAGCACATGTTCTAGAAGTCAGGAGCAAAGACCTCCTTAAAGAGCACACCAAAAACCTCACTGTATTAATTTATCCTCCCTTCCTTCCTTGGAGTCATCAATTTCAAACTCATGTCAACCCAAGTTAAGACATTTTCATGAAAACGAGGAAAGGCAGGGTCCAACCCATTCAACTTTAAAACTCTCTGAACACATTAGCCAGTATCTAGATCATATAGCTATTAACCGTCAAGTTCCTCCAACTATTTGAGGAGTGTTATTCATCATATAACAGCTGTGACATGAGCTGATTCTGCCACTTGTCAGGAATTCAGGTTCCTTTTTGTTCTCCCAAAATAACAACAGGGAGCTGTGAGATCTACCCCAACTGGTTTCCCAAACCAGAATTTCCTGACAGTACATGAGAGGCTTTGCACAGGCTCCTAAAGAATCTAGGGGTTCAAATTAACACACTACTGGATGCCAGGTACTGAGAGAAGTTACATGGTACCAGAAATCAGATAGCCATTATTGCTCTCAGAGACTTCAGACCTTAAGGTGAAACAAGTACAAATACAACACAGAGTGAATATATCTCCTGGCACATTGGTTTAGTGTAGCAATATGAGGTCCAAAATCAAATACAGCCAAATAATCTTTTTAGAATGACTAACGATTTACAGTACTTTTATCCCTCTGGACAAGCCATTTAATCACTCAAAGCAGTCCAATTTTTGGAAATAGCTAAGCACTTGGACCTCTCAAAATCAGATCAGTAGGAGTTGTCCCACAGCTAGTGTCTAAAAAGATAGGCTCTCCAAAACACTAGGAAGTTTTGAAAGTCCTCCTCTTCTAAACTAGTGAATCTCCTGTCTTCCATGTCACATTTTTAGATGTGGTTTGACCACTGGTACTATATTATGCTAAAGAAATCACTTATCACAATATGTTTTAGCTATATCAATGCTCTTTTAACAGCTGTCCATTTCTGTATTTCTGTTAAGCTGGTTTATATTTGTAACTGAGGCAAAATTCTCCAGGTATTTTGTTTAAGTTTATCCTTCTTGAAAAGAAAGAAACAAAAAACACAGTCCACTACTGGAGTACTTATTATTCTACATCTAATGAGCTTCTTCACAGTGAACATGATTTGGCAGAAAGAAGAATATAATCAAGTCAAAAACTGAGAAAGAACAAAAAAATAAAGGAATATTTTTAAAACTATTAATTATTAATATAAGCATGTACAATAAACAAAGTGTATCTGAGATCAATTTAAGCAGTGTATCAACATTTTCTGATTTTATTCTTGGAGTCAACTGCTTATTTAAAACAGAAATACAATTTTGCATCTTGTTTAACAGACATCCTCTTAGTCTTTCGGAGGAAAGAAAAATAAAACCAAAGTCATGCTTCAGTTTTCAAATCTGAGTGCCCCACTGGACCTCTGTATTTCATACACAACAAGGACATAAATTAGCATTTAAGTATAGCAAACAGTATTTCAACCTCCAAAAACTCACTTTGGCACAAAAGCACAGAACTTGCTGTGAAAACCATAGTCAAAATGTTTTACACTGAAAAAAAGATTTAGCAGGCCATATTTTAAAAAGTTATTCGGTCTGTGATCAATATCATCAATTCTGTTTTGCAGCAGAAGTAAAAAGATATCTACAAGGAGGAAAACGGGACTATAGTGTCGAAGGGATCCACAGGGATGCCATCATTTGTTAAAGCAGCTCCAGAGAAGACTGAGGCCAAACCACTGATAGGTCCTGTGACCAATGATTGCCACCTAATGGGCTCAGAGGAACCAAAATTTACGCTCCAGTTCAACATAGCATTCACTTCTTCCATCTTGCTAAACACCAGGTGCATGCTATATATGTGTGTCAAAGCAGAAGCAGTAAGCAAAAAAAGCATGTGCAAATATTCTTCCTCTGGGGAAAAAAAAAAAAAAACAAAACAAAACAAAACATTCTCTTCATTGATGCTAGTCATCTCATTCATTTCTGAGCCGAGAAGATATTGTGATGAAATCTGAGTCTCATAAAGGCAATGAAACTGGAATTCCCTAGACTGCAGTGTTCTGTGACATGCACAAAAAACTGCAGCTAGCTATGAAACAGAGCTTGTAGCGAGGAGGGTGTCAGTCTGTTTTCCGAAGTAGCAAGTGATAGGACAAGACAAAATGGTTTCAAGTTGCACTGGGGAGGTTCAGATTTGATATCAGGAAAAATTTCTTCACTGAAAGGACTGTCAGGCATTGGAACAGGCTGCCCAGGGAAACTGGTTGAGTCACCATCACTGGAGGTGTTTAGATGTGAAGATGAGTTTCTTACGGACATGGTTTAGTGCCAGTGTCGGGTTAACAGTTGGACTTAAAGGTCTTTTCCCACCAAAACGATTCTATGATTTATCTCCTGGAATTCTGTTGCACTTGGCCATTTACCTTCACCTGTCTTAGGCTGCTCTTGGCTGTGTCATTTGGTGACACCGAGCCCTATGCATGCAGATCTGCAACTTTTAGTGCAGTCCAGTCTGATGGAAACAGCTCACTGCATCAGATATGCTGATACACAACACTCAGAACTATTATGATTACAGAAGCACAGACTGGTTGAGGTAGGGAGGCACCTCATAGGATCATCTACTCCAACTCCCCTGCTCAAGCAGGATCAGCCACATCAGGTTGACCAGGACTGTGTCCAAATGGCTTTTGAATAGCTCCATATTCATCTTATTCTGACCCACCTCACGGCAGAACTGTTTTGTTATGTTCAAATGGAATTTTGGGTGTTTCAGTTTTTGCCTGTTAATCCTCAGCCTGTCAGTGGGCACAGCTGGGAAGAGTGTGGATCCCTCATCTTCATTCCCACCACATGTTCAGGTATTTATACCCATGGATGAGATTGACCCTGAGTTTCTCTTCTCTAGGCTGAACAACCCCAGCTCTCTCAGCCTCTCCTCCTATGAAAGATGCTCCAATCCCTTAATCTTTGTTATTTAAGCTCACTATTTTCCTTTCAGAGAATGCATACCTTAAAATAACCATGTGCATTATTCCTCTGTCCCAGCCAAAAGGTTGTACCCAAAGGTAAGTCCATGAAGGGCTTCTCCACCACTCTCTCATAAATTCTGAAAAGGAAGGGCAAAACAAAGTCCCAAGTTGTCATCAGTTAATTTACTCAGAGCTGGAATGTTCCAAATGTGATAACTTACCAAACAACACTCTTTACTTACTTATTGCAGTCCACATGTAAAATCAAGTGAGAGGCACTGATGGCTAAGGAAAGCCTGTGCCATTTATCATCCGCCAAAATGTATGGGAATACTTCTGTGTGGGAGCGATGACTGCCTGAACGATAATGCAACCTGATTTCATTCCGATGACCGCTGCTTTCCAGCTCCAGGTACCTGTACCACAAATGTATCATCATGTCGCGAACCATTCTTATCAGCACAGCAACATTTCACATAATACAACTTCTCATTATGATGCAGGGACAATTTAAAAGAGAGGGAAAAACAAGCAAGGTGACACAAAGATGAAAGTAGACACTTTCCAGATTTGCACTGCATCCTTCTTAATAACACAGAGCAGCAGGTTCCAACTGTCATGTAAGTACACAAGATCACAAGCCAAATTTTTTTTCTGCTAAGAAACTATTTTTCGTAACACAATATGATTGGAAATATAGCTACCCTATTGTGAATAAATGCCTCATATGCTAAAAGCACAGTAAGGATACTCTGAAGTCATGAACGCATGGAAGACAACACCAAGTTTTGTGATAAGGACGTCATTAATCATTACCAACCAGGGAAGTAAGCAAGAACCAAGACTGGACACTGCTTTGTTTGCTTTTCGATGTACTGTTAACACCCCTTCCATGTTTCGCAATGAAATTTCTCCGAAGAAATACAAAATCGAGAAGTGCTAATTCTTCAGAACAATTTATAATGTCTACATATCTGCTTTGTTAAATCAGTATGTGTATTGGTGTGTGTGCACATATATTAATATAAACATGTGTGTGTATGTACGTACGTATATGCATGTATAAATGTATATACATGGTAGAAATACAGTATTGCAGCTGTACCAAGATAAGTCCACCATACACTAGATTTGCACATTGCAAACACAAGTTTTGCTGGTGAAATTCCAGCAGATCAATTTAAAAATCATCCCATAACTAAACTTGGTACTTAGATAGGCCTATTTCTTGTATATCAGACCTCTTCTGGGAACAAGCTTGACAAAACATTTGTCTTTTAAGTACTGTGTTTCTCATTTTTAAGTCACCCCCTCAAAAAAATTGTTTTTAAAACAGGAAAGAAAAACAGAAATGAGGATTCTCTAATAATCACATGCAGCCTACAGCTAAAAAGCAAGGAAAATAACACTGTATGTGGCGAGATGCACAACTGAGAGAACGGACAATTCATTTTTGTCTGTTTTTGCTGCTACATCTGCAATCAGGCATGACAGTGGTTTGCAATCTGAGTGCACATGTGTTTTAGGGTGATGTCATTTACTTGAACAAGGTCTCTATATTAAAGAACAGACAAGAAAATGATTGCAGTTTTCAAGAGCAAAGATGAGACCAAATCAAAGCCATCTTGTACCATCATTTTCCCTAGGAAGAGGTTGGGTTCACTGCACATCTTCCTTCACAGTGTTTCACAGTGGAACATGCCTAGCAACAGCACAATAACAATTACCCTTTGGCAAAACCGGTAAAGGGTAATTTATTCTTCCTTACCAGTATTAACACCGTAGTTCACTAGAGTCAGCAATATATTTTATAATCTGCGATAATTTACCTCCTTGTGGCCCAAAAATAATTTTTGCATTGGCAAGAAGTGTAAACTAATTGAAGGTCTGGCTGGAAAAAAAAATGGGCAATAGTGGCAGGACATCATTCAACTTAATAACCTCCTTCATAACTCAAGCTTCAAGGATAAAAATAAGGTCACTCTCAACCTAAGGAAGAAGTGGAACGTTAGAGAACTGGAGTCCTCCAGCAACTTTTAAGCATCTCCACCCCATTGAAGATACAATCTAGAAGAAGAAAGGGATGGATATGTTGAAATATTATCTCCTGGTAGAACCAAGAGATAGCTTCTGCTCTCTTCAATGAGAGAACTGATGCCAGCACACAAAGATGCAGGCAGGGAACAAACTACACCAGTAGACATACAGTCAGTACAGAAGGTATAAAATGAACAGTCACGTTGCCCCCTTATGCAAGTAAGACAAGGAAATCTCTCAGAATGAAACATGAATTTCCCAATCAAAAGAAGATAGACTGTAAAAAATTCAGGAATTAAGAACTGCTGAGAGAGGTGCTGACATTCAATGATGCTGCAATAAGCGAGGAAAACTTTTTGTGCAGCTTTGCATAGCAACTGGGGACACTTGGGGCTTTGTTTTAACTATGATTAACACGCTGTTTGGAGATACACAGGCAATCTTTTTTGTTGTTCCATTTGGTAAACTAAGAAATACATCTACCTTCCAAAGGCTTGATGATTGTTAGAGAAAATGTGCATCAAAATAGAAAAGAAAATAACAGCCATAAGGAGAATTATTAGGAGAGTAATTTATGGTTTACTAATAATCTGTAGAGGCTGCAAGAAAAATTAGAAAAGCAAGTGGAATGACAGCTGGAACAATACTCCCTTCAGCCTGAACTAACGCCCTAACACCGAGACACAGGGAAGTGAAAGTTTCCACTTTATTTTTTTCAAAATACTGTGCTTGCTATTCCCCTTTTCTAGATTTGCTTAACTGCTTGGACTTAAATGGCTCTGTCTCAGTCTCATGAGTCTCAAAAGACGGGACAAGCCTCAGCACTGACAGATACGGGTGGAAATCCAAGGTCTACCCCCAGTGAGGCTTCTCATGCCATCTGTGAGACTGTAACACTTGGGTACATGCCTTCCAGAGGTTTGGAAGAGTCTTTGAGAAAGCAGGCTAAGCATTAACAAATACATCTGGACTTTAAAAATTCATTTATAGTGACAAAAATACACTTCTCTGTATGCTCAGGACTACTAATCTTTCAAGAGAGAAAAGAGAGTGATCTTAGTTCCCAAAGGACATACTTCAAAGGGACATCATAACTGCATGATACTGCAGTCTTCTCCTAAACAAGAATCTCATTACTGAAAAGTTTCAGGGGAACCCCATCAGCTGAATCACTGTTTTGACCATATAAGCCCAGCCCAGCCATTGCAGGGAGGGCATCAGCTCAAGAATTCCCATTACTAACATCACTACTGCCTCTCCCCACAGCTCCAAGGCACTCTTATATGCTGCAAATGGGTCTTGGAGTGAAAAAATAAACCATAATGAGAAAGACAGTACAACAGCAGAAGCTGCTTCCCCCTTTACTAATGTCCATGATCTCTGTGGCTGTTTAATCAATACCAGCCTACTTGATTTTAACCCCTTGAAAACCTCACACACTTTGGGTCAAATGGATTTAATTTAGTGGGGAGATGATATGTGCTTAGGTTTACCACCTTTGACATATGGATAACAAAACGCCAACCTGAAAAAAGGTTGTTACATCTCTGCAGATAAGTCTGTGCAGGCACAACCATTGCAAAGGCAACAGCCAAGGCCACCAAGACGCTCTGCTTGAAAACCAGTCAGACAGCAAACCCTGATGTACTGACTAAGGCTGAGCTTATCTTCATATTCCCAGAGGAATTTCAGACAGAAAGCAGCAATGTTTTCTCTGCTGCCCAGCACTCATCCATCATCACTGCTGGATAAGAGCTGAGAGCCAGCAGATCTGCTCAGCTGTGAAGCTGCTACTGTCCGTCCCGGCAGAGGGCACGTGGTCTGCAGGAGCCTGGGCAGGACCTGCTCCTCAGGCTGTGACAGACCAGCACGAGGGAGACCGTGGAAGCCAGGATGTACAGCAAAAAGCTAGAGATGTAGGAGGTAAAACACCAGATGGTTCTGGTATACGTAGTAGCAGCCTTTGAGAAGAGGGGCGTACGGACCTTCCAGCTACAGCCAGCGTTGGTAATGCCAAGTCTTTGATGGCTCACTCACGCATTTGGCATCCCCGCTCACACAGCAAATGCACACTGTAGCTGCCCACTCTTACTCCAGGCAACTAATAAAAATCAACTTCCACTTCCAGCATGTAGACAAATGCTTTAGAAGATAAAGGCAAGATATCATGACTGCTGCTTAGAAATTTATTACAGTGTGGGTTGGTGGTTTTGTTTTGTTTTTTTAACTTTTACAACTCACATTTGTAAATTAAAGACTAGTATGTACTTAAGAAAAAACTTAAAATCCATATCTCCATTGCTTATAAAAATCTTAATCTGAAGATTTTTTTATATGAAAGTCATGACTTTTTTGTTAGGTATAATTACATAAAACATAAAAAAAGACATCCTACTCAGTAGACCCTATTCATTGCAAACTATGACTACAATAGCAGTAAGCCATTCTGCTGAGTGTAGATGTAAAAGCAATTCATGCCACACAGCCACCACATTCAGCAATGTGTTATTTGCTATTTTCCATGGTATGATGACAGGGTAGTCAGGAGTGTGAGCCTTATTTTTCTTTTTGAAGTAATGCTAAAGTGTTCTGAAACATTAGCTAAGTGTATTTACTGCTTGGTACACCCCCCAGAACAACATGGACCCAAATATCCCCAGATGGATTCTAAACACCAAGTGGCAACTGCACAATACCTGTAAAAGACTAGTCCCCACCTCTCACTTTACCACCAGGCCTTACTGGCTTTGCCCTTTTCCCTGACTATCTGGAGCTTCACGTAGGGAGGAGATGACTGGCAATTTTGCTGGGGAGTGATAAATAAAAAAAACAGTCTTCACTTCTCTGGTTAAGTTGGTAGCACTTAGTGCAAGTGCACAGTGGACAGAAAAGCCACTAATTCAGTTTCTGTCCCTTTCTTAAGCTGAATACAGTTTTAAAGCAAGCCAATAATGTTATGGCATAGGATATCTTTGTTCTAAAATTCTGATCCATTCATTAAAACCAAATCTTTTGATAGAAACAAACGTTCTTGCAGCAAGGCTTGTAGGGTCCAGGAGGAAACACTTGATAACACAACAGAGAGATAGGTTAAATCTAAGACTCTCTGAAAGACTTTCTCAAATGCTCTTAAATGTTGCAGTTATTACCTATTTGGAAGCAGAGATCCCTAGTGAAGAGAGGTTGAAATCAGAAGCGAGTATTTCCTGTATCAAAACAGAGTGCACAAACAATGTGACAGTGAAACCAGTCTCTCGGGTCGACCTGATGAAGCTCTCCCATTATGTAGAATTCATCAGTCAAAAAGAGTAAGTCAGCTCCAAGAGCAACCTAAATTCAGTAAGCTGATCTCAATTTCTATGCCTATATTAATAAATAAAGCCAGCAATGCCCATTCCCTGGCCCTGAAGACAAATATTAACACAACTCGTACCCATATGGATGCTCTCTCACACTTTCCCTGAAACAGGTAGGTTTTTCCACATTGCCTGTTGCGAACAGTCCCAGGCCAATGCTGCTCCACAAATCGTGCCCCGACATCATCTGCGAGGGTGCTAATTGCAGGAGACAAGACCATGCCAAGGAAGATGGCAATAATTACGCAGAATGGGTAACAGCAGACCCATGCTCCAGCCTGGGCGCTGTTTGGTTTACCAGCACAGCCCTGGCCATGTGCTGCCAACAAAGCTTTTTGCTGCATTGAATAGGAGGGGAAAAAAAAATTATGACTCTCCTCAGGACACTTGTCTCAGAGGGAAGAGAACCAAGTTCAGGTCCCTGCTCCAGATCAGACAGGGCAGAGATTAACAGTGCGAGGAAAATGCTTCTGAAGTACCCAGCAATGAGCTACTGATCATTCTGGCATTTACATTTCTACTGCTGTTTATTTTCTTCTACCACAAAAAAAGGTCAACCATTTCGACTTTGTTCCAGTAGGACACTGTTTATCACACTGTATAGCTATGAAGGACAGCTGGAGAGGAGGAAGGTGCATTCCTGATGTGAAGACAGAGCCCCATGCTGAGACATGCACAGAGGAACACCTTCCATATCAGGATGCTTATGGGAGAGAACCGCCAGGTGACAGATGCCTGGAAGGGCAGAGAGCCATCATCTCTATACCCAATTCTAACTAATTAAGCACGTGGGAGAAAAATGTATGTCAATAAGATCTTGTTTCTGTCAACATCTCGCAGCCTCTCATCTGATTTCAGTGTGGCTGCTGTGATCTGGAAGGCTTTGCTGGCTTTGAAGGCAAGAACTTACCTCTCACCTGAGAGATCTCTCTGCTCACCTCTGTCTTCGAGCTCAACTGTGTCCCTAAATCAGGGTAGCAAAAATCTTGCCTTCTCCCCCTGCAGAGTCTGCATAGCTTCTGCTGAGCTTACCACTAAGATCCAAGAGTGCCTGGTGGGCACAGGAGCAAGATATCCCAGACCTCCTAATGTTACTGCTGATGACAAGGCAAGGTTCCCAGCCAGCTGTCCCACAGCACTTGCAGGAGCTCAGCAGGAGCTAGAAGCAAAACGTCCCATCAAGCTCCACAAAGCATTCCAAGAAGAGCTATTCGCCCAAAAGGTGCTGGCTTGGCCTTGCACAAATTCAGACCTGGTGTTACGGCAAATTATCCATGCCATCTCTGTTCCAAGCTGTGAATATGAAATCAAATTCCCAAAACAAGAAATACATTTTGAAACACAATTCTTGCCTTCAAACAATTGCTCTCATGCCTCCCATCTCTCTCACTAATCCAATGCATTGGATATTTATTGTCATTTTGTTCTATGACACAGCCCCATTAATATCAATTTTGCCTATCCGAAGCTTCCTTTTGTGCCAAAAATCAAGGAGGGAAGGAACTTTCCCAGATCAAACACACTAAAACCAAATGGCATAAACCATCCCTCTCACTCTTTTTCTTGACAAAGTTTCTCCACAGAGAGCAAGAGAACTGCAAATACAATAAACAACTTTCCAATATATATATATTAGTAAAAGCAAAAGCCAGTTTCAACCTAACTCCTCACATTTTCTACTCTGACAGAATACAGATTTCTTTGTTATTATTTGTTAACAGAAACCCTTTCAAACAATAGTAGAAGAATAATGGTATCTGTCAAAACTCACATTTCAACTATTCCAGTGTCATAGGCAGGGACAAGTCTTTTTGTCTCATATTCAAGTAGATCTGTCACTAGTCTCAATGCAAACTCCAGGCTCACAGGAGCACTTTGTAATAAGTTCTTGACCAAATCACCCTGGATTAGTTGGCGCTATGATGATTTACATCAGCAGACAGGTTAACTTGACTTGATTTAACAGAAATTACAGGAAGGTAGTTTTAAGGCAAGTGCATTACAGGAATTTACATCCTAAAGGCTATTTTTTGTTGGTTTTTTTTTGGTCAGGAACTGCAAACTAAACTGAAGCAAAAAAAAAAAATCCAGGCAATAGTGACAAGGCATCAATCAATTTAATAACATCCCTTATAAACAACACTTAAAGAAACAGGTCACTCCCAATGTTATGAGGACATTAAACCGAACACAATACAAATTGCTGCTTTTCCAACCATCCACTCAGGGATAGAAATCAGTCTCTCAAACCAACAGAAACATGGAGCCTGCCTCTTTTGAGACACAGGCAAGAGCCCAGTCAAACCATCAGTGGCTACACAGAGAATGCTTTCTCCCACAGAATCTTCTCACACACTAGAAAGAGAGTGAATGAATGTAAGAAAGTGCTTTTTTTGACACCTTTGATGGAACATGCAAACTGCATCAAAAGAAGAGGCGGCCGACACCAGAGGAGGTTTAAATTGTTAGAAGAAGTCAATTCAAAAGCAATTGATTGTTATGAACAAATTTAAGAGCGTTCATAATTGTCAGAATAGCGGGAAACAGCAACTAAGATTTGCAAACAAAAAAAAAAATATACAGAACACTACAACCCTCCACTCTTCCAAAAAATAACAGCACAGAGTGGTTTATAAACCAGAAATAAGCTACTACTTCTTTTGGCAAAGGGAACAGCCACATACAGCTTTAATGCTTGAAAATTAATTCCATGTTACTCTTACCTAATGTCTACTCTGCAAGTTATTGTGGGGGAGAGGGAGAGAACCTCTCAAATAAAACCAACAGTATTGGTTTAAGCAGTAAATATTGAAAGTTTTTCTCAGTGTAAGGCATTTGCAGCAGATTTTGTGGTGTCAGAGAGGAGACTTCATACTGCAATCCAGAAATACAGACACTCGTACATCAAGAGCAGAGAACATACAGTTCCACCACTATTTTTTTAATACAACGGTCAAATGATAAAACAAAATTTATGCACCAGGAGTTCACCACTAGCAACTTATCTCCTTGTACAGCTAAATCTGCAAGAGAGAGAACTTGTGTCAGGTAATTTCCTTTTAGACGCAGAAAGAGGTCTGAAACTGCTGCACGGTACTGCCCATTTGACAGCAAAATAAAAAAATCACAAGACACCAACAGCTGTAAAAACAAATGCTAAGTAAGGCAGATATTGAATAAATTAGTAGAGATACACAATTAAGTGTAGGGAATGCCCAGTCACAAAATTTTATTAATTTCAGTGCTCCGTCTCAGCATATAAAAAGCATTAACTTAGGGAAAGAATGGTTAAACTACAATCCAATGATTTCACCCTTTAAGGGTCCTAATATGCAGTATCTCAAGAGACATGAATATAACATTAGTGGCATAAAGCCATCTAACCACAAAGAGAGGAAAAAGCTTTATTACGCCACTCCACTGTTGCCAGTTAAATGAAAATATGATGGAATCGTGAGACCTAACATATATTACAACCCCATTGCAGATTAAAATCATCTCTGCTGATTCTTCCATCAAGAAGCAGCAAAGACAAATTCAGAAGGGAGATGAGGAGGATAATACAGCTTAAACTGAAGGCTGAGAGCAAGCACACAGCAATCAGTGTATAACAGTGCTTCTATTTGGACTTAATGCATTACTTCATTAATGTAATTCAAAATATTTACCTCATTACTGTAAAGTACAATGCATTTTAGACAGGGCACTCTATATGGTCAAGGTGATGCTCTCAAGTTAAGAAAACATTTGTAACTTCTATCTTTCAGAAATATGGCATACCTAAATTTGACCAGAAATATGCATTCAGCTGCCTGAAACTCATCTGAACAACTATGGATGTGCAACTTGGATTCTCTGATACCACAGGAGTTTTCTTGGAAGTATCACCTGCAATGCACCCAGAACACCTGGGACTCCATAGTCACTAGGGAAAAAAGCAATCCCTGCGCACAAATATGAAAAAAATTAGAAAAGGATAGTTACAGGTTTCATTTCAGATTCTTTAAGATCAGTTTTACAATATTTTAATATATTAAATACTAGAGAAAAACATAATTATAAAAGGCAAAGACAGGACAGCTTTCACAGTCAACAAGAAAAAAAAAAATAAAAGCATTTAATAGAGCAGTGAAAGATTATTATATCTGCAGAAAATCCTTTCAGGAATCACTTTTTGTGGTGACAGCAACAGCCAAGCCCCAGCAAATGTCCAAGACTCAGATTTACATGGAGAACTTCTGCATCTCTCTGATAGCCTAGGGACACATGACATTAGAGGGGAAACTTTGGAGAGCAGTCCTGTCAGCTTCTTAAGACTCAAAGCCTTAAGTAGTTGCATGACCTTGTCTCAGTGGAAGTATTCATTTTTAATGTTTCTCAAAAGGGAATCAGAAAAAAAAATACCTAGACAACACAGTCTAAGTCAGTAAACTCTGAATCATTAAACTATTTTAAATAAGTAGTTTTAAAGAAAATTATAAAAATAACACAAGTAACTGCAATTTAGGAAATGTTCTCAATTGTTGTAAATTAGCATATTTGCACCTAAGTCTCTAGACCTATTGAAAGAGATGATGAGTTTTTACACTATTTTCAAAAATGCATAAAATATTTCTCAAGCTACTGAATAACAGAACATACATTTTACCACTTTTTTCAACAAACATTTTGATTTTTTATACCCTAGAAATTCTTCTACCCTAGAACCATTAGGGGTTATGAAACCACTGTAAATTAAGATGTGAAAAGTTACTTGAGTGATGACTGATTAAATCCTTCAGTTACTGCCACCTCCAGCCTTCCTCACCATCACTGTACTCCCTCACCACTGAAAAGCAAGAGCTTTCAATTAAGAAATTAATTGTGTGATTCAATCACGCAATTCAGCAGAGAAGCTATACAAGGCTGAAGCTGGTGCAAAGGAGTGGAGTCAGGTCTGGCATTGCTCCTTCTCCTTCCAACTGTGATGACTGCTCCGACAAAGAGTTCACTAGAAGCTGTTAAAGAGCTACAAGACTGTTTCAAACAAGTCCCTGGACAGAAGTGGACAAGGTCAGAGAAATGGAAATCCATGACTGAAGAAGCAGTTATTTAATTTAATTATTTAATTATTTAATTTAACCTATCCAAATGCTTCCTTTTAATTCATGTTAATACATTTGCTTGTCTTTACTGCCATTCATCATAAAAGAAAATAAAAACCATCACAGATACTAAAGACGATTGAGATGCTAGCCCAGTTTCAGTATTATCAACACCCCAGTCAGCCTTCATTTTAGCACCAATTAATTTAAACAAACACTACTCTGGCACATAGACAACATTCTTTATATCCTAGGACAGAATAGACCACAATGTGTTTATTAAAAGTTTAAGGGTACATCTAGCTTAATAGCCACAAGTTCCTTCTGGTCATGCTCTTGTTGAGACTGATGTTACACTGGCTGAGGCTAACAAAGGTTTTCTCTGACTGTAAGTGGATCAGATTGGGCCTAACATATTTGAAAAAAATTCTTCACGTTTCTTTTTCATTAGATTACCTAACTCTCTCTCAAAGAATGTGATAAAATATTCACAAGTAGATTGTTCTTTAGCTGCTTCATCCAAAACTGACCTAATGAGTGACTCTATTGGCCTAAAGAATCTAGAAGGTTTTTCTTCCTCTTTGATTATCTAAAGGTTCAGATGGACACCCCAAAAAAACAAAGCATACATCCCTATGGAAAATTTATAAACAAACACTGTATCACTTAAGTACTAGAAATCTCCACAGTCAAGAGAAGAATGGCCTCCAAAACGCTCAGCAATACCACCAAGTTACACATCCATGGTAAAAATACCTACACATATAATGCAGACCAACTGATTTCAGCTAGAAGTTGCATTGCAGTTAGATATTTCAGATTCAGGTATGCAAATAAACAGAAGGAGAAGATGAAAATGTAACAACAAAACCTGCTAATATTTAAGGTATTTAAGGTAAGTTTCTTGGAAAAGTATAAATGTTATCAATATATTGTTAAAAAAATCTAATCTTCCATCCCTAAAAATATACCAACATAAAATAATAGGATTTCCAGAGTCACGTTTGTCACCCTTTTACAAGCATATTTTATATGGGCATAGGCAGATGACATGGATGAACCAGATTCAAATCCGATAAGCAGCATTATATTTGTACGACCATGCAATCTGGACACTAGCGCTGCTCTAACCTTTTCTTTTCTTTGCTATGGCTGGATAGAATCGATTTAATGTTTTCTTATTCCCATAAGACTAACAATAGGTCTAGATGCCAAGCCTTACTCCCTTCAAGAATTAATTATTTTCCCAAACAACATCTCAAATTCTTCTGCAATCCTCCAATGAAAGTTCATTGCACATTATTTTTTGTATTTTTATCACTCTTTATGTTCACTAAGTAACAGTGTTTTCTCCCAGTTGGCCATCTCCAAGTTAATGTTTGTCAAGCTTTGCTCAGTTATACACTACACTTTCTTTTTTTAAATCTCCTATGGCGTGTATTTTTCTTCACGTAAGTCCTGAGGCCAGGAAAGGTTTTTTAGGAAATAATGCCTCCTTTCAGAGAGGCTATGCTTATTCTTTTTTCCAGAGTCTAAGAGTTTCACATTGGCAACCTCTTTGCACGCCTTGGCAGCTATTTTGGCACATGAAGGCTTCATCTCCAATTTTGAAATTTCAATTATATTTTTTAGTCCTATCAGTAGCCCAACCAATCTATGTTCTTCCTACAAATGCAGAAACAAGCTTTGTCAGGGCACAGCTGCCACTGCAGACCTACTCTTTCATTTGAGACAAAATAAAACTCTCTTCCACCTGGGATGATTTGCACATATGGTGGTACAGTCTGAGTTCAAAACTCAAAGATCACAACCACCCAGTTCTGTCCCTTGCACATCACTCCTGCAGATAAGAAGTATGTAACACTTAACAGAAGTCCCTTAGCTCTTCCATGATGTTACATCAGCAAACATCATCCAGCAGGCACTCAAACATCCCCTTGCAATGTCTGAAGTTCCTTTTATAAACTTCACATAATGATTCTTCAAAATGTTTTCCCTTTTTTTTCTCCTTCCTGTTTGTTTTTGTTTGGTTGAGTTTTTTTGTTTGGTTTGGTTTTTAATAAGTGAATTGCAGAAGATGGGGCCTCTGAGAAATAGAATAAAGCAGAAAATAATTTATGCCATGCCTGCTAATGAAAACTTATACACTCATGAAAAAGAAACAAATATTTTGCTTTGCCTGAATATCTCTTGTTACTTTTTCTTTTCTATTTTGTAGTGAGACTATCAAGAAAGAATTACGGGATTGTACAAAGTAACCTATGAACCGAAAGCAGAGATCATCTGTTGCTTGTGCTATTGACTGCTTAGAAAGTGCACATTTTAAAACTCCTTTTTATTCTGTCAAAGAATCATAGGGCAGTTATCTTTAATAGCCATTATTCAGACAGATACATAAAGAATATCTTATTTCTCTAGTAGTCATTCTCCTATCAAATGAATAATCCTTAAACATTCTGTGTCATTCACTTTAGTTTTTTAAGGCTGACAAACATTTTGAGTAAAGCGTTCTGCCATTCATGGGAGGTGTAAGCCCATAAGCGGAGGACTTTTTTGCTTTTTTTAAACTGCTTGCAGTGTTAAAAACCAGCTGGTGAAGAGGTGGACATACAGGGGCAGGCTTTGTGAATCAGTGTAGCTACTCTGACATGACAGCTTTACACCAGCTGAGCATCTGGTCCTCATGGTTATGAATGAAAAGAGAAAACTGGCTTTTCACGCCCTTTGTGGCAAGAGACATTTAAAGAGTAACAGCTGTTCTACTTTTCCTTGGCTCATTTGGACTCGTGATTTTTTCATGAAACTGCACATTATGCCTACCCAAACAACACAAATATTTGTAAATGGCCTGCCACACAAGAGTTTTGCCCCAATTTACGTTCAATTTTTGACTGCATAAATGCATATACTTTCAATAACTAGCATACAAGTAGCAGCACTTACCTGTGATCTAAATGATGAATAGAGAGAATAACCCCTGAATTCAAATGGGCTTGTTTCAAGGTCACCAGGATTGTGAATTCATATTTATTTCTTAACTTCTGAAAAAATATTTCAGCTGTTTCTGGAGATGCCTTTACACTTCTTGAAGTATCTAAAAAAAAACAAAAAGGTAAAAAACACTCGGTATAAAGTCTTACTTTACATCCTCAACTCAAAGAGCTTACAAAATAACAAGGTACTTCTGGCATTTTAAACATCATATTTTACATGCAAGGGAACCTTTTCAATGGAAGAGAACACATTTTCTAGGACACCTATTCCATTCTGCATGTGGGGGGTGGTATTGTTTTTAATGCAGAATCGTAACTCTTCTACTTTCCCAGTGGATGGCCAGATGGTACCTTTAATATCTTGCCGAAAATATGGACTCTGTAACAGTGAAGCACAGAGTGACAACACTGGAAATGAGCCTAAGCTGTGAAGCACAACCCAAACAACTTTTTAATGACTTCTACAAAAATGTTATGCTTAATAGCTATGAAAAATTAATATTTTTTTTTTTTTTTAAAAAAAAGCAGCATCTCTTTAGGGACAATTTGCTAAGCTTGAAGTAACACTTATAAATTAACTTAAAAACTCACTCTCTTTCAAACTATATCGTTGCTAATTAATCACTATATACTCCAGTTGTGCAGTATGTTGCTGCTGCTTCTTGCACACGATGTCATGAACATTTGTTAGAGTAACTGCGCACACACAATCAAGACTTTGCTTTTAAAAACCCACACTCAACCAAGACTAAAGCAATATTTCTGCTTAATTTGCATGGAACATGCATAGTAAATAAAAAGATTCAACCTTAAGCCCTCTGGAGACATAATTCACAAAATAAGATATCAAATACTAGAAAAACAATCCCCAAGGTTTTCTGTAATACATTATACTAGAAAAAAATAATATATATTTTTAATGCACAAAATCAATTCATTAGCTTGTATAATCAACTGTGTAAGAACTAAATCAATTCACATGCTGCTTCTCATTGCAATTTGACCATCCTGCTCTAACTCAGGGACAGCAACAGCAGCAGAGGGCTGCCTGCAATAACAATGATTTTCTTCTGCTAGTGCTGGAGCTGAGCTCTCAAGTAAGCTTAGCTGTTCAGAAAACAAGGTTTATTCTTCAAGCTGTACCTATAAAAGTGCTAGTCTATTAACAGCAAACAGTTTATTGTTGTTTATGGACCAGGAATATTTTTTAGTATGTGTTTAACAAATACAACAACCTGCACAACTCTGAAGTCCTAACCAAGCTCCTGCACAGTGTCACACCAGACTGAATTCCATTTTTTTTTTTTTTTAAACAAAGGGGAATCTAAAAGACACACACACAAATACATCTTTTAAAGCTTTTTTTGTGAAACTTCACATCGTTTTTTATTGTGGATTGTGTAACACACTGTAGCAGAAATCCATGGTATTTTAATGGAATTATTAATTAATCATAAGGCAACTCAAATACAATTGCATCAAAGTGTTCACTTTTAGCCATGGGACACCAACAGAGCGGAATGACATAGGTTTGCATGCTGGAAGATAGTTTAACTGCATTAACGATTTCAAGCAATATAAACAATCTATTCCCAAGAGACAGAGCAGAGGAAGGACACACAGGAACATGTTCTCTAATCACAATCAGAGGATCCTCATGCGCTGCAGTTCTCACAGCAGATTTCCTACCAAGATCTAGAAAACACAGGAAAATACAGACACGGAACCCACTTAAAAGCCTACAGAGTCCAATTCCAACATGCAAAGCACATCCTTCAACCCTCTTTGCCATGGAGGGGAGCTGGGTTGCTCAGCTTAGAAAACCCAGCCAACACTTTCCACTGCAGGTTCATAATCATTAGAGCATTTACAGAGTCTCTTTTGGGGCCAACAAACACATTACATGTTTACACCAAAATGAGTTTACACTTTACATGTTTACACTGTACCTTTTACATTTCTTTCAAACTTTCTTGGTAGAGAAGTATCACCGCGACTTCAGTAGATGATACAGAAACCAAGCCTATAGAGTATACAGCCTATGCTTTTTCAGACACACTAATTCAGGCTGATTCCCCCTCACCTGAAACATCATGGGAGTTGCCAGGAGGAAAGGGAAGGGTCGAGAAAAAAAGGCTCTGAAGATGATTTCCACATCATCTCTCAGCTCCCTGCCATTCATACAGAGCTGATAAAGCACACATCCACATGAATGTGATAGTGAAGAAGCTGCATAGGTCCTTCATCCAACAGCTTCTGTGTCCGGTCACTTCAGTCTCACTCTGATTAAAGAGTGAGCACCTGGAAATCCATAGTATAGAGGCATCAAGGTATTGAATAGATACTGTTTCCATGGATGCATATTGGAGTTGAACACACAATATTTGTAATTTAATATGGAAGTAGGAAAAGAAGAGAGCTGGGAAAAACAGTCAAGCAAGACAAAAAAAGCGATAAAGTTATGCCAGAATTGCGGGAAATAACAGAATTGCAGAAAATTCCCTGGCTCTTCTTGTTCTGGTTGCATTGTCTCCAACAGATTTCTCTCAGGTTTCCCTTATGACAATGAAATGGTAGTAAAAAGGAAGATGCAGAACAACTACCTTTTCCAAGAATCCAGATTTTCCCTGCCTAGCTCCAAACCCTGGAAGTTGCTAAGGTGCTTCTCTCAGTTATCCTCTGGTTTATCTCACGACATCATACCTAGTTTTAACTGCTATCACATCCTACCAGTGGAAATCATAAATGCTCTATGCTGGAAGTGGAAAAGAGTCAACGGAGACCACGCTTACTTAACAAAAACAAAATCCACAACTTTTCAATTAGAAAGAAATATTAATTCTACCAAATTCCTATTATTTTCTCATTAACAACTGATGAAAGAAAGCATATGCGTATCACCCCTATCATTATACAAGGCCAGTTCCAATTGCACGTAAATCATTATCTCTCCCTGCCACACACACTTTTATTCTACCTGGAGCTATTGGGATGCAAACACTGCACTACAGCTGGCCTGTGCTTCAGCAAGGGAACAAACCCTCATGGTCACCTGGAGCTCTCCAGAGCCCTCCCCGTCATCACTGCTGCACTGAGAGAGTTATAATCATTCTTCATGGCCTTAAAACTCTTCTCATATACAGACAAAATTATCAAGACCTGATTAGATCATGCTGGAAGTCTATATATAAAGATTATCACCACATTAACTGCTAGAGTATTAAATTGCCAAAACATATGGCCATTCAGTTTTGGTACTGCAAATAGGTCAGTTCATACTTGCTGTACCAAAGAGCTATACAACCTTTTGAATTACTGCTACTCTGATGAAGCACAGCACCCTTTGCTCAGGGCAGGCACCAGGTGGATTTCTTAAAGAAAGACCACTGAAAGGTCCTTGATACATTAGATCCATTCTTTTTAGACTAACACAACAGTGCAAATCCCTCATTCCAATTGCCTTTGAAAATCAGCAGTAGGTGCTTGACAGATCACCAGCTGGGCTCAATAAATACTGGTTCGGGCTTGTTCTTGACATTTGGCTTCTAGTAATCATTTTAAGATCCAAGGAAAATAGTTTACTGGAACTGGACTTCTTCCATAATAGCTTGGAAAATCAAACTGGTATATCTCAGATAATAGTTTGTGGTTTCTCAACAGTTACATAAAAACCTCATACTGTGAATGTTTCTAATACACAAAACCAAAGGCATAAATCTTTTCATATTAGACTGCAATAATGAGATAACTGTTAGTTTGAGTGAGAAATTTGCCTCTAGCCATGATACATATATGTTGGGTTTACTTTCCTAGATATGTTGTGTTTACTTCAACCACACAATAACTCACAAACCCATAGTGTCAACACTCCTTTTTTAATTTTCAGAAGAACAAAGTTCAAAGCAACAATGAAACAAACAAAAATCCAGACTCAAAGCATATCATACTCCTCACTCAAGTCAAAGGTTATAGCATGGAAATGCCTTTAGAAGGAATAACAGCACACAGTAACACATGCAGCTGTTTCAAAACATGCAAGTTAGCAAAGTACTGAAAACAACACAACAGACTGGGGGAAGTGACAATTATTGTAACTCATACCATGGTTGGCAATTACAACAATTTACAAGGACAAACAGTAGGTTGTGGTCAACCTTCAGGTGCAACATCTAGGGATGAGGTGATCAGGTGTCCACAGGCACAGATAACCAAGACTTTTAAGACCTAACATTGTAAAGCAATCCGAAAACCCAGTGAAGAAAACCACTGGCCATAAGACCTGCAGCCCTTCAGAGGACAAACTTGGTGGCTGCCTCTACCTCGCACTTGCAACAGCCATCACAACTGGGCAACATTTTCCCTCTTTGAGACAATCTGCAGTTAGAGCTTTGCAGCAAACACCAAAGCCACACAAGTGTCTCCTAGAGATGTCAAGTGCAGACATTGTCATTTCCTTCATGCTCGTGAGATTGTAATTACTACACTATAACCAAGACAGTAAGTCTAACCTTCAATAGTAATCACTCCACAGGTTCAAAGGCACTTCTACCCATCTAGACTGCTGCAGCAGAAAGACACGGTTCTACCCTTTGCCACCAGCCTTTAATTCCTTCTCCTCATCCCTATGGTGACAACTGCATTCAGGCAAACATGAGGAACCCTATCTGGCAACCAATCCAGCTATTACTAGCTAAGGTCCCACTCCACCAAAGAAAAAAAAAAAGGTATTGGAAGCAGCCATGAACAAGTCACTGCAGGTGAGCAGGAAAACTTCCATTCACAGCACCAGCAGCGTACTAAAATGCACAGTGAAAAGACCAGATGCAAATGCGGGTTAGGACCAGCCATTCATTACAGATGTTTTCCAGTCCATGACAAAAACAGTTGTTAAATGGAAGGGATAACTTGTCTTAGCAAAGGGTGTGCTCTTGAGTTTCTGAAGTGCATCTAAAGCTAAATACACAGTGTGAACTGAATTATAAAAAACTCCAGCAGAAGGGTCTTTGAAGGAGGGATTCTGATTAATTGAGCTCCACATTTTGTTTCATGTGCACATAATCAGCTTTAATAGCAGCATCTATAAATCAATTCTACATCTGACGGTAGGTTTGCTGAACTATCCAAATTAAATTCTAGTGGTTTGTGAGAGAAGACCTGCAGGCTAAAAAGACTCTGGAAAATATAAAAACGCTAGCTCAATTTTGTCTCATTTTCCTACAGTGGTCAGGATCAGTGTTGCAACCATATATTCACATCGTGTCGCTTCCCCATATTAAAATTTTTGGCTAACCTTTTTCTTACCTAGGGGTTTCACACAGCCTACAAAGGGTAACAATATCTGAGGCCATTTACTTTATCTTGTTCTTTTATTTAATTAACCAATGTGGGCTGTGCTGGTCCCAGCCAATGGAGCAGCATGCAAAGCCAATCCAGAAGCAGAATCTTCACAAGGCTGAAAGGGTCCAGTGGGTTTTTAAATGGAGCATGGTGCATTTAAATTCAGGAGTTGCATTCCTGTAATGAAAACTGAAGATAGGAAGAAGTAAAACAACCTTTATTAGAGCAAAACCCTGCTAGATGTTTTATGCTCTAGATACTTCAGTAGAAAGGTTGACGGGTGTTCCTTTTTCTTTTCATACACCTGTCTCTTTATTTGATAAAACATTTTTAGCTACTTCTCCTACACATTTTTTCATTCATTTCTCATAGATTCCAAATCATTTCAGAGAGAACAGCAAAACAGGAGCAGCTACAGTTTTCTAAACCCACATGAATCTGACTTGATTTCTCCAAGGCTGCATGTAGGAGCTCTGCAGGAGTCTGGGGGAAGGTGCTGCAATTCCACATCAATTTTAAAAGACTACAAGATATGGGGTAAACACTAATCATGGGAGACTCCCAGCAGAGCCATTCCCAAAGGAGGTGCATGACCCACAGGGCCCAGGAGCACTTCCCAGTTCCCAAGTCTGGGCGAACACTGGGACTACAATCTAATCATATGTCAGGATCCAACCAGGTACATCTGGAACTTTATGCACCCAAGCGCTCCTTATAAACTAGGTACAACCTGATCTCACCAGAACAAGGACTCAGAAATGCCAGGAGCAAGGGCTCCAGTAAATCTTCCAAGCTGAATGACTGGGACCTTGGGATACCCCACAGACTGGTTAGGGGGATACCCACAAACTGCCCTTGTAGTTTAGACACCACCACAATGATCACCAATTCCATGTGCCTCCTTTATTATTTCCATTAAAGAAATGCCCCAGCAAAGATGTATGCAGAAAGACCTGCTATGGATGGGAAGGAGAAAAGGAAGAGGGCAAAATGCACTTGAGCTGAAACTAAACAACCACAACAAAAACTGACTTGAAGCCAAATCATTAAATCAAATAAAAACAAGGGGGGAAATGTCACAGTTTGTTCTTGCAGCATTTGGGGAGGTTCCAATTGCCTTTGCTTTGTAGCTTTCTCTACTCTGAATGTCAGCTACAGCTTTGGTGTGTCATCCAGCAAGGACTTTCCTTCAGTTCAAACCATATGCAAAGTCCCAGGAGTCACAACAGACTGACACAGGAGATGAGAAGAAAAACCTGCCTCTGAGCACACACATTTTTCCCCTACTATATGGACTGTTCATACTTATATCCTCAAAAAATGTTAATCATACCACTTCTGGCCAAAACTCACCTGCCGGCTACATACTTGTGTGTTTAAGGTGATTTTTGCACAGCTGAAAACACAAATCCACTGTGGGACAAGAGGAGGAAAAAGGTATTGAGAGTCTGGACACATATGCTCTAATACAGCTGCAACGTGTCTGATCCAAAATAACCAAACCATTGTTAAGGACCTAACTTGCTTGTGTAATTGTAAGTAGTTTGTGCATTTGCATAAGTAATCATTATTTGATTCAGAGTACTTTGTTTGTAATGTTTTCTTCTCCATGGTCAAAGTCCCCAGGGAGTTTTTGCTTGGTTTGCTTTTTTAACTTTTTTTTTCTTTAAGCTAAAGCAACATTAAAAATTGTCAACTATGCAAATGCAATTAAAATAGAACATAATTAATAGGGGAAAATCTTCTACCCAACATGATAGAATAAGATAACTGAGTGGCAGCAAACCCTCAATCATTTCTGCCAGCTCCTAGAACTGACTTGGATGACTCTTTAGGAAAGAATTTGCAAATCCAAAACTGTATGGGGCAAACTACAACTGTAACACATTATGCACTCTACTGTAAATTGACAATAATACCACCAAAATCTGTCTAAAAGCATTCTGCAAAAGAAGTTATATTATGCTAGTTAGAGAGTGATTATACTAGTGGCTGGGTTAAGCCTCTCAGCTTATGTACTGGTTGCTTGCAGAAACCAAGGAAGTCACATCAAGCTGAATCTTTCTGTAATGCTAAGCTTACCTTCTCGCAGTCCGACTACTGACATCCCCTACTAAAACAGCCTCCTTTGCATCCCTGTGGGTCTACAAAACAACAACTTGGGTGCTAGCCACTAAAATATAATCAAGCTCTTTCAAAACATGGCCAAACACCTGAAATTATCTTGAGATTGGGGCTACAAAATCATGCTTTGTGGTGCACACGTACTTAAACAGACCATGCCGGGTGGAATGGGAAGGGTGGATCTTTCCTTCCAGCCCAGCCACCTACTACCCACACTGAATCCAACTGCTTTGGTGAAGCTGTCAAATGAACAGTGCATCTTATCAGCATGATTTCCCACCTGGATTACAGATAAGGGAAACATCCTTTCAATGGTGATGTGTCTCAGTGTGTCAGCAGCACAATACACACAGCCACATACAGCACTTTTGCTTGCCTAGTAGATCCATACAACACAGGGAAGGAAAGAGATCCAGAGAGATCAAGTGGCAGGTTCACACCACTATAAACATCCATTCGAGCATCAGGACCAGGTACCACAGCTCTCTAAATACCAGGCTTAATCTGCCCAACCATAATGCTAAGATACACAGACATCTCTCATCTTCCTTTTGGCTGTGGTCTCTCTGGCAAAGAAGGAATTGACACCAGGATTACAAGTGGGAGCCATTTACTGTAGGTAAAGCAGCCCAGCCGTGCCTCAGCAAGTTAGGAGACTTTTGGACTCAGTAGGCAAAAAGTAAATAAGAGGGAAACAAATACAGTAAAGGTTCTAGTGGTTGCATCTACAATAGCATATTTCTGACAATTTTTCAAACCTTTCGCAAGTGAAAATATAAGAAGTCTAATTGTAGGAAAACCTGAATTTTAATGTGTAGGGCTCCAGATTTGAAATCTGTATTCTTAACACGGGAGGCTGAAGCGGGTGATTTGCTTAACAAGCAATACAGATCCTACAATGCTAGATTGTTACAAAAACAACTCCCAAAGAAAATGTGAACACGCTCTCCTGAATGTTTCTGAAAGGAATATAAGGAATGTGTGCATCAACACAGAGGGAAGCACCTCACAAAAGCACTACCAGGAATTTTTAAAAGCATATATGATACAGAAAACCACTGTTCCTTGCCCACCGGAAACACTACCCGTCTCACAGTAACCATGTCGTCATGCAAGATATCACCAGGAGAGCGGGTGCTACGCAGTGGGGACCTATTACATGACAACAAAATGACAAAGCTAAAAGACAACTTCTGTTCTTGTTATAGAAATTCCACTCCTAGGAAATTAAAATGTGTGCTGTACGCTATGTTCTGCCCCAGGTATTTATTATTATAATGCTTTCTGGTGACTGATAGGTTCCAAGTTATCAATTATGCAATGCAATAGCTTTTTTGATTACTAGTTTTCCCCTAGTCTATATTCCAACACTATTCTCATTTTCTCTGAAGGCTCTTTGTATTTGCTCCCTCATAGGTAGTATCAAGTGCTGTTACATACAGTTTTTTAGGTTTTTCATGGCAAATACCCACTATAAAACCTCTTATGTTTGAACAAGGACACAGAGGTAGTGGAGTGGAACTTCTGTCCGCTGCTTCACTTCAAGATGGGTTCCAGCTACATTCAAAAGGTTGCAGCTGCTACAGCTTTATAAGTTTATATACATGCACACACTCACACCCCTTTAGGCACAAAGCAGTTTTCTAGAAGCTGCTTTGAGGACACTTTGAAACCTGTGGAGAAAACCAAGTCTGTCTTGTTTTCCTTGCTACTGCCATCTGCACCTAGTTATGCTCGGCTGCATGCTCTCATATGAGCACTTTGTGTCAAACTGACCTAACAGCAAACAAAAATATCACACCAAGAAACGCTGTTAACACTGGGACACAGACTGAAGAGCACAAGAAAAATAATGCATCGCCTTGCAGCCCTACTGGTACTGTAATAAGGGCATGACACACATGAGAACTGGTAAAAGACTGAATTTATTTCCAATCCTTAGTTGTATAGCATGGTCAGAATATAAAGAGCTATACAAGTCACATCAAGAGGGAGGACAAGAGCAAGAAACAGTGTTGTCAGCATTTTACAAATGAAAAAGCAGGCTACCAAAGGTAAGCAAATGTTAATCAATTAAAAACAATCAAGTACAAACTTAATGGCAACAATAAACCACGCAAGCAGATTCTGCTAGGTGTAGATCAGGTGGGATTACATTAACTACCCTTCTCCCAGAATACGACAATTCAAGCTTCTCAAGTATATCATATTCCAGTGGTGAAGGGTCATACAATGACAGACTGCAGAAGACCAGCAGCCACCATGGCACCTCTGGATTAGGATTATGCTGGGTGTAGATACTCCTACATCCTCTGAGCAATAGACCACATCTCTCCCTCACTTGCTTCTTACTACGCGAGTGTCAGTAAAACCTACTTATGAACTCTGCTTGGTCATTTTCTCTCAAAATTTCCTTTCCCTGTGACCCATATGCTGCTCCTGAAGACCTACCACCTGAAGCCTCTGTTTCACAGAATCATTTAGGCTCGAAGGGATCTCTTGAGATTCTGTAGCTCAACCTCAAACATCTGTCGATGTCGTGGGCTTAGCTTTTTTTCCCCCATTAAGAAGCTGTTTCTTCCTCTTTACAATGGTTTGCATCACTCATCCTAGCTTTCCTTCACCTCTGGCTTTCTAGGCTGTAGCTGTTTTTGTACCCACATAAGGGTTAACTGCCTTCAGCTCACCAAACTGCTAAGTGTTCAGACTGATTTATTTTCATACAACACAACGGTGAGCTTAAGAAAGCATTAATACGAGATATGTCTTAATTTCCCAGGTGATCACAATGATGTGGTCTGCATGAAAGATTTACTTCTGACGCAAGAGAATGGTCAACAGTCACCAACTTGGAGAGCTCCAGAAAACCCAAACCTCCATCCCAACAACAAAAGCAGCAGACCAAGGGAGGGGGAGGAGGGCCACCACTGGAAAAAAATTACATCTGAAGCATGGCAGACACGTCCAACAACTCTGTTGCTAGCCACAGGTCTCCAGTAGTGGGCTGAGCAAACAGCAACAGATGGGAGCAGAAGGCTGGAGTCTGAACCATAAAGAGAATTCAGGTACCAGCAGAAATGAGGTTGGAGCGCCAGAGGGGTGACAAGTAAGGCCCAAGCTACCAGCCATACTGACATTCTCAGAAAAATCTCCACTCCCTTTATCTGTTTTAATGCCAGAAAAATAAAAGGTTAGAAGGATTTTGAATCAGGAACATCAAAGAGAAGGGATACCAAGGAATACTATGCACACAGCTCAGCTATGAGCAGGGCAGACAGACAGAAAGTATATGGGAGACTCAAGCTACAGTTGACAGAGGTCCCAAGGAAGCTGAGGAGGACCAGAGTTCAGATTCTCCTGCAAGAAAATGCCTTTTAAATCAGGTATTAATGAGTCCAGGCTTCTATGAATGTGTCCATTAGCCTCAGTGAATCAGCTACAGGTTTTAAGCACGTGCCCAACTTAAAAGCTTGGATGAGTTAAAATTAGAAATGCTTCCAAACCCTGATTGCCATGCTCTTGCAGGCTTGTTTTAACTGAGTACCATTAAAACATACTTAGATGCAAAGAACAGTTTTAGGAAGAACACAGAATGTAATAACAAAGACACAACCTCAGTTTAAAAAAAAAATTCAAGCTCCCAGATCTCTTACTACAGTATACTTTGTTTATGCTTCAAATGCTAAGGGTGTATGTAGAGATTCTTAAAAAGAGCATCACTGACAAGGGTACACATATTTCCTCAAGTCTGCCACACTCCTTGAATGGGGGCTGAGCAAAGCTGGGACTGACTCAAGTTCAAGGGACATTAGCCAATGTTACAGGAAATCTGAAAGAATGCCTTTGGAACAGTCATGGCCCCATTTGCAAATGCATGTTTAGAGAATCATTAAAACCCAGATTATTGACCTCAAAACCACAACAGTTCCTTTGGAACACTTCTGGAGCATTATGGAGCTGTATTTAGAGACATAGATTCCCAGCCACGGCGTCAAGGCTGGCACCTGTCATCTTCTCTTGATAAGATAAACAGTATGGATGTTACCATCATCTAATTATACTTAAATAAGCATGTATGCTGAGGAAGCAGTGTAAATGTTGCTCTGTCTAATGGAGAGGACAACTCTACAACTGGAGGTCTTTTTCTTATTATACTTCCTCTATGTTTTTAGAGGGGAAATTGCCACCCAAATTTCACTTTAAAAATTCTCAGATATGGATTAGCAGTATTGATTGTAATGGCTCCTTTGGAAACATTACAGTCTGTTGTAGCAATGTTGCTGCTGCAAATATGTTAATCTGCTAAAACTCTTTTGAACACCATCTTCAAAAGTCCCTCTTAGTCTTCTTGTCTTTTAATATCACATCCATTGCTTTAGTACCCTACAGGAGCACAAGAGTTGAATATCATCTCCCAAGACAGCTCAAAGCAAAACTCAGTTTTCTAAGCTCTTATTTCTCTCTGAAGTCACCAGGATGACGCACCCCCAACAAAGTATGCACAAAAAAAAAGGCAAACAAAAACTTGTTAGCATAACAAATAATGAGAAATTTTTGCCTTAAAATTCTTCTACGTTGGAAATGGCTATAGCATTCTTTCCACCTAAACATGGTTTAAAGGAGAAAAAAAAAAAAAATACCTGTACTCCATAAACAGAATCATAACTTCAATAACATACTTGCTACAAATTTATTTTAAGTTTTTAAATTCAGTAACAGCTACCTGAAATATCTGAGTGAGCATTCATAATGGAAAACATGACTAGGCAAAAACAAACAAACACCCACAAACAAAGAAAAACCCACACAGCACACTGAGGTACCCTTTCTTACCAGACAACACTGAGAAGAAAAAAAATCACTATTTCTTAAACATTGAGACAAAATTAGGGGAATTTAAGCAAAATGGAGGGACAGGAAAAAAAATCCAATGAAAAACAATTTTTCATCCCTTATTCATCTCTACCTTAGCAGTGCAGGCAGGAGAACAGAGTTGTTCGGCGGATCTGCCCCTTGGCACATGACCAAACAGGACAAAATATATGGAACTGAGGAGTCACTACGTGAAGTACAGTTTTCCATAACAGCTATATGTAATCTCCACCTCTTATTCACTGGTTTTAAATAGCTTACAAGCTCAGTTCTGTACCACCCTTAAGATGCAGTGGAAGCAGTGCAGTTAACCACTCTTGGAGTTATTTTTCCAAGCCAGCACCCATATGCCCTGAAGGATACAGACTGGGAGAATGGAAGAAAGGAGAAGGAGCATAGGAGACCTATTTCCTAGATATTATCAACAAACAGGAGGGGGGAAACAGACATTAAGACTGATCTAGATTAAGAGATACAGAGCAAATGCTGCTCTCCTCTCTGAAACCTCACTGGAGAATGAATCGTGCTGCAGTGGGGGAAGAAACCATAAAAAAAAACCATTAACCTACCTACTCTCAGCCACGCTTCGTGACTACTGAACTATGTCACAGCAAAAGCCATTACATAAGGGTAACAAACAAGACCTCATTTTCCCACGTCACTACCCCTTGCTAACGCAATCCTCCCCCAGCAATATGGAAAGATGTGCTTGACAGCTACCCAGGAGAGTCACTGTTCCCCTGTCTGAGGGCACACAAGCCACAGGTGCTGGCTTCTCTCCAGTATGCAGGACAGATGCTGTCCTGCTGTCACCATCACATCTTCAACTTCAGCTGAGACCAGGGTCCCTTGCTACACTGCCAGGAGAGGTTGCCTGATGGGTGAGTCATGGACATGGAGAAACACCTTGGCCTCCACTCCTTAGACAAGGGGTATCAAACTCATTTTCACCAGGGACCACATCAGCCTCATGGTTGCCTTCAAAGGGACAAATGTAATTTTAGGACTGTAGAAATGGAACTACTACTACTACTACAGTCCTAGAATTACATTCAGCCTTGTGAAGGCAACCATGAGGCTGACGTGGCCCCTGATGAAAATGAGGTTGATACCCCCAGCTTAGAACATTTCACCCCTTCTCATGACACCAAGCAGGGCTCTACCCCACATCACCACACTGACACCGTCTTCATGTATTTTACTTCTATACGTGCCTCAGAGCAGCACATCACACCCACCCTCAGCTTTCCAACAAATACTTTGGTTTGAGCCCTGAGATAATACCAGGCTCAACAAGGGGTTTGTAACTGCAGTATTTTTAGAAGGGGCCTGATCATAAAGGTATGAACAAGCAAATGCAATTCTATCTGTTATTAATCAGTATGAATTGTTTTGGGCAATACTTAATGTATAAACAGAACATGGTTATTTGAATTAACCTGAACAACCAAATGCTCATTTTAAAAATAGTTTTAGAGAATCAGCATTAACCCAAGTGAAAACAGACCCCTGGAGACTCCAATTTATTGCAAATATTAGATGAAATCTGGCTGTGAAAAGCACCATGTCAGGCCTATGAGAACACAATAGGATATCTCTAAATAGAGTCAAACCCTCGCTGATTAATAAGCGTAGGTACTAATTCACTCCAAAGGTTGACATAGCAGAGGCTGGAGGTGCTCGCTGTCCCACCAAGTCCACGAAAAGCCATGGAAGTCATGCTGCTTAGCCCTGTCTCCCAGGGGAATCTGGACAGGCAAGGTATAGTGCCTGCACCAGCAAGCATGTATCATTTCTCTCCCCATGCTGTACCTTCTTTCAGAATCCATGCTCTTAAGAATTTTACAGACTGAAAGGTGACAAAAGTCTACGTCAAGACCATATATCAAGACACAAGGCAAGAGAGCTACAGAGGGAATATTTAATTTCTGCTTATTTCCTTTCCTTCCCCCAGAAAAACCCACTGTAGAAAAACAAAGTGTAAAATACCTTTTCTTGCAACAAACAATGACATAATAAATAGAGCCATACTTAAAATAACTCTATTGCTCTACACTTACACCTTTGTGATGCTTTATATGCCTAATACATACCCTCAGCAACATTATTTATTTGAAATTTTGAGCACTAAGACAGTTACAATCCCCAAAGGCAACAGGCCAAGTTTTCTGTCATTCCTTAACATTATTTTGTATGAACGACTACATACAGGGATTACAGTCTCTTCCCTGACAACTTGAGTTTCCTTAGTATCTCCAGTATATTAGGTTCCCATTCACATTTCTATTTCCCAGTACTACCCTCTGCTGCACCATTACAAGCATCAATCACAAGTCCACAACATTGAAATTATTTTTCTTTCAGTAACTTTTTCCCCCTTCAGTTTTGCAGATAAACTTGCAGCTAGCAAGCAACATAGTCTCAAATAATAGGCATACTCATGATTATTCAGCAGTGTATTGCTGTGCAGCAGCTAAGTGCATCCTAGTTGTCCCTGCATGGTAACTCAGCATGGTTCAGGATGGGCACTGGATGCAGGATTCTCACATACTGCCTCCTTTATTTAGGGAAGGTTCTTCAAACAGCAGACACCTCCCAAACACCTCCTTTTGCTACTACTGCTGACAGGAGGAAGATGATGTTGAACATTCAGCTCTTTTGGAGAGAGGAGATGCTTCATGGCCACAGCCAGGGTCCCCAGCAGCATCGATCACAACCCTGGCAGGGCTGTACCATAATGGTTACTGTTTGCACAGATGCAGAGGTGACTTTGGAACATACCAGAGGCAAAAGGGGATGGGGGCAGCAGAGGGACAGCACTGGCTGTTGTTCCAGATACACCAAAATCTGGATCTCTCTGGCTATTGCATTGTCATAGAGTAATTGCTTACACTAGGCATTCCTAACATTGCAAAACACTCCAGTACTTACTGAAATTAAACTCTATTTCAGCATTTCTAAAAATTCTGGGAAATTTTATTATCTGCAGATGATGTCTATGCTGGAGGTCCCACATTTTGAGGATTCAGTGATTCTGAGAGAAACAAGCTTGCTTCAAGACAAAAAAAAAAAAAATAAATCTGCAGATAGGTATTTACTCTGCAGTCAGCCATGCCAGTTGGCAACATCAGCATTGTCTCCCCCAGCTGTCTGTTAGCACTCCTCTGGGAGATGAGTACAGCTGGAGAAAGGGGATTTTACAGGACTCTCTAATCCATGTCACTGCAGTCAGCCAGGTTTGCACCTGAAACTGGCTGGCTTTGTGATCAGTAGGCACAGGAATGCTCATATGACCTCTTGCTTTGGAAAAGTTGTGGGGACAGTAACCTCTAGCTCATGGGTGGTAACAAGCAGCTGGGATCAGTAATATTTTCAGCAGGCTCAGCTGGAACCAGGAGAAAGCATCTGTCCATAGTCTCAGTGACAGGTGGCAAGGCAAAACGTGCCTGTGAAGTAAATGTAAATCCTATTTCTATTACAGAAAGCTTACTCACCTCTAGTTTTAAAGCTTTATTTTTTGGCTCCTTTATTTAGCAATGTCCAGAGATTATGTCATGGGCCAAAACCAATGATCTTTCCTAAGGGATGTAAGGTATGTACTATATATATAGTAACATTGTTTTGCTAGCATTTCAGAATAACGGGCTAATGATCCAGTCACACAGCAATAGGTAACAAATCATTTACACAAAGATGCCTATTTTAGGGCTTTTTTCCTGCCAGCAGTTTGTGCCAGCAAGTCCCAATTCAAAGAACAGTAGTGCTGAGTCCTTTCATGGATCCCACTGACAGATTAAATAATTTCTTTGGTGTTTTATAGCACATCTTGTTCCCCATCAGAATATACCATATCTTGCCTGTAGAACTGTCCCTCATCAGAATTATCCAAATATTTATAAACATATTAAGAGTTACACATCCCAACTGGCAGAGAAAAAGCTTATCCTCTGAATGAGATCCAAGTTCTGCATTCAGATACATAAGCTCCCACATTTTCATGACTGCCATGCCCTTTTTCTCTTTTCCTTAATACATGTTCCTGTGCTTGTAACCATCTGACTGTATTCTTCTGTTTACCCTTTAGCCTCCTCTTTGAGGGATATATACACCTTTTGATGAGCATATACTTTCTTTACACATCACTTGGCTTCCATTTTTGGTGGCCTGATTTACAGCGTACCTTCCGCCACCCTCCACTGCTGCTAGAGGCAGTTGGAAGGTATCTCCATTACTACACGTACACTTTGTGAGAAAAGACAGTCTGATGCAAAGTATTTGCTCTCAGGAGCAAGTAAGATTCAGAAAGGCTATCAAAATATTATATCTATAAAATATATATAACACAGAGTCTAGATTGAGAAGAGAGGGTGACAAAAAGTTACTGCCTAGAGGACTGCACAGGAAACCAAGTTACACTTGCAGCCCTTAATCAGATTCTCACCCCTCAGAATGCCATTTCCTATCACAAGTTGAAATACCTGGCTTTATTGGGACCTTGTACATGTTTAACATTAAGTCTCCTGAGCACGGACTTAAGTCAGATATGTCTGACCCATCCAAAACCCTCAGCACCCTCCAGCCTCTGTCACTGTGGTTTTGACTGCCTTTGCGTATGTAACTGCAGGGAAATTTGAAACAAGTGCTCTTGTAGCAATATGGTTTTCATATTTCCATAGGAAAATGGCTACATTGACTTTCACCTCCATCAATCTCAAATTGTATTAATGCAGTATAGGATTCTAAGCAAGGATTCTAAGAATGGCAATTGGTGTGTCTCCAAAAGCCTTTGACTACATTAATTACACTTCAATCCACTCCCCTGGTTTGGGGATTACCTTTAGGTGTCATCCCTGTTTTGCAAATGGAAAACAAAGGTATTGAAAATTTTACTGACTTACGTAAACCGTTACCAACAGAGAGAAGTTTGTGGTGTAGATATTCTGCCTTCTGTTCTAGTGCTCTGACCAAAAGAAGAATAATCTTCCTCTAGTATCTGCTGTTGGCTAAGAGGTGCTGGCAGATGTTCACATACAGCAACGCTACCATTTTGGAAGGCTTCCTCCTGTTTTCTATTCATAATTTTATCTTCCCACAAGCTACACTGAAGCGTTTTACAATTACTTTGCAAATCACATTTCCAGCAAGAGAAGCCCCTGCAGCTAACTAGAGCCAGATTACAGTGGCATTCAGATGGTGCCATCCACTACAATCAGGGATGACCAGGCACCTTAAAAGTTTAGAATTCAAGACCACAGCATCTAGTCCCGCTGAAGTCAGTGGGAAGAGTTCTGTTTCTTAAATCTGATAATTTCTATAATATTTGTACAACAACAGAGCAGATTGGTACACAAAAAGAAAACTCCAAGTGATCACCAATTTTAAATGGCTATAGTTATTTCCAAGTCAGAAACTGTATAAGGAGCAATCTAGATGCTCTTGAATGGACTACAACAGACTAAAACTACCTTCAGAGAGTAACTGGTTCTTGTGTTATATGGCCTAGAAATATAAGCACCTTTGAAAATCAATTAAGCAAAGAAGAATTTGTCAGAACAGCCAATTAGATGCTAAAACCCTGGTACTGAAAATTGATGCTACATCTAATTAGGCAGTCAAAACCGACTTTTCATCTAGAAACAGAAGGAGACTATTCTGCTTTAACTTTATGTACAATTTTCCCATCATCTATCTTTAAGCATCTGTTACCTGTTGGCAGTTCAATCTGACACTTTCATAATTTCTTTCTAAAATTAAGAACAGCATTTAGGTTTTGTGTATGTTTTAAGCATATGTAAAGTAAGGCTTTACACCAGTTGAGAATGCAGTCTATCAAAAAAGGCGATATACTACAATGTCATAAATATGTATATGGTGCAAGAAAAGATTCGATATCTGAAGAAACCAAAAAGCGAAAGTTCACAAGTTAAAGCTTCCAGAATAAGTTCAGACTATTTAAAGTTGTGTCCTTTTCACAAAAATATTTGTGTCTAGCAGTAAGGCCTTAGACAGGCTAAGCAAAACACATAGGCAAAAGGCAAACTTAAAGTCAACACATACATATATTTCAAATATATGTAACACAAGCATATACATAAAGAGACATATATTTGAAATTGACATAACACAAACATATACATAAAGAGATACATTGCAGCACTGTTCCTACAGTGTGAGCTCTAAGAGCAGAACAAAAATGACTAAGTAGACCCAGTGGTCTGATCAAGGAAGGAAATGCCTCCATTTCTAAATGCAAGTTTGAAAATGAAAATCTGTCTGCTCAGTAAGGATCTCGCACTATAAGAAAATCAGCAGTCATCTTACGCAGTAGCAGGAAAAAAATCTCCAGTCCTGCAGGGTGCTAAAGATTCCCCAAGGGATATGAGTGACTTCAGCCATCATTCAGACCCAAGTGTTTTCATCCTTGTTATTCCTCCAATTCCTCTCAACAAAGTAAAAAGGTTGGGGTGGAAATTAAAAACTCCTGTCTCCTTTTGTTACAACTAAACTGCTAACTCATTTGGGAACTATGTGCACTCATAATTACAAAGTAAAGGGGAACAACTTGAAAAAAGTTTTTCAGTAACTAAATAATTTTCTGTCCCAAGACTAGGAAAATATACAATAAAAGCTCTTATTCTTACAAACCTCTAATTCTATTACCATGTAAGTCAAAGGGAGTTTGACTTCTCCCTCACCCCACACAGCACAATGGCACCTCAACTCAGAACCATACATTAAAAACTACAGCTATTTTACAACACAAACCTCATAGCCACACAAATGTGTTGCCATTCTGAGAAGTTACCCATTTCACAGAGGATTCTGCTCTACAGCCAGAAGTCCATTAGGGATGTTTAAAACCAGCATGTGTCAGTGTTTCAGAATGCATATACGTCTCCACATTAATGTCCATAGTGACACACGCTGGCTGTACTGGGGAAGAACAGCGCTAGAGAGATAACCTTAAAAAAAAAAAAAAAAAAAAAAAGAAGCACCTTTGGCAACTATTAGCTCCTGATAAATTATCTCATTACTGCTAACATGAGAAAGAAATTCCCTTTCCAGACCTTATCTCCCTTTAATTATAACTCTTCCATATGAGAGAACTCTTGCCTGTTGCACTAGAAATGCTTTCAGACCCAAGCTGGAACTCCTGGCATAACACAAGAAGCCAAGCAATCAAGTCCCCCTATTTTAAAACTACAGGGCTGATGAGATTTGCTCTTGCTCAACCAGATGTTGAGCCACATTCTTTGCTCTTCTTTACTCATGTTCCTAAGGAGAATTTCATCATCTTTCAGAGAAGAGACTTGCATTTAAAGGCCATTTTTAGGATTTTTTTTTTTTTAATAAGATAGAGGTTTTTCCTGAAAGCATTCTTGACTCCAGTTTAATTTAAAGTATCAGTATATTATTAAAGTGTAGTTCAAAAATACACTGAAAATGAGCAAGCATAGGCAATGTAACCTATGCCAATAAATTCAGCTAGCCACTGAGTGCTGTTTTACAGTCCTTTATGAATTACAATATAAGGAAGTTTATTTTTTTAATAATCCTCCTAAATGCATTTTTGAAATTTCCATCCCATTATGAACAAAAAAACAGCCACAAGCACTGAAAGAGACCAAAACTCATTCTTTTTTTCCACACAAGGGGTATGATACAGAAGCTCACAAGGGCCACTCAGTAAAAAAGGGCATTTTTATTTCTTGCCTCACTCCTCCAGGTCACTTCATTTCAGCATTTTGCTCGATTCACATAAAACTTTCAGTGTGCATTTCCCTAGCTGGAACTGGGGTATGTTTAGCGATTCCCAAGTGAAGCAGAAGAGTGGGTGGTGCTATTATTCATGACTGCACCCCACGACTCACAAAACAAGCCATCTGCCAGCCCCGTTCTGCTGTACTTTAATTAAGCATCTACCAGTCAAATTAAAAAAAAAAAAAGGGGGGTGTGTGGTGAGATAGAGGGGAAAAGAAAAGAAAAAATAAAGCGGGGGCAAGAAGAAGAGTAGAAGAAAAGCGGTCAGGAAGAGAAAGGATCACGGGTACTTCAGGAGCGGTCAAGCCCCTCGCCGCGGGGGCCGGGCGATGCGCCCTGCGCGGGGCAGGGACCGACCGCGGCACCCAGAGTTGAGTGGGGCCGGGCGCGGCCATACCTGGGAAGAGGAAGGCTTTGCTCCCGTTGTGCAGCCCCGGCACCTGGCGCACGCCCTCCGTGGAGCCTCCCAGCTGGAGCTCGGACAGCACGTCGATCTGCAGCGAGGGGTCCACGCCAAAGCCTGCAACTGACACAGAAAGTGCCGTCACTCCACCTGCCGACACCGCAACTTTCCGAGACCCCTCCCGCCCCGCCGTTTCCCGCACCTGCGGCCGCCCGGGGACCAGAGCATCGCCACCGCGAAGCTCCCCCGGCTCCGCTCCCGGGTGCCCGCCCGGCGGGTCCGGCATTCGCCTACCTGGCCCGAGGCAGAGGAGAAGGCAGAGCGTGCTCAAGCGGATGCCCGACTCCATGGTACACCGATGCGCTCAGTCCATAGTCCCCCTCCTCTGGCTACTGCGGGTAAAAATCCTCCGGGGCAGAGGCTGGGTCCCTGCCCGCCTCTCACCGGGAGGAGCGGACCCCCTGCCGCCCCGCAGCGCGCATCACGGCGGGCGCCGCGCCGCCCCGCCGCCGGCCGGAGCACACAAAGGCGAGGGCGGGGGGCGGGCGGGCAGCGCAGCCCTCCGCCCGCGGGCAGACAATGGGGGGAGCCCGCCGGAACCTGCTGCTGCCGCTGCCGTGCGAACGAGGCCGCGGCAGCCGGGAGGCGGAGGCGGCGCGCCCGTGCCCCGCAGCTCCCCGCCCCGCCGCCACCAGGCGCAGCCCCTCGGCTGAAGAACCGCCGCAGCCTCCGCCCGGCTCCCGCGGGAGAGCCGCTCTCCTCCCCGCCGTCCAACGGGGACAGAGGGACCTGCGGGAGGGGCCGCGGTTTATGCCGCGGCCGCAGGAGCCGCCCACCGCCTCCGCCGGGCCGGGCAGGGCCGGGCCGGGGGGAGGCACCGCCCCGTCGCCCCGTCCGCCGGGGCATCGCCGGGCGCGGAGGGGAGTGGGACCCGCTGTCGGGGGCTCCGGGCGGGCTCGGACGGGGGCACAGCTGGAAAGTTTGAGGGGAGCCGTGGCGGTGGCGGGGAGAGCCGGAGCCGGTGGCGGGGGCGGCGGGGAGGGCCGGGCTGCCCCGCGGGAGGCAGCGGCTGGTAGTGGCCGGGCGGCGCTTGCAACGAGCCCTCGGGGCGCTTCCCTGCCGCCCAGCCGTGCGGCCTCTGCGCTTTGTTGCCGTCCGCCCATGTTGAAGTCACCGCTTGAATTGTCATCCCGAGGTAATGCCGTCCAGGCTCTGGCGAAACCTCAGCCTGGTCTTTGAGCACGAACAAAAATAATTCGAGGGTGTGGGGGGGGGAAGAAACGAGGACGTTTCCGGTAGTTGGCTTAAGATGGGAGTGTGCGGAGACACGGCCGCTAGGACAGGGCTCTGCCAGCCGCAGGTTCCCGGCTGCCCTGTCGAGCAGGACGGGTTTACAGTAGCACAGCGGTCCTGTCCTCGGTTCCTGAACTAACCCTCCTCACCCTCCAGCAAATGACATTTCTGTGCCTTACTTTGTGTGCCTATAAAGGGGGCTAAGAATAGCTTTATTCTTCACTTTGCTTTCATAGACTCCCAATGTGCAAGGCAGAAATGTCTTGTTGCCAGTTTGTCAAATTCTACAGAATAAAGGACTGCTTTTTTTTTTTTTCCCCCCCCTATTTTCACATGTATGTCAGTAAGACCCTAATGTCAGCTGGTAATTCCAGTATTGTTTATTGACCTCTCCCAAATTCATCCTCTATGATCTTTACAAATAACAAAATCTTTACAAGTAACCTTTACAAATCTTTCCCAATAATAATTCCAAGCACTAAAAGGAAGAGGGTTTTTCTCCCTTTCTTTTCTTTTTTTTTTTTTTTTAAGGCGACCATGGAAAGCGATGGTAAATCTCCTTTTTAAGCCAGATTAACTGAGATTCTAAGCAACATACAAAGCAAAGACCTTCTTTTCTATAAGAAAAAGAGGCAAGAGGAGTGTCTAAATATGAAAGCAGGAAAATGCAATCCATCCCTCAACCCAAATCCACAGCGTGGGTGTTAGAACGCAGTTTCAGCATGCCCCACCACCCATGTCACCCTTGGAAGAGCTACGGGCTTCTTCTCCAGGTGGTGGAGCTAGCACAGCCCTGTGACATATGTGTGTGTACAGCCCCTTCCCATTGCAACTGGTCTGAAAACCACAGAAGGAATCCTGCTGCTGGTACCAGCTATGTAACTGCTCATACGGTGTCCATGGTGTTACATCTTGCATAGGCAGAGGAGATAGTGACATCCCACCCCTGTTCTAATCAACCTAGCACCTCTTCTGCACCAAATCTTTGTCTCCAGCCTGTTGGTGATATGGAACTGTGCTCATGAACATGTGAATTCATGAAATTTGCTGTCTACCAGAGCAGTCTAATGGATTATGTGTTTCCTTGGGGAGTTAATGGACAACAGCCACACGACGGTGATTGTTTTCATGCTATTTCAATCACATTGGATACAGATAACTGAACCAGAAGCAATTAATTTGAGAAGAAATAGGTTCAAAATCTAGAGCAATATGGCTGCATAATGAGCCCCACCACCAGTTGAGTCAAGCATGCAAGTGAACAAACTAAAATAGGCAAATATCTGCCTTGAATTCTTTGCATCTGCCAGCAGCCACCGACATTTTCCATTAGCTGGGACTGTCAGAGCGGACTAAGCATGTAAATCAGGTGGAGTCCACACCTTTGATAATCCATTTCTCTCTCAATAGACCTCTGGGGAGTGGCCACTCATCTTCATGTCACATACATGAAAAATCACTCAAAATGCCATCCAGCCTCCTTAATTTATTCCCCTTTATCTCTGTGGAGCCCAGGGAAGACGATACACATTACACAGAGCTCTGCTTCTGCTATGTGAGATGTCAACAGTGAGATAATTCAGCTAATCAAGAAGGAATATGATATTGAAGATGAGGTCTTTCAAACGGTTTGACTGTCCTGGCTGTGTCACCACCCGCTTCTTGTGCACCTCCCAGCCTCCTCACTGAAAAGTCCTTGACTTGGTATAAACATTGCTTAGCAACAACTAAAACATCAGTGTATTACCAACATTCTTCTCATACTAAATCCAAAACACAGCACTATATCAGCTACTATGAAGAAAACTCTGTCTCAGCCAAAACCAGGACAGTCTGTCAGCAATTTTCAAGAAGGCTTGCCAGAGTTCATATATTTTGCAGGTGTTTTTTCTTATTTTCTTTTTATTTGTGAGCTAAGGTAGTTCTGATCCCTACGAAAGCTAGAGGTGGGATTACTTAAGAAAACAGCTGTAGAAGACAAGGTTAATATTTGCCTGGGCTACGGGACTCATCCTGTAACTTTCTTTAGGATACCTACTCATCATAGGTATTGACACATCTACAGTGAAACAGCCTTCTCTTTACAAAACCTCTAGGATTAACTGACATCCTGTAATTCCACAGCAACGGGCATGCCAACAATACCACACATGCAGTTTGTGCAACCATAAGTGAAAAGGCTTTCAGAGGAGGTGACGTTGGACTCAGCCACCAAATCTCCTGGAAGGAGGAATGGCCTTGGTGGTGATGTCCCTGCTTGACGTGCAGGTGTGCCCTTAGTTCCTTAGTCACACTAGCAGGAGCACACTGTGTAACGCAGATTCAATGCTCTGTAATACAACTGTCTGATAAACAGCATCTGGTCATCATTGTTTCAGTGAGATTTTTTGATTAAATAGATAGCATTATACTGACATTATACTGACGCTTAATCAAAACCCATACTAGATCCTAAAATATAAGTAGGTGTTCTGAATAATGACTAGTATTCACAACAATTTTCACACCGAATGAAGAGATAAGGGAAGTGTTACAAGCCCAAAATTCATGAATGATTTCATTGCAAAGGGAATCTCATATCAATTACTCTCATATTAATTATATGCTAATAAACTGAACAGAGTAAAGCTCTTAAAGCATACAGATGACAATCCTGCACTGGGAAAGCATTACCTCTCTTACTGCAGCTTATATGGGTCTATTTATTTTTAAAGAAAAACATTAATATTTTATTCACAGTAGTTTTACCCATGCATTCCTATGCCAGAACCCAGAGAGTCCATGTGAATTTAAGAAATACATAAGGAATTGTCACTGACCTACTTACAAAACACTGATGCAACTTTTTTTCTGAGAGTATAGAAAACAGTCTTCCTTATATTGCAAAACACACATAGTTGTTTACTCAATATGATATGTTTTAATGTAGCATTTATACAGAAAAATATTTGTAAAACGTGATGTTCCATAATTAATACTTTTTGAAGTGGAACAAGGAGAATGGTCTGTTGTCATAGAGAAGCAGCTTTTTAATTTGAGTAAATTTAATAGTGCTGAGGATGAGGGCCTTTATTAGTTACAGTCAGGGAAAATGCAAGCAAATGATGCTGCAGCAGTTTCTGTTAATACCCTTCAATGTGGACTTCTGTCTGCACCATTATACCATTATGATCCAAATTTTCCATCTATGAAAACAGTCATGTGTAAGGACCACACAGTTGCTGTGTGATGTGTGAAATGCCATGTGGGACTAAGGTGAGACCGTTAAAATCATTTTCACTTGTTTTCTAAATTATGACAAAGAACAAAGCTCAGATGCAGTTCTTGAATTAACCTCAGATGTTCATTAGATAGCTTTTTCTTGCCAGCTTCCTGACCAGATCTGGGAACTTCTCCTGTGGCACCTTCTCCCTTAAACACATACGCACATCTTTTTGTTTCTACAAAGCAGGTGATTTCCTTTTGCTGCTTAGTTATCCTCTCCACAGTTCCCTCCTTGCATACTCTTCCTGATTCCCCAAATACTTTCTGCCAGTACTTCTGCCTGTTCTCTTGAAGGGATGCTCTCTCTTTCCCCCTTTCCCACACACAAATGTGCATGCACACCCACTCCTTTGCTTAGCTTCTCTTTGCAATTTGTCACTCTGGCAGCCTCCCCTAGCTGAGAGCTGGTACCCGTATTAGCGTCTTGCATGCTGCAGGTTTCCCGTCTCAGAAATGCACTCTGCCTTTCTGACCAGGAAAGCCTCGGAGAACTTGGGATTTAGATACAGCACTTGGCTGAGACCCAGCAGAGACTGTCAAAATGACTAAGCTACACACCTGACCATAACAGTACCAGCCCAGTTAAAATGCTTTGGCATCAAAGTCATTCCTCTCAAGCACACATCAGCTGAGGGGACATCACCCATTTTAGTTACAGTTATGAATGTTTCATGCAGTTCTGATATTGCCCCACTTGTAATCACAAAAATTACTTACCATCAGAAAATAGAGCTGTGAAACAAAGGCTATAGCTCTTTAAAGAACATACTTCACATCCCTTAAAGTTTCAGGTCTTCCTGGTTTTGTTTATTATCTTCTTTTGAGGATGCTTCCCATCTTGTGCCTGAGGTTGCAGCTTTGGGAAATGGACTGGTGTAGTGTAGCAGTGGAAATGCAGCACCAAGAGCACTGGAAATGACAAGGTGGTTGTTATGGCCACATTCTTCTGGGCACAGAAAGAGAAATAAATGGAGGCAATTACATTGATGAGAGGTAGAGAGGAAGGTATTTTTCGGAAGTTTTCCCAAAGATTCTTGTTTTATTCAAGGGCGAGGAAGAAAGACTGGAAGTGCAGGCTGTGCTCTCTTTTTCACAAATTTGAACTTAGAATCTTCAGAGTTGCAAGGTGCCCACATTAACCTTCCTTGCTGGAGTCTTGTCTTTTATACTAGCTTTATTTTCTTCCTCCAAGGGGGTGCACATCCCTTTGATGTAAGGTAGAAGTGATAGACTGCCCTGCTGGCAGCCTTCACACATTATGATGCCTAAAAATGTCTTTTCTCAGAAAATGTCAGCTAGGAGCACTAGAATTGTATTTGGTGCGTGGAACTACGTAAAGTAAGAAGACGATAGTTCATGATCAGGATTTAATTAGCTCAGTTTTGTCAGTCCAGACCGCAATAGCAATTAGGCAAGATTAGAGTTAAATTACCCTGACCTAAATATGCTTTGTGTTTTGATCATTTTTGCCATCTGAAGTATTATCCTCTATTAAAAATGAATCAGCATATCCATCACAAATATTTATGACAACAAAGCTGGCATGGAAAGACTTTAATCTGGTATATTTTACTCTTGTAATAAAGAAAAAAATCTACACAGCCCTCACTGGAGCCAGACACCGTCTGGAGTATGAGTCCCTGGAAGAAGGTTGGTGCAATTTTCTTCTTCTTCCATTGCCTAATGTAATATGGTAATTCTATCTGCAAGTACCAAAGTGGAGAGAGGATTTTCCGTAGTAGAAGACTCCTTACTATAGAAAACAAAGGGAAAAGAAAATCCAGTAGTTGAGAATCAAATCAGAACAAATCCATACTTGACAGCAGAATTTGTTAATGACCACAAGAGGCTCGATGAATTATCCAAGCTTTATTTTCATTAAAAGCAGATGCTGTTTTAGAGAACATGCTGTTCTTACAGGTTTGACACAGACACTATGGGATGACATTTACAGTTTGCTGTGGTGGTTGAAGTCAGTGGAGAGATTCCAGGCAACTTTGGATCAGGGGCCAGACCCCATTCCAAGACCCCACTTACTCAGAAAAAACTGCAGACACGTGTGGTACTACACTCTGCTTTCCTTTTCAGGTGCACAAACTGACATATCAACAAATTCCTCAAATCCAGCACAGATGATTTCAAAGAAATCCAGTCTGTCTGGCGTGTCATGAGTGGGACTGCAGTGGAACAGAATATTAATACCTGTCATACATCCATTTAGTTTTCAACTGAGCAAAGCCAGATTTTGGCTCTTGCATTGTGGAGAGAGGAAAAACATATTTTAAAATGTGCTTGTGACCTCAAAGGTACAAATTTAACAGTTCTTAGTACAGTCTAATTACTTCTGCAATTTCTGGAGAGAAGGTATCACAGGATCTCTTCAACTGCCTGACAAATAATAGGCTTTTCAAACTTGATCTGTACAGTTTTCATACCCAAAGGCATATTTAGTGAGCAAACTGGAATAGCTTCAATGATTCCCAGTCCATCAGATAATTAAGAAGGCCTTTAAGTAATATAGCATTGTGTAGTAGCATTAACACATCATCAAACTCCCATTCTTAAAGGATCTTGGATTTCTACAGCCTAGAGAGAAAAATGTCAAAGAAAAGCAACAACCTGGGTGGTGAGGGACGTTGGTACAGACACCTAAGCTATATCAGCCTCTTCTGCTGGGGGATCTGTAGAGACTTGTTAGCTCAGGTGCTGTGATGCTGGAACTTGGTGGGTGCCTTCTGGACGCAAGGAAGTAAGTGCAAACAGCGCTGCACTCTGGCATGGCAAAGGCTGGAGGTTTCTGAACCCTTCTTCACTGCAGAGACTGAGCATGACCGGTGCCAGTCTGACCAAGTCTTCCTGCAGCTGAAGGAAGACCTGACTTGCATCATCAAGAAGAAGAAATGCACGCAGGACCTTGGCCACAGTTCATTGGGTTAGTCCTGCAGGTGTAATAAAAATAAAACCTAATTAAAAAAAAAAATCCGAAGAGCTAGAACCAACGTTCTGGTAATACATTCGATCAGCAATTCCAGAGTATAAATGTGCACCATGCATTTTTAAATTTGTATGACTTCAGCATTGCTTTTTAAACAAAAAAAACCCCAAACAAACAAACAAAAAAGCCACCTCTGTTAATTAATATAACTAAATCCTTACAGGATGATAGACATGATACTAAATTAGATTAGAAATGATACTAAATAAATTTCTTTATTCCCTCTTTTGAACAAAACAAAGCAAAAAACAACAACAACAAAAAGGAAGATAAAGATTTGGACCTGTATTTTCTTAAAAATTAGCATCTATGCACAAGTTCTAAGACATATTTTAGGTCCCACTCCTTGTCCCCTTAATAGCATAGGGCTAGGACGATCAGGTTCAAGTACCTGCTTCATCTGATTGCAACATATGCTTCATCCTGGCTTATCTCTATTGCTAGTGAGCACCCATCTCTTCAGCTATTTCTAGCAGAAAATTATTTCACCATAAAATGCTTGATTAGTCCTAAATCTAAGTGATCTGTTTTCCAAAAGTCTGAGCACTAGACACTTCTTATTAGCATCACTTGCAGTTTTACTCGTTACTTGTTCAAGCACATGTAAAGCTCAGGATGCTCTACTTTAACATGCCTGCTTGTCTGTGGTGTTAGACCGTTAATGGGGACAGATGGCAACCAGTAGCTTCAGTACCTAACTACTGAGGGAAAAACAATTTTAGAAGCTGGGGATTTCTTGCATTCTTGGTTTTGCATTCCAACAAAAGTCTAACCTTGAGAAATAAATTAAACATCTAAAGTAACATTAGTGGTTTCTTCTTGAATGGGGAGGAGGGTTCAGGAGCCAGGCATGCTAAATCACAGGTGTGTAAGTAACAGAAGGGTACTGAGATACAGGAGGGGAGGGTTATTGATGGTTGAGAAACCAGTACCATGTTGGGAAGAAATGAAGCAATTGTGAATAAGTAACTTTTATTAGAAGGGAATATCAAAAGACGTTAAATGATGATTAGGTTTTTTAGAGGATAAAGGTAGGAGTTGAAGCATGCCACTCCAAAACCATTGAGGGGGACTCAGAGTGTGTAGGAGAAACTGACTGTTAGCACACAAATTCTAAATCCTAGAAAATCAAATCCAGTGCTGTAAACATACGGTATACCTGTGCATTAAAATGATTAAGCATGAAGAAATACTATGTGAAACAGTGTTCATTAGCTTAGTAAAAACAGGGTTTAGTTCAGAGAGTATGGTCCAAAGAACAAAAATTAAGGTGAGAATAATTATGATATCGCTGTTTATGTGAATATTTCCCTTGTAGCTGATAGAATGACAAGTATGGATGAATGGGATCACATTCAGGCTAAATAATTGCAGCTATATGCAAAATATCAGTGTTCTAAAAATAAAACGTCAGTATTTAAAACAGGACCTTTTTCTTCCAGAGAAATAGTTATTTTTTAAAACATGATTCATAACTTTAGAATGGAACCTATTTATAACCTGTGCATTAGCAGATCTCCACATTTCAGAACAAAGAAACAAGGGAAGGCAGAGGATAATAAAATGGCAAAATTCAAGGATTAATTTTGATCTCCAAAGAATCTTTCAGGAATGGATGCAAGGTTAAAGAAATGCAAATAAAACAGAACATTTAGCAGGCAATATACAGTACAAGTAAGGTGAAGCTCAGGAAGTTCACAAACACAGTCAAACACAGCAATAAATAGTAAGTAAATCATACATGGAAAGCTGACTATTATACATAGGCTTATTAGACTGATAAGTGTAAAGGAAGAAAGCACAAAGTGAGAAAGGACTGCAGTGAAGGTAAATAATTTATTTGGGAATTAGACAAGAAGGGCTGGGGGTGAATCTTTTCTCTGAAGTTACATGTAATGATGTGAAAACCCTGTTGGATAAAAGGTATTAAAAATATCAGAAGTATAAAAACTCCATAAATACGTGTCCCAACAATTCATGGTACCAAATTGAATTCATCAGAGATTCTGAGGAAATCCTAAGAATGAAGCACCCTAATTTATCATTAAAGATATGTAATTCGTCATTAAAACAGTCACTCTGCTGGATAACTGGAAAATAGCCAAAACTGTAGCAATCTTTAAAGTAGCTCTTAACACTGACCCTCAGAACTGAAATCTAGATAATCTGAATTAATGGGAAAAATAGTGAAGAAAATACTTTAAAATAGTTATAAAACATCTACAGGTAATATGTAGGAGAGAGAAAAAAAATCAGGACGAATAAATTGCAAGTCAGCACAGATCAGCAGAGATAAATTGATTTATTTATCAGTAAGGATAAATTGTGCTTTCCTAACTCGTTCAAATATTGTGAAGATTTAGCAAAATATTGACTGAAAGAGAATCACAGGATCTACATTTACAGAAACATTTGATAATATAATTCACAGGAGGCTTTTTAAGGAAACTCAGTAACACTGGGGTAGGAGATAAAGTCTTTGTAATGGGTTAAAGAGAGAGAAAAGGATGGGGATGAATGACAGATGATTGGGATGAGAAGGTGGTAAGAGTGTGGTACCCTGGGGACTGTACCAAAGGATCACTGCTGGATTAATTCCACTCTTTTTCTGGCCCCATCTATTTATTAATGACCAGGAAGAGAGGGAATACAATGAGATGGCAAAACTGCTGACAACACAAAGCTGTTAAATTAGATAAAACTAAAGTGTCTGTAAATAACTCTTGGGACTTGTTGCAAAACAAGCAACAGGAAAGGAAATTATGTTCAGCATAAGCAACTGCAGGGGTATGGCCATAAAACAAACTGCTTAAACTGCTTACATTCATTAATTGGGTCTGAATGAATTATGGGAGAGCCTTGGTGCTTTGCATTTGGGAGAGGAGAATTACTACATTTTGTTGCTTATTTACAACTAGAGGGATTATTTGAAAATAGCAGATAGTACAAAGTATCTTGTGTTTGTCTACTTAAATTGTTTGGGTTTCGTTTTATCTGACCCCTTCCTAATCTCTGAGTACCATTCAATACATAGGGTGACATACCACCACTGAGAAGGGCAGTGTCTGCCTCTCTCTTCTTATTATCTGAGAAATCTTGGCAAGCAGATGACTCTGAATGGTGGGGCCAGCTAAGCAGTCTGTCACAGCCTCATTCCTTCACCCAGTCTCAGAGCCAGAGGACTCCTGCTGCGGAAGCTTTTATATCTCTTCATAAAAAAGACCGACGACATGCTAAAGATAGCCTCTGCTTACACGGGGACAGCCACACTGTGCACACAGGAAAATGAACAGCCTGTCCTTATTGCAAGTTATTTTTCACAGATTACAGTGCTGATGGGAGAGGGTTTGCTGAAAGCTCTTGTTGTCCAATCCTTTCCTCCTTCTCACCCCAAATGGGTCCAGAAAACATGAAAGGCAGAAGGAAAAGGAGGAGAATGCCAGAGGTGCACGGAGAACCTTACCATAAGCTTGAGGCTTTTTTTTTCCTTGCACTGATGTAAATGTGGAGTAGCTCAGCAAAGTCCAGCGACGGGATTACTCAGCAACAGGGCTGTGTAAGGCAGCAGCATGGGGATGGACCAGCACCTGGGTACTAAGCTGTGGTTGGTGGTAGCCAGCTCCACAATGTGGACACTGCTGGCATCTTCATCACTCAGGCTCAGCCTTGTGGGTCAGTTCAGCCCTAAGCAGGTGAAGATGGTAGAGCTGACAGGCATGGGCTGATTTCCCAGGACTGAGAGAAGACTCTACATGCTTGCTTACTGAAGCCAATCTCTGCTAAATGAAAGGAAGATGGACATTTCCCCTTCCCCCATTATGAAGTTATACATCAGTGGAAAGGGGAATTCACTTCTTCACCTGTTCAGGTGACTGGAATATATATCCCTTAGGGGATGGGATTAATTTAATAAAGACAACATAAATGCAGAGCAGCAAATCTTGTAAGTGTATGAAAGCTTGATGGGAGGGAGGAGAATAAAGGGTACATGACACAGAAATGGTAGTCATTGGTACCCCATCTGACCTCTCCTACTTGTACATACATGACTTTGTCTGCATTTCTTATAGTTTAAAGTATCTTTTGAATACAGGTGAACAGGAACACCTGTGAACTTCTGAGTCAAATAGCTTTTACCTTGATACTGATTCCTTCCCATCTCTGCTGCTAATTCTCATCAGGTACATTTTGGAGCATCATTAGCTGTTTTCATGGCGACATAGCACAGGGAACTCATGAACATCCTATGGTCAATCAGTTCATTCATCCCTCCTTCCTCCGGTTCATGAATCCCTTTCCTACAGCAAAAGTTCTGGTGATTAGTCTTCAAGGGCATGATTTTGCACTTTGGATTATTAAATTTCACGCTGTTTCTATTCTGCTGTTCCACAAGGTCATCTAATTTTTCCTGCATAATAATCAAGTCTTCCTCTGGTCTGTATTAGCTGTACGTACCAGCTTTGTGTCATCTGCAGATTTTGTAAGCACACGTCTAGTTCTTGCACCAAGGTCACAAACAAAAAAATCAAACCAGACTGGGCCCAAGGCTGCCCTCACAAGGAATGTAGCTATTGCTCTCTACTCCTGTAATCCGACAGCCTCCTCTGTTCTACAGTGTCAGAATTAATTCCCTGTCATCTCTTATTCAAATATTAGTTCCTGTGAGGCACACCCTGTCTCAACACTTTCCTTAAATCTAGATAGATTCAGACCACTTTTTATTTGCTTTTTCATTCATATTTAATCCCTAAAATCTTTTTAGGGGGTCCATATAGGACAAAATCTAACTGAGTTGTCATTATCTTTATTTTCCTCCTCCACTCCTTTTTTTTCTCTTTTGCTCATGCCATGAAGCAGCACGTTTATCTCTATCAATGGCAGGAGGAGAGGTGCCAGCAGAGGACAAATACTCTGCCAGAATCTCCTGGGGAGAAAAGGAGCTATTGAGCAGCTGAAGTGTCAGGATAGAGAGAAGTAATGTTTGGGACATCACCCAGTCCTACTTTTGGTGTTGTTTTGGTTTTATTTCCACCAAATCTATTATAGTTTTAACAAACATGCAGGTTCAATGGTATCGGGAGCAATTCTTTCAAAGACCCTTAGAAACTCTTAACGAAGGGAAAGAGTGTTCAGAAAAATCTCCCTCTACAGGGAAAGACTCCATATATATCCTGTCATTCCTTGCAGATTTTCCAAAACAAATGACTGCTGGGCCATAGAGGGGATAGTTCTTGGGAAAGACAGGGCTGAAGGCCAGACCATGCCAGAGCAGAGTAAAACTGCAGCCTGAGAATGGACTTAGAGAGCAGAGAGGTCAGAACTGCTTAGCCATGACAACAGATACGAGCGAAAAATGAGCAGGAGTGGCTCAAAGGTACCAGCTCCCACATCCATCAGCTTCTCAGCTGGATGAGGGAGTCAGCTTGGTTACCTTTCAGATACACGTGCAGGGCTCTGACAGCTCAGGACTCGTGGAGTTTTTAATATATATATAGCTGCCATAATTCCTATAGAGCAGCGAAGCATCAGCACTCCAGGTCCCCATTATATGTATCAGCCTGGCAGCCAGCGAGCACTTTTCACCTCACCCGACACTCGGTGGTGGGGGAAAAGATGTGGCCAGGATTATTGCCAGTAATTTATTGGAAGTGTGTCCTGCTTGTGGCAGATTGCTCAGGTTTCCAGTCTCAGTATGTTTAAACCTACAATAAAATGTCTGTTTGCTTAAGGCCATCTGCCTAACTCATAGTTTGGGAGTGGGGAGGTGCCACTCACTGCTTGCCCAGGCTGAAACCAATTTTCCCACATTTCCAAGTGGGCGATGAAGCCAGCCTCAGTTTAGGTTTTTGCTAAAAACAGCTCAAAACTGGATGAGGCCGTTTGAGCTGCCAGTCGGTGCTGGGTGGAAGGGCTGCATGTAAGCTATGTTTGCTTTTCCACAGCCACACGCCGTGACAGGGGGACAGGTGAGCTCGGTGCCAGCACATTGCTGATGCAGCTCCACAGTTCTGGCTCCAGAGCTGGCTCCACCTGGACAGGCCACAGCAGCCCTGGAGCAGCACCCTCCGTTTTGCTTTTGCCTCGGGAAAGGATACCTTCCATCACCCTGCCATTCTCATTCGCATCCCAGCACTATTCCTTTCCCAGATCCTGGGCATGGGATTCATTCACGGTTTGGCCACACCTGGATTAACCTTTCATTACTCTCTGCCAGTAAGCAGTTCCCACACTTCTTGCCTTCTTGATGTCTTTTTTATTTCAGAGGATGTAGTATCTCCTGCTGTGTATTGTAGGCTTTTTCATGAGGTGTAGCTCAGTGAGGCTTCTAAACATTTTTGGTTTATCTCTGCACATATGACCTTTCAGACCTAGCCCTCCTGACTGTCAGTTTCTTTTCCATTAGAGACAGGTTTCTTCTCACTACTAAACATTTTCTGTGAGTGCTTATTTTTGCCAGGTGGGTCAAGTTTCCATTGCTACCATTTTCTCTTGTGTTTGCAATACACAAGAAAACTCTTAAATAATACACACTTCTAACTTAAATTAAGTCCAAATCTCCTTCACATTAGAATTCTCGAGCTCCTTACTCCACTGAGCCTTATCTCAAACACACAAAAAATTGCCATTCTGAATCCAAAACCTTAGTTACAGACCTGTTCTAACTGATTTATAATTGCCTTATCAAAGATGATTTTTGACAGCCAGTTCCTTTGTAACTCTGCAAGGACCTGTTTAAAGCACGATCATCTCTTGTTGATATAGTGACCCTATAGCAGAACATGCAGACCTTCTCATCCAAGAATGCCAGGACTTTACAATTACTGCTAGCATAACTTTCCAATCTATATATACACAGTATAAACTCCTACCAACAGATAATTCTTCCATCATCTTACAGAGATCTCCACCCGTATCCACAGCTGAGCCTGGGGAGATCCACAACAGATGGCTCTGACAGAAACATATTTTCTACTCTGTGCCTTCTGTTCATTAGAAAGCTTCTGTTCCTGTACCTCTTATTCCCACCATAAAGCCCTGCACGACTTACCAACACCGTTTCTTGCCCTTCATGATTATGCAGTTTCCCCATAAAAAGACTGAAAAGCAGAGTTTTGATGGCTATCTCAGCAGCACTCATATTTTACTTTGGCTCTTGGGATGCTTACTGTTTTCCAAAAGGACACAGCTAGCAGCAAGCAATTGCATGAGACTATTTGCTTTCATTAAAGGAAAAAAAAAAAAAGGGGAAAAAAACAGTGTTTGTCACTCATGTTCATAGATAAAAGCTTGAAATTATGACTCAGATGCACCTAAACACTCTGTACGTGGAAAAGAAATGAATTTTTTAAAAATCCCAGTGGGAGCAGTGGGAGTCTCGGAGTCTGAGCCATGATTTTTGAGCATTGAGCTTGGTGGCAATACCATGCTAAATGGAGGGAGAGAGAACTGGAGCCGGCTCGATGCCTGTGTGCACTTTGGAAAAGAAAGGGGAACCTGCACATGGAATGGACCTGCAGACTCACAATTCTTCTATTAAAATTGTATGTATCCTTCTATCATGGCCACCAGGGACCATGAGGTGAGGCAGATTTCATTGCCTGAAAGTGTTCTCAAGCAGCCAGGAAAGTGGTACAGAACATAGTTTCACATGTAATAGACTTAAAAATATTTTATTACAGATGTAATGACGAAGAAAATGGTTTAATCAGCTACAATATGCTCCTTATCTAAGGAATGCTTACCATACTGTTAAGATACTTCAAAAAAGCAGCCTGGACCATGCCACCCTCATAGTGAAAACACTGGATTACTCCAATCTATGAAGAAAATACATATTAGAAGGAAAACCTGTCTTCCCTTGATCTCAGGGCTGTCTGTGATACACTGTATTTGGAGCCAGTAACAGCAATACAAAATTTACAGTGTTCGTCTTGATGTATGTTAAATAACTGAACAAAACCCATTAGAAAAAGGCATATTAGCATACAGTAGGTGTTACAAGAGAAGTGTGTGAACTTCTGACAATTGAATTATACAAATAGATCTTTAAACCCTGGCAACTAAGAAAGAGCTCATCGAAACACATACCAGTAAGTCTTCCTTTCATTTCTGACCTAATTTTGAAAATGTACTTTATTTCCTTTGTTCCTGATTTTTATTGTTTTTCCCATCCTTGGTTGTTAATAATACATTTGTGTCGTTTTTCAGGAGGGTGTAGAGACCATGTGGATGCCATCTCATCTTACTGTTCACAAAGTTATTGTAAATAAAACGATATAGAACATTAATAAGGAGCAGAAAAATATGTAATGCAATTTTGAAGAATTCAGATCACTGTTATTCATCTTCTGTGACCATTTAATAAAGGAGGTGTCTGAAAGGACAGATGGGAATTGAAAGCAATGCACTTGGAAGAAAACGGAGATTATAACTATCCCTCTAATAATTTGAAACTGATTCTCAAGCTTCTTCAAAAATAAATGCAGAGCTCAAGGTCAGAAAATACATTACTTAGAATCAACCATTAGAATGCAGAATAGCCCCATAGCAGATTTTGCTGTCTGCAGATATCCTACATTTCTCTTCATCAGTAGCATTGTATCCAGGTTACTGCAAGTGTCTTGGAGTACTGGACTCAAGTAGTTTATTGATTGCGATGTACAAGTAGCCGGGCAATGGTAGCAAAACTGCACATGGCTTGTCCACCACACACCAGGTCACATGTACCACTGCTGATGTATTCTGTAGGTCTGCCCCACTATATGGTAAGCCACATCTGTAAGTGCTGGCCAGCAATACAGTGGGAAATGTTTCCATGACAATAAGCATCACTTTTCCCTCTCCCCTCCATTCCTGCTTCTTTCTATCTCCTCCTTGATGCGCTCATGGTAGATTGCTCTGCAACAATTCAGTAACACATAGAAGATGCTTTTCTATACTAGCCTAGGAGACTTGATAACTCTGCTGTCTGGGTAACATGCTGTGGGGAGACAGACAATCATGGAGGATCTCTAGTCCTCTTGGAGAAGGCAACCAAGATGAAACTACTGTAATGGCTGAGCTTAGAAATGCGGGGAATTAACTTCTAGCTCTCCAACTCACAATTATCCCATAATTCAGTATTATTCAGAGTATATATATATTTTTAACAGCTTACTACACTGCCTTACTTTTTCCAGAATCATTACTGCATTCTGGTTTTAGAAGGGAAACGTGTTTTCTTTTGGATTGCTCAGCACATTTCTGTCTTGTACAGATCTGTCATCTGTGGTTTTGACCAGCAGTAGTCTCTTTCTTACAGTTCTGTGGAAGCAGATGGCAGATCTAAAGTTTCAGCTGCCCCCAAATTGTATAATCTCCTGTGGGAGAGGGATAGACTGGGAGAGAGTTTGCATTCCCACTGCTGTTGCTTGTGCGGAACTAGCAGCAGCTTCCTTGGCAGAGGGTCTCCCCTGGCAGTAAAACACCCTGACACTGAATGTAGAAATTGGAGTAGGCAGCAGCAGCAGTTTTCTAGCCCTATTTCTGCCTGTTTAACAAGCACTACACAGTGACCAGATGCATAACGAAAAGGCAAAAGTCTGGGATGCATTTTTCTCAGTGTAAGTCCCTCCTTGCATGCTCTGGACCAGCTGCGCCATGTCCCCCACCTCCTCCCTCCTCTGCTGTGTCACTGCCTCGCAGCCTGGGTCCAGCTCTCTGCTGCTGATTGTGAGGGAGGTACAGAGAGGCAGCATCAGTGCTGGGAGACTCGGCACAGCAGCTCCAGCAAAGTGCAAAGGAGAGGGAGAGAGAGTGTGAGGAGACTGATTATGCCCTATGTCCCTTTCAGCAAGTGGAAGGCAGGCCCCACGTGGGCTGTTTAAAAAACCCGGAGAACCACTGATCTAGGGATGCTGGGACTCTCTTCTAGTGCTAGACCCACAGTATCTTTCTGCCCCATTTCAGCCTTCCCTCATGGCCTGGGCAGTAGCTGCCTTTGCTATTTAGACTTAGGGACTTTAAAGGTGGGAAGTGAAAAGTGGTCAGATGCAATGCCAGCCACATTACTTCTTTCAATGCTGCTGGTCACATTCGCATGTCTTCACCACAGTAGCTTTGCTGGGCCACCAAGATGCAAGAGCACCTCTGGTTTAGTAGAGTACACATGCAGTTCATAATCCAGAGAAAAGTTAATTTCCAATAAAAAGACCCCAAAAGGTGAGGTCTTGAGGATCACAAGTTGTTATAGGGGCATTTAACTTATTTTATGGCTCTAATCCCAGCTTTCTCCTAGGTAACTCCAGGACTCATGTCCTGCACTCAGGTGGAATGATCAACAAAGGATACAGCTGAACTCCAGCTATTTTATGAGTCTCTGACACTAGCCGGTGTGCAGACACTTCTCTAAATGTGAAGGGTTCTTCTTCTTTTTCTTCTTCATCTTCATCTTTTTCTTCTTCATCATCATCTTCTTCTTCATCATCTTCTTCTTCTTCCGCTTCTTCTTCTTCTCGCTCTCTACTACTTCTTCATATGAAGCATCACATTCATTCACCTGGGTGGGCTTTAAAATTTCAGCCGTGATCCCCTAATACTTCATCAGACTAGTTCTATTAATTGTGTGTATTTCCAAACATGGCCCATTGAGATAGCACTAGAAAGGAGCCAAACCTAGAACAGCCATATGAAAGTCAATAAAAAGCGAGCCTCGAGAGGTACTGTGCAGAATAACAGCAGACCATAATGCCAAGGAAAACAAAAATACCTCAAAATTTGGTTGGGTTTGGAGGATATGCCTCACCCATTTCTTACAACTTTACCAGATAGCTCACACTGTAAGAAAACAAAAATCAAGTCATTCTCCCAGAAACCAGTAGGTGTGAAGAGCAGAGCCCTAGTGTCATTCTTTGTAGCAGCTACACTGACGGAAGCTGTTACTGAAATAAATATGGTGCCATATCCTGCTGGTTATATTTATTTTGGCAGTCTCATGAAAGCTGGTGGTTCATGTGAATAAATGAGAAGAATTTAGCTTGAGGTGACAGGAGGTAAGCCCTCAAGCAATGGGAGATTGGAAGTGAGACTGCCCAAGATTTGAAACTCAGTGTTCTCCCTAGATTAATCTAAATAGGGAAGACTGAAGCTGTGTGGTGTTCAGCCTACTGTTCAACAAGCCATCATTAAAAATAGAAGAGGTGGAGAAAAAAAATAATATGAGAAAAAAGTAAGATTTCCCTTAAGATAGGTTTCTAAAAGGTACATTTCTCTTAAAAAAAAAAAAAAAGGCTTCAAGGACTGCATTTGCATATTTAATCACTGCTTTTTAAAGATCTTTCCACTTCTTTGAAATTTCAAAGCATATGATTTTATTAGTAAAATGACATTTTGTATTGAATTTGAATATATTATGGCTTTGATAATAACCTTTATACAAAAAGAAAGATTTTCTTGGATGTACTCTCGTTTAAAATTAATAGATATACATTCTGTGCAGCCAAATGTTCAGTTTGCTACAAGGGCTGCTACCATTTTATTTCTTGTAAAAAGTCTTTAGAACTATGCAGACACAGAATGGTCACCTTTGTTAATCTTTTAAAAAAAAAGTATCTTGTTTCATGTAAATTTTAAAAGGAAATTTGGTCTTGCAATATAAATATTTGGATGGAAGAGATGGAAGAGATGGAATCACACAAGGGCTTCAATTCACTGGTCCACACCACTACTTTTCAAATGTGTGTGAAAATCTGTAAAGAGATCTGTGATTTTTCTGTAATCAGCTCACCACATTACAAGTATGATGTTAAAGGGTGTTGTTCTATAAAGGGCGAGGGAACTAGTCTTAGATACTTTATGGTACCCCTACATGGAACAACTGAGCCACCTTGTAGCCTGTCAGGTTCATTTCAAGTATGCATACTGTAAATGATACTTTCCTTTTTGCTATCTATTCCCTATAGTCATGGCAGGAACAGCTTGCACCAAAACTGTCAGTTTTGTAGCAAAAATCTGTCAACATGCAACGCATATTCTGTGCAAAAATGTCAGGGTGCATTTTCCTGATGTGCATGTCATGCATCGTTTTCATCAATCTTTTATTTTTAGGAGAGCAGGAAAAAAGCTCTTTTCTCCTTTGCAGGAGAGAAAAAAAGAAAGCAAGAACAATTTAGCTAACATTCCACATGACTTCTATTTTCTTCAGGAAGGCAGAGTTTTGTTTCATCTTCTAGTATATATTCTACACACTGTACACTTGTTTCTAAAAATATTAAGAAAATCACATCACAGTATCTCCTGAATGTCCAGAATTTTGCATCTTGGATCTTCTGTCTGACAGCTAAGTGCCTATACAATTATCCATTGTTTCTGCCAGCTTTCTACTTGCTTAGACTTCTGAGTCATACAAATGCAGCATGTGAGAAAAGAGAATAAGTATGTGCCTTGGAAAATGACACAGAACTCATTAGAAACCTGGGGGGAGAGTTAGTATTGTTGTGTAAGGTTATAATGTTTCATATCGGATTATAACCACTGCATGCAATGGGGTGATGATACCAGAGTGCCACAGTGGCACATCTTGGAAGTCAAAACAGGTAGATTGGCACATCATTTGTATGAGCATGGGGTGAGTAGGTGATGCAGAAAGACAAGTGGGTGACAGAAGTTATTCATTCCCAGAAGGCAGGAATATTTCCCACATTGCAACTGAAGAATGGCACACTGTAATTTGATATCAGCTATCATTCAGATTGACTTGCCATTGATGAGAGTAAGGCAGGTATGGATTTATTGGTTGGAGAGAAAAGAAAGTTTGGACTGGCTGTATCCACCCTATGTCATCATCAACATGACCCACTATAGCACGTATGTCCCTCATCCCAGGGCATGAGATGTTGTGACATAACACAACCTCCCTGCCTGCACTTGATTGGATTGTGGCTTTATCTTCCTATGGAGGAAAGCATCTAATTTTCTTCAGTTCTCCTCTTGTCATGGAAGAGCTGATAATGTGCCTAGATTTTTGTTTAATATAGACCACAATTAACAATTCAACAAGGTGTTTTTCAAGATAGACTGCATCATGCTTCTCGCAGAAAATAATCTAAGATATCTGAGATTTGAACACTCTAGAGAATTGAGGTCTTACTGATTTGACAACCTGGACAGACAGTTCAGGAAACATTGCCCAATAGAACTAAAGAAATTAGAAGTAAGGGTTGATTTTTGCTTGAGAAAGCTTCTCAGTCTTCTACAGGACAGTCCGTGAAAGAAAGTGGATAGGTAGATTCATTTCACCTCACTTTAGGCATTTGCAATACAAATGCTTCCCTTGGAGTTTATTACACTAAATTCTCTTAGTCTGAAGGAAACACTTCTATGTGTGGATTCATCTGACCCATTTTAGATGTCACCTTCAGGGTGAAATTAACAATATTATAGGAGTCCTCATTTCTCTCTATAAAGGACATCTAGATGACCAGCTCAGACCTACATGTGTACCGATTCATCATCAGACACAGCAAGTTTTTCACGGCATAAAGCAAGTTAGAAACTTGATCCAAGCTCTACCACCAGCTTTGCCTTATGCAATGAGACATCTGTACTGACCAGAGATGTGTGGATCTGTTTGGAAAGACTTAGTAGTTTTAAAGAGTTTAAATGTAACCTTTATCAAGCACACTGAATTGTCTTAAGAAATAGTATTTCCTTAAACTGAGGTCAACAAGCAGTGTAGCATTTCCAAGTATCAACTCCTGTTCTCTCTTTGGAGTTCAGGTGACAAGGGGTAATTCCAAATGATCCTGTATGATCCCCATGATCTGGATGGTCGCTTTGCAGCCCAGTTACCTATGTGAAACCATTCTCTCTTAACATGAAATCTCCGAAGTTTTCCAGGCAAACTAAAGGATTTAAGTCTCTGAAGCCCTAGAGAAGATGAAGTGAAACTAGATTTCTCTCACTAGACACTGATGAATCTCCAAAAGCTCTACTTTCCCAAAGAAGGCCTCTTAGAAATAAATAAGAAATCATAGGTAGCAAAGGGTATGGCCATAGTGTGTCAGAGGTGAAATGGCAGGACTTTTAGTTGAACCCAAGGCAACATTAAGCTGACTACACAGAGTGCTGGTAGAAGCCAGGGTCAGCAAAGAAGGTGAGAAAGTTGAATCCTGAGTATACTTGAGCACATACTCCCTGCACTTTAAAGACAGGTTATATGGAGATCCCAGCTGCTTCTAACCCAACTTGCTAAAGTCTCAGCCAGAGCTTGCAGCTTCTCTTAGCCCTGCGTGGTGATTCACTGAGGAGCCTTTTGGGTCATAGACCAATGATGAGGTTGTGCACCGTACTGCTGACAGGGAAGGTTTGCTAAAGCTTCTTTGAACCTGACTTAAAAAACACCTCCCACAAACTGTTTGCTTTTCTGGGGGCTGCACAGCATATGTTCACCTTAGAAGGAGGTTGCTGCAGCAGAGAGAGCAGCTTCTCCACCAGTCCTTCAGGCTTACACCCACGAGTCCCTGCTTTGTGCCACTCTCCATGATCTCTTCCCCCACAAAGGCTATTTTTATTCCACTGAAAATATCAGCTGCAAAATAACTAGGCCCATTTTCAGAAGATCTCCTTTTCCATAGAAATGGTAACAGATACTGTACCCAAATGCTTATAATTCATTCAGTGAAGGACTCTCAGCTGTGATGGTGAAAGACCCTAAATCACATTGTCAGCTGAATTCATGTCATAATTTCTATTATGCTCTTTGAATTCTTTGCCTTCTGATGTCTTTACTTCAACAGATTTGTACTCTTGCATCTGCTTCTTTCTTTCTATACTTGTGTTCATTTCAGTCATTTTGGGTTTTTTGCATTTCCCAGTGTATCCCAAATGGAGATGGAGAAGAGAGTAGTTGAAGAAAAGAAACGGTGAAATGATGCAGAAAAGAACAAGTGGCCTTCACGGACACAGACTGAAGCACATGAGGTTCCGTCTGAATATGAGGAAAAGCTGCTTTACTTCGAGGGTGACAGAACACTGGAACAGGCTGCCCAGAGAAGTTGTGCAGTCTCCTTCTCTGGAGGCATTCAAAACCCACCTGGACGCATTCCTGTGCAATCTACTCCAGGTGAACCTGCTTTAGCAGGTGTGTTGGACTAGATGATCTCCAGAAGTCCCTTCCAACCCCAACCATTATGTGGTCCTGTGAAGTGGTCAAATGTGTTTTCTCCAGTTTTTGGCTTTTGCCTTTAATAATTCTGATGGTTAACGCTGAGCCTAATTTTTTTCTGCTGCCCTGATGAAAACAGGGTCTTGCAGATTTGGATTTTGTTTGTTTTGTTTTGTTATAAACTAACTTCAGAAAAAGCAAAGCAGAAATCAGTATGTGCTTCTCCATTATGCTAGTGAATATGCTTTTCTTTACAATTCCATCCTATTTTAAAAAAGCTGTATGTATTAATTGCTGGATTCCCAAGTATTGTATAATGGACAAGGATTCTGTGACTGCATTTTCCAGGCTTTTATTAACAGGGGTGACCACAGCCAGTGCTGCAGCAGTGTAATTACTCTGGTTCAGGGAGGAAAGATGCAGTTCCTCAGAATTTAATTGGCTAAGCTGAATTAATGACCTTCCACAGAAACAACGCAAATAAAAATTAAAGCAAGAATTATCCATTTCCTGCAAAATCTGTCCAAATGATGCAAACATAGTCATTGATTGCTAAAGTCATTTTATGACTGGATATACAATAAAACACACTTGTAATTTTAGAAACTTTTACTCACTGTCTCTGCATGTTTATATCATAGTAACAGAAGCTCCTGGTAAAAAGTTCGTCTGCTAGCATGGAAGGCACTCAAAGGTGAGAGAAGCAATAGCAACCTGACTCAGGTCACCAAGTGTGACTTTTCAGCCTCCAGTCATAATAACCTTGTTTACTGTATGTTTAGCGCTACAGGAACTGGTTTTTTTAGGCGGATATTGACAAGAAACAAAATGGAACAAGAGCTTTTCGGGCACTTGTTAGTCTGCGTGGCTGTGGTATTGAAAGAGGACAAGGTCTGATGGGTGGCATCGCAGCCCATGGCCCAGGCTGGCCAGTAAAGGAGAAGACAAAAGCGCAGTAACTAGTAAGGATCATCATATCAAATGCATGGAGGTGGTCTGGGCTCTAGTAAAATTGCTTGGTAAATATTTAGTAGAAGCATAAGGAAGGAAAGTTATTAGTACACATTATTTAAATCAAATGCTCTTCTCTGCGTCTGTTTTCATGCACAGTAAACAGATATTTTTCAAAGCTCAGTAAGTTCCTGAATACGACTCGTCTTTACACCTGGTTAGATTCAGTCCTCTGTGTCTAATGTATATACACAGGGGATTTTTGAGAAAATAACAGAGCAATCTGAGGAGAGGTGTATTTGGGGTGCCTGGATGTTGATTCAAGTGCCTGACAAGGAACTTTGTGTTGTTTGAGGGGATGTGAGGTGCTGCCAAGGATCCATGGGCAGTTCATGCACAGCATGCATCCTGCAAATCCTGTAGAAGGAAATGACAAAGGGGGGACAAGCCGCAGAAAACATGGGTAACACCATCTTAAAGTGATTCGTGGGAACTAATACTTCAGGAACAGAAAAGTACCTCTACAGTGAGGAAACCACAGAGAGAGTTACAAAGATGAAGGGAGGAACTGCCATGAGCAATCTCTTACCTTTGGGTCAGCCTCCTGGAAGTTGGATCCAAATTTTCCCTTTTCTGTTAGGTGCGAGGGTGTGTGGTTCACCTAATAACCATATTTCCAGTTCTGATAAGGGCAGCACTATATTTTGTGAAGTGAGCTGGATAAAAAACATGGCAATGGGGAACTTCTTGATGCCCCAGCAAAAAAAATAAGGCAGATTCCTGAATGGAAACTGTGCCAGTCAGAAAGCACATTCAGCTTGTGCTCTGAAAACCAGTTCCTAAACTTCTCAGAACCAGTGGGTACTCTTGTCTTCAAGCTTTTATGCTTGAAGTCTTCACCTGAGGAAGGAGATCCTGATTACCCTCTCCCACACATATCTCACAGGACTTTTGTGAAGATCCCTTTGAATGCATGAGACATTCTGATGTGCTAATAAAAGCCAAGATGGAAATTAATAATTGTTGTCCAAGAAGGGTTCAGAGTGTGCAAAAAATCAGGTATTAGTCCTCATCTACATGTCTGTATTTCTCCTCCTTGATTAAGAATGCCTTCCCTAACCTGAGAAACCCCTTCTTTGGAGTATGGTACTTATGTTCTTGTGGGTGGTTGGTTGGTTGGTTGGTTGGTTGGTTTTTTGTTTGTTTGTTTGTGTTTTTCTTGTTGTTGTTGTGTTTTGTGTTTTTTTTAAGAGGGGAATTAATATTCTGCAACAAACATCTATACATTAGAAAATTAGTAACAAGTTTCAGGTGACATATACATATAGTCTAAAGATGTTTGCTGTTAATGTTCACTTCCCAGCACAGGGGGATATGTGACCTTCATTGACCATTTCCTTCAAGCTTGCTTCTCAGTGGATGCTTTCCTATCATTAGACTATTTTACCTCCGGCTCTTCACTAACAAGCACAAATGTTTTTGCTATTTCTGTAGCTCTTTCTAATTTCCTCTCAAGATTCTGCGTCAGTCTCTTTCCTCTCCATTCAGTTCAATCATATTTTCTTTTATACAAAATCTGTATTTCCACATCTCGAGTTTCTTATTTCAGTGCTAATTCTCCTTCCAGAAGAGTCCAGTCCTCCAGTTTTCCTCCGGTCTGTCTCTTCCTCCCAAGTAATACCCAGTCTCAGTCTTCACATTAGAGTCATCCAGACTTTTCCTCATGTCCTTGCCGAGTGACTTCCCACTTCCTCCCCAGGCTCTGGTCTCCTTCTTTAGGCTGCTGGGCAAAAACAATCTCTTTCTCAATAAATGGATGTACTGCTTTAGCCATAACTGTTACAATAATTTTGCTGAGAGGCTATAATCTAAGTATGAAGAATTTAAAACACAGCAGACTTCAGCTTGATCATAAAAATTGGTTCAAATGGTCTTTTATAATCAGGCAGGCTTAGTGGTATGTAGTGCTATAGGCTGCAGACATACAGTGAAGGGTCAGTTCTCTAAGATTACTGGAGCAATGTAATCTATTAAAAGTGATATACTGCACTGGATACACTTATTCCAATTTATAAAACAGAAAGTTTCATGGCCAATATTAATTTTCTTTTGCTACAAAACACAGTTTTATTTCATGCTTCATTAACAAGTGTAGGTGTTCTTGACACTAACTCAGCTCTTTCCAACTAGGTCTCATGCATTCATGCTCTTCATCATACAGTGCAAAACAGAGAGACAAGGTGACTACTAAAAAAAAGGGAGCATCATTTATTACTTGTAAGCCCAAGAATTTTTATTTTCTATTTACAAATACACCATTCCCAACTTGGTGATTTCCTTAAGGTGGAGATGGTCAGTCTGCAACCAACCAACTAACCAACCAACCCAAGATGTCCAGCAACCACATCCCTCTTCCTTCCAGACTATCCTTGGATGGTCCCCAGCAGCTGTCCCACAGCAAACACCTCATTCTGGAGGCAGCACCATGTTGCTGCTGTTCCTGAGACTTGACTGCCCCATGTCCTGTCCATCTCCTCTTGTGGCATGGAGTCCTCAGGAAGGCACAGATGACCCAACTTATCCATCCCACAGCTTCCAACCTGCCCAAACTGTTAGACTGGAGAAAGCTGGGAAAGGAACCCTATGATTATTCTGCCACTAGCAGGTCATTGCTGTCTGCCTCCTGTGCCAGGGTTTGTCTCCTGGCAGCAGCCAGGGTTTACCTGCAGATACCCACAGTGGATCCAGAAGCAGGGAACACTGCACCAGACAGCTGTAGGGTGGCTGTCAAGGAGGTGGACACAGAACGCGTGGCAGGGACTACAGCCATTGCCAGACACTGAAGGAAGCTTTGTGGCCTGCTTGCCTGGGAAAGTTTAAACTAGAAAATATTGTGGCTCTCACGCATCAACAGTGCATTAGTTTTATGAACAAAGATCAACTTTCTGAGAGCAAGTCCCCAAAAGCTGAACTGTTTTATCAGTTGTAGAGCATGTAGTAGACTGCAATGCTCTATGCACATCACAGTAGCTCCTGTTAACCTCACTTACACCTGTCCTGATTGTTGATAGTAATTCAGATAAATAAAAAGCCTGTTTGTAACACTTTATACTGCCAAAGAAATGTGTTGCTGTTAGAGAAAAATGGTGAGTTGAAGTATTCCGAGGGGGGGAAAAATCTCCATATCAGCAAGCACCTGAATAAAGACAGTGTATAACACTGAACTGGTATGATAAATCCTTATCTAACACAAGATTGCCAAATCACACCCAAGTTTAATTCTTACAAGGATAGTACATTCAATTGCAGTGTTAGCAGTATCACAGTAGTAGCTGGAAAATACAATTTAGTCAAGTAAATTTTGCAAATGTACAGAAACAGAAGGATTTGAAGTGCTTAGGTTCAAAATAGGTGGGATATTCAGATGAGAAAGTAGGGATGAATTGAAATTCTGCTTTCAGAGACAAGGACTGAGGCATGGAGAGAAAAACGACTCTCCCTGTTTTTCTCTGCATCTCCTTGACTCCAAGGTCACAGAGAAGCATGGCAGTGAGCAGAACTGCACTCAGGTGCTTGTGGGTGCCAAGCCCAGAGTTTAACCATGTACTACCTAAAGCAGCTTTTGCAAGTAAATACAACAAGAAAAATTAGACACTTTGGCATATCTTGTTGTACTTAATTAGACAAAATTTGTGTCTTAATTGCCTTTATAATATGCTGATTGTGTACTGATGACAGGCATTGTTTTTTAAACCCTTAACAACAAAGCAGGTTTTCAAGTTGACCTTTTCAAACTATATTTGAGCGCCTTTGGCTGTACATAAAAAGAATGGAAAACTACTTCAAGAAACTTTCCAAATCATAAAGTGTTTGGAGGAATGAACTGAGGACCTTGGCTCATCTTATTTTCTTACCTTGTCATCTTTGATTCATTCTCTGAGCTGGGATTCTTCATTTCTTCACAGAATTTAGCCGGCTGGTACCTACATGGAAACTTCTGGGTCGTTGACAAAAGAGAAATAAATCCCAAGAATGCTCTTGCAGTTAATTTTACACTGCAGCAGCGAGGTTGAGGAAGCTAAGAAGTGCCAGACGTCAAACTAGAAAGTGGTCTAGGATCTTGTTTCCACAAAGCACTTAGGCACACTCAGAGATCCAACTGTCTTCCAGGCAGCAGGAGATTGCATTTAGGTACACGCAAAAGAGATGTACTATAATAAGCCATCCATATATTGCCGCCATCTGGGATGCATATAAAGTGTATCACCACAAAATCCCCCATTTGCTGTACAAATCTATTTAATTGAACTATTTTTATGTGCCAAATAATTAAACAGCAGTTGTACGTGCTCAGGCATAGGGTGAATTATTTTGACCATAATTGTGAATAACAACAGTTAAAACAATTGCCATGCCCTTTTTCATTAAACTCTCAAAGCTGTTGGAAACAGTCTCTTCAAAGCACTGTTTTGTGCGGATATTCTGGAACTTTGTGTCTAGAAAGAGAAAATAAAGCTTGCCACCCTCCTTCGTTGTTATCTAAAGGATTGCAGTGCCATCGTGTGGCAGAAAATCCGTTTAAATTGTCATTTGGCACCGTTTGTGGCCAAGAGGGGTAAAAAGTCTTAAAAACTCAAGAGAGGAGCTGACTGAAGCAGTAACGATCCTATGCTAGACATTTTCTAAAAAGGCATAGAAGGCAGTAATTCTCTCCATCACATTTCCACTAAGGGTTTCCCAAGTGGTAAGTGGTGCTCTCTTCTTGCCAAGAGCTTCTTCCATTGAGTTGTCATGTCAAACCTACCAGTAAAAGATCTTCAATACTTTAAGCAGTGGAAACACACAAACTTGTTGACACTATCAGTGGCTTGAAGTACCATCACTTAAACCAGCAGTCCCATCTTCATGTCTGCAGAATGCTTTTGTCATCCACAGCACGCTCAGAAAGCCTTCCTGCTTTCAGTTCCATACCCTGGATGTGTCCAACACCTGATACTTGTCCCTGACACCAGCCCAAAAATTCCTCAACATCCTTTTCTGGTGCAAAGATCCTGACACCAGCCTGTCTTCACTCCTTAGTCCCAAAATTTTCACATCTCTTTCACCCACACAGATGCAGATATATTGTTTTAGGTAGGTTATGTCGATTATATACTTCATTTACATTATATTTCTATAATGTGCATCTCATATAATTGCTTGCACAGAAAGTCATGCAAAGAACTAAGAAAAAATTACTCATATTGTAATTGCATTGAGAGATTTCTTCCTACTAAAGAAATTTTTAGTTTTGCTGAATAAGCACTTCATCTGCTTCAGAAATGTTCCTACAACATCTACCAGTTGAACCTACCTTGGCACCAGGAAGAAATCTGGAAACTTTTCTCTGCAAATCTTTAGTTTAGAGGTACTCCCATCCCTATCATGAATATATTCAGGCTCTGGAAATCTCTGCTGAGCTCCCCTAGGGTATGTTCCCATACCTAATCATAATGGGCTAGAAAATCTTATATATACCAGTTTGTCATATCAGTGCCTTGATTAAGTAGTCATCATTCTGCATATATTCTCAACAAGAGTCAGTGCCAACAAGAGAGAAAGAAAACAAAATTAACTTATTAACTTAAACAAACCAATAGTTCTGATACATTAAGTGGAAAAATCATTAAAGCAAGTTGTTGAATCCTTTGTTTTAAAGGATCATAAATTTTCTTTACATAATCAGTGGCCATTATTCAGGTAGCTGGAGATGTCTTGCTTTTTTTTGAGCATTCCAACCAGTAAGAACTGCCCAGCCCATCACAGTCAGTAACAACCAATTTTCAAAGGCAGATACAAAGTATGCAGAGCAGATCAGGTTCAATTCACACGTGATAATCTGAGAACATTTAATTGCTGCCAGACCTAATTCCAGCATGCTTGCAAACAGGTAAAAACCATTACACAATGTTAGTTGTTTAGATCAGTCTTACTTAGTTCGTCTTACAGGTATTTAATGAAAGAGGAAGGCATGTGTGTTGATGGTGGCTAAACATGCTAGAGACAGGTGTTTGTAGTACTTGATAATGGAAAGGGGGAAAAAAAGAAAAGGAAAAGTAACAAGACAGAGGTAAAAAATGTGGAAAATGTGAAAACTAAGTGTAACATTTTGGGACTGGACTAAAATGGCTTAGACACAGATTGACGATACTTTACAACAGCTATGACCATTGACTTGGGACATGTAGGGTATATCATCTGGTCATGGAATAGAAGTACCTTTAATGAAAGGCTTGAGTAGGTCAGAATTAAAAAATCAGCAAGCCAGAAAAATTGTCAATGCCAAAACATGTCTAGGAAGGAAAAAAAAAAAAAAAAAATAAAGCAAAACACAGTTAAACTGAAATTTGGGGAAAGAATGGGTGGATAAACAGGATAATAATACTGTTGAGAGGCTCTGCTCAGAATATTTCTTTTAGTATAATTTTTTTTATGATAAACAATGGTCTAAAAACTCATGCTCTGATATCCAGTTAATCCAACAAAAATCAGTGAATATAGCTCCAACCCTTCAAAGATGTACATACATGCCTATCACTTTGCATAGTTCATAGAGTCAGGCATCAGGCCAAAGTGAATAAAACTGAATGCCTTAATGGAAATACAGCTTGTGGGCAGGAGGAAGTTCTGCTCTAAATTTTCTGGAGATTTTTTGCCAAATAAAAAAATATCCTGTCTCCTTTTCTTTTTATAGAAAGAAGGAGAGCAAAGAGGGATGAAATGCAATAGTCTTTGGTGTTCACCTCGGCAAAGAAAAAAGCCTCAACATTAAGGAAAAAAGGGTTTGCTTGTTTGGGAGATCAGGATTTTTCTTTAGGATATCTTGTACTTTGACCAACCCTCTGTTAACTGTCTACATATGTCTTTACAGACAGAAGGCATAAGATTGCAATGAAGCAACTCCTGAAGCCATGACCCTTTTCCCAGCAGCCATTTTTCTTTAACTGCTATAGCTAGGTTTGAATCTCAATTTTTCCTTTACCTTTCTGTCTTTAAAAATGTATTATCAGTAACATGCTAGACATGTAGGTCACATCTCCGAAGAGCCGGCACCAGGACCTCTGTGTTCACATCTGAATAAAAAGCAGAGTGCTGACATTTAGCTCCTTGATTGCAAACACAAGCATTGCCTGTGACCACAATGCAGAGTTAAATATCAAAACGCTGATACTTCTGCCATTCAGCTGAAGAGAAACAAGAGCACTGAACTGTTTAAGAATTTTTCCCCTAGAAACATTTTGCACAATGTACAGCCTGTAATAATAATGTCTACAAGAGTTTTAATGTATTTCAGGTTATTTGCCCTATTACACGTGCCACTAGAAAAGCTGCCCCCCAAAACCTGTCATTTTCCAGTGAATGACAGATTATAGAGTTGATAAGGGAAGAAAGTGTAGAGTTTTGTGAAGTTTTTTAGGAAGCTACAAAATATTTTCTTCAGTAACTGCCTTATGACTATAAATATAATTTAAAATATTTTTCCTAATTGAATTAATGCTAAACTCTTCTAACAATAACAGTGTTTTATTTGAAGTAATTCTTCACCTCTGCACCTTTTATATATATCTATAGGTAAAAATATATGCACATGTATATACATTAAACAAAAACATCTTCTCCAAATATCATGGAGGCTTGGCATGTTTGCATTCAAATGAGGACCCATTGTTTGAACTGCTTTTCGCTTTGGCCAGATGAATCTTTGAATGTTTAGAAATCATGCTGACCTATTCTTTCCTTTGCATCAAGAAACTGCCACATTTACTCGGGCTTGATTTATTCCTCCCAGAAGGAATGAAAAATGATTTTGCTTTCAGCTGTTGAATTCCCTGTAATTTCAGTTAGCTTTACACTTATATTAAAATGTCATGCAACTTTCATCAAAGCAGATGGCCTTCTGACTTCAGCAAGGCAAAACAAACATTATCTGTCCATGTCTAGTAATTCTGCCACCATCAGCAACCCCTTCTGCTCCTCAGTGAGCCAGCCCTGCGCTTTTCTTCTCAGTAGTGCTCTTCTCTTCAACTTGGTCGACAGATATCCTCACAAACTGACTGAATGGCCCTGTCCTTTCCCCTTGGGTTTCCATTGAACCATGTCCCCTCCATCCACTTGCCAGAGATCATGCTGGGGAGATCTGCCTGTACTGTCCCGTGTCAGGGAATCCTGGTTATTAAACAGTACCACAGGGCAGACAGTCACACTGTTACTCAGGGCTGGCTGTACTTTGTCATCCTCCCTTCCCACTCCCACTGTAGTTTTTTGCATCTCTTTTTGATTGTTCTTCCTGATGCTGCCTTTCATCAGCTTCAGTGACATTATAGCCATTATGTTGCACAGTACTAATGCCAGACTCATCAGAGACACTTTGTCATCACCTTCAGCCTTGCCATCCTGGTCCTTGAGCCTCCTTAAGCTCTTCAAATTGAGTGCAAAATGCTATGCCATCACTTTCTGACCCCACCAGCAAGGGCTGACCCAGGTGTGGATCACGGGAGGCTGGTATTTAGCAGCTACCTAATACTAAAGCCATAGCTCTGTGGAAGTGCTGCTTCTGCTGTCCAACACGCACATCTACTCAGTTCACTGGTCTCCTCCTTGATTCTGTCTTTTCAGAAATGTTATGGTATGTTTATCTGCAGAAGAAAGAAACTAATCTGAAAGGCAAAAGTATCAAACTTTCCTGTTGGAATTGGAAGATCGGCTGCTATAAGCAAACACAGCCCCACAGACATGAGTGATGCTGTGTCAAATAACTGTGATAAAAACTGAACTAACAGTAAAGGCGCACAGTGTAGATATGAAGCATGTTTCCTTTTGGAAAATAAAATCTGGCTACAACAAGATAAACAACAAATACTATACCATCTTTGGATTTATTGCTTATAATTGACTTGAGTTTGGTGGCCTTTGCTAGCCTTTAATTCAAATCAACTTCACTTTGTCATGTAACTGACAAATACCACAAATTACAACCATGGCAGTAAGGCCAGCATCCAATGTCAAAGCATGACTAAAAATTAATGAAGTCTAAAACTAAAATTCCCTATTGCCTAACTAGAGGCTACTGCTGCAGGTCAAAATTAAGGTGAATTAACAGAGCAATGGAGAAAAACCCGTGTTGCAACCTCTTTGCCTTCAAGACAGAATAAACTCTAGTAAAGGTCATCCTTATTTAACCTTGCATTATGAAGTGACTCATTCAATGCCTCCTAATCATCGAAAATCTACCACATGATAAGGACACCAGTCAAAAATTAGTTCCACACGTGTTCATACTTGAAGCACACTTTCAATGATTTGAGTTGTATGAGTCAAATATTTGCTAATGGGCAAAGACAAAATATTAACTTGTCAAACAATAGACTGAACTTTTTGGACAATATCTACACATTACCTAAAAAATAATTAAAGATAACATTTTCAAAGACCCTGACTTGAGCTTCCACTGTCTTTCCCATCTCTTTGCTGTTCAGTTTTTCTGTTCCTTTGAAAAATCATCTGATAAATGTGAGACTACTTAGGCAACAATGTGAGTCCAAAACACAGATCTCTCCCATTAAAGGATATGCAATGCACACTACAGAGAAAATATCAAATCAACCTATTCACTAGCACTGTAGACTTTAACAATCCTCATTCTCCTTAACATTATAATATTTGTCACATCACAAGTATTATAAATAGTCATTACTTCAAATGAACAACTCCTTTAAAATCTTGTCTGGAGTTAGTTTTATATTAGCTCTGGATGTGATTGAGAATCCCAAGTACAAAGGAAAATCTCAACTGTGAGTCTTTAAGCTGCCATCTCCTACAATGTCCGCTTGTGTGGTTCTGCAGGGCTTCCTTGTTGCCATCAGCCCTTCACACCACTGCACTGGACCTGGAGTCTCCACAGCTGCAGAAGGTCTTATCTGGATGTAACCCTTAAGATTTCAGGCTTCAGTTCCGGAAGATATTCAAGTATAACTTTGAGTAATCTTGCAGCTGTCAGACTGATCAGTCCAACTAGCATACATTCATAGTCACACATATATTTTCATATTCCGCAGAGCTGATGTCTTCTTATTCATTTCCTTTGACAGTTTTTCCTTTCTAAAGATATACTCCACCACTTGACAAAGAAACAGACAACCACACCATTTTAACTGCATTATTTCAGGCTAACTTATGCTGTTATTCAAGCAAATAGTTACTACAGCTCAGTATGGCTACTTGCTGCTTAATCTCAAGTTAGTGACTTGTACATTTACATACACTCACATGGTAGACCTGACAGTGGGGGATAGAAAATATTACTGCCATGTTAGGAGAGAAGAAAGATGAAATAGCTATAGTTCAAAATCTATACACATTAACTAGCTAACTAACCAAATAAATAAATAAATATATAAATAGATAAATAAATAAAGCTGGACTATACTTGGAAAGCTTTGGATTTGTAGTATGATGATTAATGTCCCCATATAAATAAGAAAGATGATGTGGCAACATGCTTCCCTGTAAATGTCTCCCAGTATTTGGATCAGTAATTCTAAATCAAATACATTCTTGGCAATTAAGTTTCACTGTCAACATATTCTGTCTGTAGTTTAAAGAAATGAGCATTTGCTAATGAGTCTGACTGTAATGGTTCCTTCAGGGTTCATATGTTCCACTACAAAGTCTAGGACAATTTTTCACTGATAGAAATTGTCAGTTCTTAAGGACCATTGCTAGCTGTTGACACAAAATTATAACTTATTTCTTAATGTCACATGCAGTTTTCCATGTGTTCGTGTGATGGTTCATTCATTTTTGAACAGACATAAATTAAAATACCTGCATACCTAGCAACTGAAAACTCCAACCCAACCATTAGATAATGCTGAGAAAAGCATAGTCTTGGGTTTTCTTCTCTTTTTTTCTTCTTACAGATATCTTTTCACCTGACTTAAAAAAAAAAAAAAAAAAAAAAAATCAAAATCAGCACTATTAACAGTCTCCTTGTCAAATAAATGGGAAACATAAACCAGAAGGGATGGGAACAGAAAGCTTTCTCCAGCCCATTTCAGAGCTGAGGAAAACTTTGCCCTCTCTTCTCTCTTGCTGAGTGACAGATAAGTCTGTGCAGTGCACTTGAAATGCTGAATGTTTTGCCCCCTGGGATCTTCCTCCTTTCACCAGAGTAGCCAACCCTCAGAATTGTTTCCCTTCCTATATCTCCCATTCCTTTGAGGCTTCACATTCTTCTTCGTCATTGCAGAGAAAAGCAATTAGAGCCATTTTTGTGGAAAAGTCAATTAGTTCCTTCCAGATGGGCTTTCATTTTTTTATACACTGTTCACTTTTTTCTCCTCAGGTTTTCTCTTAGCCTAAGCCAATTTTTTCTAGACCATTTTTGCCACCTTTTTCATTCTTTCAACACCACATACATTGCTGTGTTAGACACCCAATAAGAAAAGAGTTGGATGTTCCTTGGATATGCCTTAAGGCTACTGAACAGCCGGTCACCTGCACTTCAGACAGACTTATGAACCCCCAGCAAGGGATGCGGCTGAATGGGGCAGCCATACCACGTGCCACACAACACCACAAGACCAGTTAGGCTTGGAGTCTTATAACATCATGGAGTGAATCAGAAACACAAACTATTATGCTTCATAGCAGGCCTTTCCTTGGTCACTTTGTCTCTGCTCAAGTTGTTCTTCCTTCTCTTCTGTTTTGTGGTCAGGGAGATCAGAGAGGAGTCAGGAGGAAAAGTCTTCTCAGTGCCAGTGTTGCACATGCCTGTGGACTGCTTGAAGCTGCAATTCCCCTTTTTTCTGACAGTCTCTACCCTGCCTATTTGCAGCTGGACCAACTCATTCCTGGCAGCAGATATGGACTAAGAGGTGACAGGCTGTCTAGAATATAAATCAGGTAAGTCATCAGGCATTTTCAGAAACATTTTCTGGGTAAGAATTTTTCCCATTACTTACAATCTAAACTCTGTCATTCAAACTGCACTAGCTCCTGGCAGGACCAGGCACATCTATACACACAGAGCCATAGCACCGATGAAGCATGAGGAGCACCAGATGAGGAGGACCAGTGCCTAGGAAGGAGCAGTGCTTGGCCTCCTGCTCCCATTGCATCCTGGACTCGGCTGGAGCAAAAAGGGCTGCTCCAGAGAGCTGTCGAGACCTTGGCAAGTGACACACTGGTCCCTGCAGCGCAGGCCAGAAGAACCCTGCAGTTGCACAGATCCCACAGTTCCAGTATGGAGTGCAGTGAGGATGATGGCTCCTTCTCTCAGAAATACAAGTAGATGAGGAGAGCAGACTGCAAGGATCCTGTACTTCTGCTCAGTTGTGTTTGGTTCAGGGTAGGAGGATTTTTACTTGGCTGCACTTCTTTCACACAAAGGTCAGTTACAGAAGATACACAGGAGAAAGCAAATTTTAACTTTCATGACTACTTCTTTCTTTCAGAAGAATATTGTGGCCACATATTTTAAATAGCTCCTGCCCTGAGAATAGAAAGTATTATCAGGAAATGCTGAAATGAAGCCTTTATGTTACAGTAATTTGGTATTTCATTATTTCCTTTGGCATGAGTTAGATATAAACATATGAGCATGGTAGCTATATATATATATATACACAATTACTCATTCTAATTTGTTTTATTATAAATATGTCATTTTTCATCCTTGTCAACTGCAACACACAACAGGACCAGTGGGTTCTTAACATTTGATAGTAGGCTGATTTTTTCCAAGGAGTTTTGACAGAGACTCGTGAAAGACAGATACACATTCCATGTGACAGTAAACAAATTTAGAGACATCAGCCTCTATAAATAATCTATGTTCATCATCTTACATAACAAAGTGGAAGGTTAACCATTTATTCCAATCTATTAAATGGTTTGCAGCAGTTTGGTAAGAAAACCTGCAGGCTTTCTCACTATCGTTATGCTGTCACGTGGCTGCAGTCAGGGAATGACAGAAGAATCAAGCCCATAAGCATGTGAACATAAATGGAAGTAGAAATCAGTGATTTGGAAACACACAGAAAAACTCTAGAAAAACACCATTAAGAGAGCAAGGGGGATGACTTTTTCTTTTTTGATCCTGAATTATTTGTCACTTTATACAATATTAATTTAAAAGCTAAAATAGTATAATTTGGAACTTCCTACAGATCCCAGAAAGATAAATGTCAGAAGCATGTGCACCAGTCCTGCCTCAGAAAGGAGCTTCCAGTCTGTTCATAAAATTATTTGGGAGGTTAGAGCACATGAAGCGAAAGGCAGGGGTTTTACTCCTAGCCAGGAAAACTCCTCACACCACCTTGGATAAGTAATTTTTCCACTCGGTGCTTCTTCCATCTGTAAATAATAAAAAACCACCTTGTAACCCCTAAGTGGGATAGTGCATACTGTTAATACTGCCTATGAGAAAGAGATCTGATTCTTTGCCTCCCCTGATCCCTGAGTACTGCTTGTGTGGTAAGCAGGGACTAGAAAAGCCTTTGAGTTAAGGGAACAGAATTTGTCCAGCAGAAGTCACATACAGGACAACTATAAGCTCTGCTACACAGGTGTCTTGTAAGCTCCAGGGCATAGAATCTTAGCAGCAGTGCAAATCCAGGAAAAATATTTGTCAAGGAAAACAGGAAAGACTGTTCATGTCACATATGGAGGTGTAAACTCCTGGCTAGCCTACCTATGTTGAGGAAAAGGGTTTTTTTGTTATGTTTTGTTTTGTTTGGGGGGTTGCTAGTTTGTTTTGTTGGTTTTATTTGTTTGTGGGTTTTTTTAAAGACATTTTTCTCCTTGATTTTCATTCCACAGGTATAATGGGGCCAGCTGCCCGCTATTTTGCTTGCATTCCTCCTTGGAATGAAAGAATTGGAGAACTAGAGAGAGGAAATGGTTTCCACTCCACCCACACTCACTGGACCATATATTGTAATCTTACAGGGCCCACGTAAGTAAATACCTCCCATGGAAGCAACTCAGAAAATCCTCAGCCACAATCCCTTAAACAATGGAAAAGCAGGGAAGGTGTCATGACTGAGAGTATCTTGGACACACAACCTTCAAAGATAATTAGGGAACTGCATATTAAAAATGACTTCTTGTTTTTTCTGTGTTTTTTGGTGGTGATGGTGTTGGTTTGGTTCGGTTTGGTTTGGTTTTAATTTGGTTTTGGTTTTGGTTATGGTTTTGGTTTTGGTTTTGGTTTTGGTTTTGGTTTTGGTTTTGGTTTGGCTGGTTGGTTTGAGGTTTGGTTTTTTGGTTGGCTGATTTGGTTTGGTTTTTATTTAATTGTAATCCAGGCAGATAACAGTGCTTGTCATAAAAGAGGCTGCATACTTTCCTGGTTCCTGATTACTTATCATTTCCCAAGCCTTATTTTTTTAGACTGAAATTATCAAAATTCAGGATCTAGTGAAGGTTTATTGATTTTCTGAAAGATTTCAGCCTGAATCATTGGGGGTCTTTCCAAAATAAGGGAGAGGGCAGGGGAAAAGGGGTTGTTTTGTTTATGTTCCAAAGAGATTGGGCAACATTTGTTTTACAAAATTACAGTACTTTCACCCTTCTCCTTCAAAGTACAGATTGGACACATGGTATCAGCAGCTGATTTGATATCTGGGATAGCTATTTTTTTATTCTTGTGCAAATCCTTCCTCACATGGACAAATTGTAAGCCTTTGGGAAAAATGAAAACACTTTTTATACATGCAGTACAACCTTCTTGGTGTTAGCTGCAAACTTTCCAAGTGATCCCACCTCCACTCAGCATCCTTTATCACAAGGATGATACAGCTCTAAGCTGATACAGGAAGAGGAATTTGCCCGATTCAAATACAGAGAGGACATGGACCAGTCCTATGTACAGCAGTTTGGGAAGTACAGGTGGAGGAAAGCAGAACCTGAATTTGTCCTGCCAGGCTTCAGGTGTGTCCTACCAAATTTCAGGCCTGACTAGTGGTAAGGCAAATAGAAAGGAGCAAAAAGTCTCGTGTAAGGAAGGGAATGAGCATTAGGGATTAATGAAGACAGTTTATGGGGCAGACAGCATAACTAGAAACTATGTTTGAGGAGAAAGATGGGTAGAAGAGGTAGGAAGAAAGGTTCCAAAAGATTGAACAGATATCTCAAAACAAAAAAGCAGGGGAGAACTGGGCCAAATATCCAGATACTAGACATAGTTGGTGAAGGGAATACTCAATGTGTGCCTGTGTCTCAGTACAAAAGAGCCAAGACTGAAATGGAGATCAATTGTACCTGACTACAGTGCAACCCTTTTACAACTTGAGATGGAACAAAAAGTTCACAGGTCTCACTTAGCATCACCTTAGTGTCAGCAAATATCTTTACACTTTCCCCACAAATAGACGACAACCTACCACTGCTATCAATTTCTTACCTTAAAAGAAAGAAGCCTGAAAACAGACGTCAATGTTCCAAGCATAGCTAGGTGAAAATATATATTTTTACCCCTGTGGTAGGGTGGGAAGAAAAAGTATATTGAGAATAGCAGAGCTGTGACATAAACAAAATATTTTTATATCTGAATTCAGTAAAGGTAGTACTTGTATATTAAGATATTCATAATGTAATGTGAGGCTATTCCTCAAGTACTAATCGTGTCCCCTGCTTCTCAAAGTGACTGTCCAAATGGGTACATAATTTACTATGCCTCTTCGCTTATCTGTAAAACGGGTATGATAGCATCCCCTCACCTCAAGAATATGCTTGGATAATAAATTAAGTAATTCTTGTGAACAGCCAGATATTCAAAAGCAATACAGAGAACCCAGAAGGAAAGTGATTATGTATTCAGAATGGGTTTGAACGGTGTGCAGTAAATAAGGCATGGAAGCACACAGTGAACAACAAGAGAAAAACAAAACTGAATAGCTGCTTATTCAGCTGAATACAGTATACTAAACCAACCAGAAACCATGTGAAAAAAATACTATTCAGTCATGTCATTAAAAACTATTATGCTTGTATGCAGGAGGAGTGCAAAGGAAGATTCCATAGCATACTTAGCATTTTTGACTGCAGTAAGGAGCACTTTATAATAATATTTTTCTTTATAATACTTCAGAATATGAAAAGAACGTAGCAGAAATTACAAAGTATTTGACAAAATGGAGGACTTTATGCCATTTTGCCCACGAGTCCTGCTATGAAAACGCAAAGCTTAAGGTCTTGCCAACTACTCTGTGCTGTAAAATAACATTATGCCAATGGGGAAGACACAGCTTGGCAACACCTGACACTAGCCACATGTTGAATGAACTGCAGTTAACTTATGTCCATACTACACTGATAAAAAACTTGGACCCCTAGTATCTCTGAAATGCTTCTCTTCTTAAATGATGATTTCAATATGGTGGCAGATGGGAAGTCACAATTCAAATGAAGCATCATTTCAAATCTGTGGACAGTCCTGAAAAAAACAGAACGTGCTTAGTGTAATGCTAGTGTCTTCTCTCCTAATTCCCTAAGTGCTCTAAATAATTGGTTTTTTTAAACAGAGAAAATAGCATGTATTTTTTCCAGATGGGTATTATAGAACTAACCCCGGGGATTACAGTTCATTTTCATCTGTTCTTGTTTATCAATAATGCACACTCAGGACCTGAACCTTGTCTCTGTGACACCAGAGTGAACCAAAAGTAAATTCATCAAAGTTAGTGGAGCTGTACAAGTGTGATGGTCTAACCCAATGTTTACTGCAGTCAGCCAAAGCCTACTAGAGGTTTCAGTGAGAACTAGGGTATCACCTTGAGTTTGCTTCCCGTGTATGATGGAGATATCTTTATTTCCTTAAAAATCTCAGATAATAACCTTGTCTGAAATTTCTCTCCAAATAATTTCTAATCATGAACAAAAAATGCATTTTTACTTGATGCACTTACAAACATCAAATGTATAATTTTATCTTTATGATCAAAAAAGATTAACCCAAATACAAGTCCATCTCCTTTAAAATTCGACACACCTCTTTATTACGCTACTGCTTGTCCTTGTTTCAACTGGGCTAGAGTTAATTTTCTTCCTAGCAGATGGTATAATGCTGTGTTTTGTATGTAGTATGAGAACAATGGACAACACACTGATGTTTTAGTTGTTGCTAAGCAGTCCAAGGACTTTAAAATAGGACTTGTCAGCGTCTCATACTGGCCTGCCAATGAGAAGTTGGGGAATACACAAAAGACTGGGAGAAGGCACAGCTGAACCTGACTGACCAAAGGATATTCCATACCGTATGATGTCATGCTTAGCATACATTTAGGGAAAAGAAGAAGGAAGGGGAGGATGTTCAGAGTGTTGGTGTTTGTCTTCCCAAGTAACCATTACGCATGATGGAGCCCTGCTGTCCTGGAAATCACTGAATACCTGCCTGCCCATGGGAAGTAAAGAATGAATTCCTTGTTTTGCTTTGCTTGTGTGGCTTTTGGTTTACTTATTAAACTGTCCTTAGCTCAGCCCATGCATTTTCTCACTTTTACCCTTCCAATTCTCTTCTCCATCACAGCAGGAAGAGAATGAGCGAGCAGCCACGCGGTGCTTAGTTGTTGGCTGGGGTTAAACCATGATGGTACTGATCCTACTGACACAGCAGTGACATTTCTCGTATCAGGAGAAATATGGCCAAGCTTGAAATATTTAATATTGTTAAAGCACATCAGAGGTACCATACAGACTATCCTACATGGATACTGTAAGGAGTAGAAAAGGTGGTGATGCACCTTTATAGTTCAGGTTCTTGTTTTGAGAAGACTGGCATCTTTTATAAATGTTTAGAGGAAAACAAAGTTCCACTGAAACATTTCACAAAATCTGTAGCTGGTAAAATATGACATCTCATCTCTGTCTTTTTTAGGCAATAGTATCATTTATAGATATTCAAAGGCTAGGATTCAATCATGCCTTTCTCTTTTTTAAATCTATTTTCATGTTCTTTTAATTTTGTATTTTAAAAATATTTTACTTGTATAAGTAAGTGCATACTTAATTGGAATTGTACATCCCAGAGTACAGAGTTTATTTCCTCCTAATATTTCACTGTCTAAATAATATTTAATATTCTAATTATAGGTTCTACCTTTTGTGTTCAAATTCAGTAGTTTGTTTCTCCAGGCTACATTCAAGTGTTGTAAAATTAAAATATACAATACATAATATGGAATATATAACTTAAAATTGAATCCATTAAATTTTATCCCCCCCAAAAAAGTGTAGAATAGGATCATAAATTCAAATTCAAATTCAAGAACTCATAAAGCATATTACCGTTTCAAGTTTCAGTGAAGATTTCAATGCCTCACTTTTCAGAGTGCTGAAAGGAGGATCAGATCTTTTATGTATGTTATTCCTTGGGTCAACAAGAGAATGCATAAGAGAATGAGATGGGTCTGTGGAAGGAGAGCTGAGGCTCCACACTTCATTCTGTTTAACCATCTTCCCCAAATTAACATGATAAATGCAGAAGGCACCTTCAGCAACCTAGGTCCACCTTCAGCCAAACTCTTTCTGGCATGACAGGGATCTGAGGCAAGCACTCACCAGGACGCCAAGAATAGAATAGAATAGAATAGAATAGAATAGAATAGAATAGAATAGAATAGAATAGAATAGAATAGAATAGAATAGAATAGAATAGAATAGAATAGAATAGGGAAGACGGAGAGGAGAGGAGAGGAGAGGAGAGGAGAGGAGAGGAGAGGAGAGGAGAGGAGAGGAGAGGAGAGGAGAGGAGAGGAGAGGAGAGGAGAGGAGAGGAGAGGAGAGGAGAGGAGAGGAGAGGAGAGGAGAGGAGAGGAGAGGAGAGGAGAGGAGAGGAGAGGAGAGGAGAGGAGAGGAGAGGAGAGGAGAGGAGAGGAGAGGAGAGGAGAGGAGAGGAGAGGAGAGGATGATTTACTGTGGATTCTTTCCTCTAAGTTGTACTGCATTTTTTGCTGTGCAAGTCATTTACATTTTACACAGCACAAGTTCATAGGTCCTTCATAACTCAAAAGTTGTGTTAACATTTTAAGTAACCTTTTCTAGGATAAGATTTGTATGTGTCAGGATTTCTCCAAGACACATGAAAACCAAAAGAAAATGGTTCTTGGCCAATAAATATAAGTCATTGATCCATATGCTTCCCCTATGCATATTACCAAAGTCTTTCAGATCCCGTCATATGCATGATTGCTCATTTTCTGATAGTTATCAGAAATAATACTAATATTCCAAGCCTTCAGTTGGGTCTCTAGCCAGAAGGATTTTATCAGCTACCAAAGAGCTCAGGGCTATTGCCAAGGCTTCCTGTATGATCCCCTTTAAGAACTGGCTCAGCAGTTCTAACCACTGAAATTAATTGCATTGTTTTATTCATTAGAGATAAAGAAGAGGTAAGAGAATGAGAACAACCTCTGCTGAATAGTGTAGATCATTAAGCACATCTTAATGAACTGCTTTTAGGAATTTCAAAGCATGAGAGATAGCACCTATGGTGCTATCAAACTTTAGAAGTGACTTTGGGAAATTTTGGAGAAGTGAGTTTGGTCTGTTGGGCTCAGAAAGGTATTGGTTTGAAGGGGTGGCTAAGCTGTATTTCTGGTAGAGGTCAAGGAACGTGTGGATTAGCCCAGTAGGGAGAATTCCAGTATTTGGTTATATTGATTCAACTCAGTCAAGGAAAAAAGTAAATTCCTTTCAGAGGTTGCAGTCGCTTAACTAAATAAAATCCGGCTAGCTCAGTGCACATCATAGCCAGATGAGTTCCCTGGAAGGACACACGATTTGTGGGTAGCCCTCAGAGAGACATAACCTTCCTTTGGGATGTCTGTATGAATCAAGGCAATGTAGATTGTTTGAGAAAGGCATTTGAATATTCCTTCTCATGTACTGTCTTTTCAACCTTCCTCTGGGCAAAAGGAAATTGAAATCTCTTTTACCTTACTTAAAGATCTGTCCATTAACAAAGAGCCAAATTCTTAAACAGATATAAAACAGAACGCAGGCAGAGAGCACTAGCAGCCACATGAGGACCTCTACTTAGCAGTGAATTCTGCTGGCGTTTTCAGATCTAAAGGCCTTCACCTCTCAATGTTTTGAATCTGTGCATGTCCCAAAATGTGTCAGTTTTGACAGGCTTTAGAGTTCAGTGGATAGCCATGCAGACACCTAGTCAGAGCCTAGAAACTGACACCTAATTCCTTGGAGAAACTCTTATTTTCAAAATGTGAATCCTTTGGAAATGCCACTTGGCTCCATGCAGAATGCAGTGGCAGATTGCAATTACTTTTAAGACTTGGCTAGAGAAGTAGTTGCCTGTATGTGTTTTCTATCAAATTTTTAAAATCCGCAGAGTATAGGCAAGCAAGGCCATTTCCTCCTTGCCGAAGAGCTAGTCAAACTCACATATTCCACCTCCAGAGGGGGTCCTAGTCACCCAGCTGTCCTTAAAAGGTGAGGGAGAGGGATGGTAATCATTCTGTTGGAGGTATTGTCCTTCCATTTTCCATAAAAGAAATTTGGATTTCCATAAAAGAAATTCAGGGGCTAGAAAAACATATATGACTCGTGTATAGTGCCTGGGAGATTCACAGAGGAAAGATGACAATTTCATTTTAGATGTATCTTCATTTCTAACCAGACTTCTACCTTGGCAGTGAAAAACTTCAACAAGAGGGGCAGAGCTGACTTACTCTCCATGTCCTAAGAGCCACGAGTTACGGCAGACCCCTGTCAAACCTCAGCTTGAATACCCACAGTCAGAGAAAGTGCCTGACTGCAGCTGTAGCAGACCCTGAGATGTTCACACTGGATTTCAAAGGAGTAGGGTGCCAAAACCCAAAAAACACAGAAGTAAGACCCTGTGGTCAGGTCCCACCATTTGTCAGCTTGAAACAGCTCCTAGTTTGACATGTCAGCAGTCATGAGCCTCATGACAAAAATCTCAACTTTCCTTGTACATCTTGCAGGGTTGCTAAGGATCTCATGCCCAGAAACTGAGTACAGCAATTGAGTCCATAGGATTTGCACTCCTTCGGGAATCCTGATCTGAGTGTTTGCTGCTTTTGCTCCCTTAATCTTTTAGCCTTATGGGACACCATCAACCATCTTCAGGCATGCTCACAGCACCAAGTGTGCAGTCACCAGCTGTCACACCTTCAGTGGTCTTACTTACCTCTGAACACCTGCAAGGGAGAAGGAAAATCAGAGCATAACAGTCTGATTAGAAGAAACGATTGAGAGATGAATGACATCATGTCAGACTTCTCTCCTATGTTGTCCATTTCTGTCCTTGTGTAAAACCCCCCACTGTCACTGAAAAGAGCAGTCTGTCTGCTGTCAGTTCTCACATATTTACTCCATCCGACGTGAACAGACGTGGCCACGCCACTTCTGTGCTGATGCTGAAGCCGCCCGCTCTGCCCATGGAGACGGACGGGCAGGCGCTGCGCGGGTCGGTAGCAGCCCCACCACAGAGCCCGGGAGATCGCAGAGCCCGGGACACCTGTTTCTGGTGGGTCCTGTGGGCCATGGGGGCGGGGGACAGAGACCGGCCCCACCGGTGCGAAGGGCGCTCCCGCCCGCCGAGCCGGGAGCCCCGCTGCGGGCGGCTTGCTCACGGTGGCCGTGGTGTGCGCACGTCAGGGAAGGACCCGTCATGACGGGGAGATCCCCTCCCTGCCGCGCACATCCCCGCCCGGTATAAAGAGGGGACGCGGGGGCAACGTCGGCGATGTCAGCCGCTGAGCTCCGCAGCGGGCAGCGGGCTCGGCGGCGCGATGGCCCTGGCCCGGGCGGCGGGGCGGGCAGGTGAGAGCGGCGGGCGGCGCGGAAAGGAGCGGGGCGGAGGGGGCCAGGCCGGGCCGGAGGTCCCCCCGACACCTCGCGCCCCCCGACGCCGCCGGGCTCCCCGCAGGTGCCGCCGCGGCGCTGGCGCTGCTGTGGCTGCTGGTCTGCGCCCCGGGGGACGCCGGCTGCCACCTCCTGACCGTGGCCGATCTCTTCGACCGGGTGATCCGGCACTCTGGCAGAATCCACAGCCTCTCCACGGCGCTCTACGCCGAGCTGGTGAGTGCCGGGCCGGCCCCGCCACCGCGAACCGGGAGCCCGCCGCCCTGGGAGCGGCTGTCGGCGGGGGGGCGGGGGGTGTTCCCCGTGTTTCTTTAGGTTTTGTTTCCCTATAGGAAAAACACTTTCCTCCCCGTGACAACGAGCTGGGGAAGTCCGCTCGCAAGTGCCACACGTCGGGGATGCTGACCCCCAACCGCAAAGAATACGCCCAAAAAATCCCGGTAAGGCTGGACGGCGGCGATGGACGGAGACGGGGCGGGCGGGGGCCACCGCGGACCTCCGCGGGGTTGCGAGGCCGGGGGGGAACTCCGCGGGTCACACCGCTCCCTTTGCTTCCCCTGAAGAAAGGAGAAAATATCCCGCATCCTGTTAGAGCCCCCAAATGTCTCACCCATCATGGTGCGGAGGTCCCCCACCCCGGCTGGGCTGGAGACAGGCAGAGGACTTTTTATGCCTCCAGTGCTTCATCAACAGTTTGAAGAAGCTGATGAGTTTTGACCCCAAACAGGTGCACATCACAGAAGTATTGCATATGAATCATTAGTTTGTTCTGCTGAAAAAGCTGTATGTGGTTCCCAATGCTTAGATCATATTTATTAGTTATAAGAGAGGTACTGCAGTAGTACTTTGACCAAATGCCTGACAGACGGACATCCTTTTGATTTTGTTGTGGCAGCCTCTGTGGAACAGAAACTTAGAAAACTGCATGTGACAGATAAATTAATCAGTGTCACTGCAGAGTACAGAAAGCAATCAGGAGAAAGGAATAGCAGTCATTATCTCCGAATCGGTAGTTAGGTAAGGGGAAAAGAACAGCAAATTGTTTTAGACAGATGTGATAGCAAAGAGAAAAAAATCATTATTAATTTAGAGAAGGCAGGAAAAGTTTCTTTAAACAAAGAAAAAGCAGATTGTAAAGTCGAGGATACAGCAGTGGGAGTAAATTTTGCCTCCAGGAAGAGACAGACGGAGACAAATGTTAACATTTTGCACATTGGTTGTGATGGAGTGAGGAGACAGCAAACAGAGAGGTCTACATGAGGCTTCTTGGGCTCTTCAGACATCTATGTGTTCCTGAAAACATTTTCAGTAACAAGTTTAGTTTGACAGGAATCCTACCATTTTGCTAATGCTGAATTCGCAGTATGAGGTGTTACAGAACTTAGGAGCATAAGAAAGCTGACAACAAGACAAATACAACTTTGGGGTGTTGCTTATATATAGGCAAATAACCAGAGACAGTGTGGCCTTTAAGTTCTGAATATTTGAAATCTACTGAATTGCAGGTGTAAATTGTAATCCTGATGAGGTTTCACAATGAGGCTGTCTAACAGTGTTCATATGACCTGCTGCAAACTAACAGAGAAACTCTTTACTGTTCTAATTTGTAAGAGAGAAGAACTAACTCACTTGATACTGAAACTTTTGCAAGCCTGGAAAGAACCACTTTCCCACTTTAACCAGCACATTGAGCACCAAGAACTTCCTGATGACAGCCTTAGCAAAGCTAAGCAAATCAGCAATATGGTACATGAGCTGAAGACTGGAGTTGAGAAAGTAACAGAAAAGGCAAGATTTTCAATACAGCTTTTATTTATACCAGTCATTTGGCAGGAGTGACTCCGGGGTAGGCAATGTCAGCTCTCACTGGGGGTAGAGCCTTAATGCCAAGAGAGGCTGTGGGCTTCGTTACAGACCCAGAATTTTTTCAGCCAAAGGATGTGACCTAGTTTATGGATTGTCAGATACGTAGATGGCATTATATATGTCCATGTATGTAAAGCAATATTTTATTAATATGGAATATATGAAAGAAAGACACAAGTACAAAGACTAGAGCCATTTACAGCTTCATCTATGAGGCAGTAATGACTTTTCTAGGGCACTGAAGAAGATGTAGGTAGGCTGTGGCACATAATTATTGTTTTCAGTTTTATTTGGATTTACATTCTAACTAATTCAAGTATGACATCTGTCTGCTGCAAAGGGCTCGTTCCTAAGGCAACAATTTTAAGATGGGATAAGTTCTTCAAGACAGCAGTGGCATTGCATCAGTCAGATGCCAATCACAAAACAATTTCAAAATTCCATTCAAAATTCTGATAGATCATACATAAATTATCAGATGTAACACTTGTTATTTCCATTTCTGTCTTCTCATTACTAGCTAGAAGTCCTGATCTTTGTATTTATTGTGCATTCATATCTAAACGTATTTGTAGTTTTGGCTAAACAAATGAGGGATGTGTGTCCATTCTCTGACATGGCTACACTGCCAAGGTGTCTGTTTCACTAAAAAGCAAATAACAAATTAGTATCTTAAATTAGTAGATCCCCTTTCAGCTTTATGAACACAGGTGGGGCATACAAGATTGAAAATGAGAAGCAGCTCATCACTAGAATACGAGGAATTGTACCCTGCTCTAAAATACAGCCCTGATTAGGGTGACTCAGAGTAACAAATGGAAAGTCCATCTTCCAGGTGAACCGTGGTTCTGGGTTAAAATGGCCTTAAAGTTCAGAATTGTTCAGTCTTAAATCTTGACCTTTGTTTCCTTCATTCTGTAACTGAAGCAAGTCATCAAACTCTAAAGTAGCTACACACTTCTGCTATATTTACTTGATTTTATTTTTCTAAAACACTTTTGAAGGAATTACTAAGAAGGAAAGCTTTGAAATTTTGACCTCTCTGTACTATGGACATACCATGAGGCAGAAATAGAATTAAAAAATGAAGCATAGAATGCAAAGCCATTCCAATATTTTGCAGCTGTATTTTTCTGTAAGGCACTAATTCTAAGCTTGGTTCTGTTTTGAAGCTCCTACTCTGAGAGGTGGTAACAGCCTGCAGAGTTCACCAGGTTAAGCAGCACTGGTGAATGCTCACATTAGAAGCTCCCGTTCACAAAACTCATTAAAATAAATGGCTAAAAAATGTCAAGACTGATTTGCTGTATTGGTTCAAGAGGTAATAATGATTACCAAACAGGGGTTCCTCTACTTAATTTCAGATGGAGTTATACTCCAGTATTGTTGCATTACTATTATATCAGATTATTGCAGGCTAGCCTGCAATAAGCCTTTAGGTTGTATAGACACCATTAAGATAAAAAAGCAATGTTATTCCCTGTGAGGGAGCTTTACACATACCATCAGTGTGTACATGAAAGGTCTGGAGTTGAACAGCCCAACATAGTGATGCCTCAGTTGGCTTCTGCACAAGTATTTTAAAGATTCGTTGTGTGTGTAGTTACGAGTCGTACTTCTTTTCCTGTTTTCAATACAGATGCAATCAATGGGGATCATCAGCAATTCATTGAATGGAATGGCATCATCTGAAGCTGCTGGTTTATCCATTAGTAATGAAGCAAACATGATGAGTGACTCTGACTTCATTCACTGTTTCAGGAGAGACTCCAATAAAGTACAAAGCTACTTAAAAATTCTTAAATGTAGAATTATGCCAGAAAATAGTTGTTAGGTTGTAATCGCTTGATAAGTAGTCTCCAGCATGTTGTTTATAAAGATGAAAAAATCGTATTTATAAATTATCATATTTACAGTAATATTAATAGGAAAGTAGTTTCAAAATTTTTTGGCAGCTACTTGACACAGCTGACCTGTGCAGCAGAATATTAGATAAAGCATCATGTGTGTATGTGGGTTAATGCACCAGACAAAAAGGAATAGTTTAGCTGTAGATAAATAAATGTCCTTGCACATTACACTGTGACAGACTATATTATGACTGATTCACATAGTTTAGATATATACATAGACTGAAAATGAAATCCAGTTTGTTTAGCCTCGGTACAAATATATCTACATACTATAAATAAGATGTATTTTTATGTAAAAAAATTGTTTCCCCCTATTTCTACATACACCTCTACTTGCAGAATATTGCTTAATGCTGAGGAATGGTATTGCTGTTGATCAGTTCATGTAAGTGCAGGGCCCATGGAGACTTTTATGTTCATATCATACTTCTTACTAACTTCTATGGGCTTTCACATACACCACATATTTTCTAGCACTTTTATTAGTTTTGAATGCTCTTTTATACCTGTAATGGCTTGCTGATTTCAGTGGAAAAACCTAAAGATAAGGTTTCTATATGAAAGGTAAGTCAGAATTCTGGTCCAGACACCATTACAGTCTGAGGGCTGAGTATGGCCTATGTAGCAATAAGTCTCCTTTCTATAACACTTGCTGAGTCAGGGCTTGGGTTTCACAGTAATGATGACAAGCTCCATAGCAAATACAAATCTGAAAGATGTTAGATATTTTATAGCAATTACATTTTCCTAGTAGTGGGGTGGTGCTGATAAGTGTTTATAGAGCAAAACATCTTTGCTTTCAGGTCCTAAATGAGCCATTTGAGTGAGCATTTATAATCAACATGGATTTATCTTTAATATTCTTGAGGTCTTTTCTGGCCTCCTCTGATCTTGATAGTTATGGACAATAGCTGGAGCTCAGGCTGCCCGGAATAGAAAGTAAAATCATTATGATTATTTAATAATGCTACTGGATATCTACTATCTAGTAGACAGCTGATGTACTTTCTCAGCTGAAAGCTGTGAGCGTTCACGATTCACCTCTGGTCCCTGTTGTGCCAGCTATGGCAGGAATGCCAAGGGATTATCTAGTGCCTGCCCTAACGAAGTTAGTAGCTAACATTCCTTAAGCAGTAAGATACTACAAACACTAACAAAATAGCAGCATTCACACACTTATTTTGAAGACATTTTAGAAACAAAACACAGCTTCATGACAGTAAAGGAAGGCTCCTATGGGCAAAGACACAGAACCAGAAAGGCTTGCTCACTCTGCTTGCATCTATCTGCCATCACAGAGAGGTAGCAGTGGCGAATGGTTATAGCATTTAAACCATCTCCTGGTGATGCCCTGGTTAGACTGCATCTGGAGTGTTGTGTCCAGTTCTGGGCCCCTCAGTTCAAGAAGGACAGGGAACTGCTGGAGAGAGTCCAGCGCAGAGCAATTAAGATGATTAAGGGAGTGGAGCATCTGCCTTATGAGGAAAGGCTGAGGGAGCTGGGGCTCTTTAGCTTGGAGGAGACTGAGGGGTGACCTCATTAATGTTTATAAATATATACAGGATGACTGTCATGAGGATGGAGCCAGGCTCTTCTCGGTGACAACCAATGATAGGACAAGGGGTAACGGGTATAAACTGCAACACAGGAGGTTCCACTTAAATATGAGAAGAAACTTCTTCTCAGTGAGGGTGACAGAACACTGGAACAGGCTGCCCAGGGAGGTTGTGGAGTCTCCTTCTCTGGAGACATTCAAAACCCACCTGGACGCCTTCCTGTGTAACCTCATCTAGGTGTTCCTGCTCCGGCAGGGGCATTGGACTAGATCATCTTTTGAGGTCCCTTCCAATCCCTGACATTCTGTGATTCTGTGATTCCTAGCATAGTGCAGCCCCTGTGTACAGCAGCACGCTGCTGCATGTGTCTTCTGCCAGCAAGGGGTTATTCCTGTCTCTGAAGTCCTGAAGCTGGGCAAGGCTGCATTCATTTAGGAGAAAAATGGTGTTAAGGTGTAACCCTAGATGTTCTGGCAAACACAGCATCACACACAGCAGATCTGCAGCAGCCATCCTTCCTCGGACAGGAAAGGTGACGGACACGGGAGGGGTTACAGGGACAAACAAGGCTGACGGAAGACGCTCCCTTTGGGACCGGCAGTGCTGCATCCTGTCCTCTCCCATCCCACTCCCTGTGTCCCCACTGGTGAGAGGTGCCCATGTCCCTGTGGGCAGGAGGTGGCCACGTCCCAGCAGGAGGTGGCTGTCTCCTCGAGAGCAGGAGGCTTGGTGGCTCTCTAAGTAGGTTGCAAGGTGACCCAGAAATCAATCCAAATGGCTACCACAAAATTCTGTAGCTGAGAAGACACCCCAGGGGTTGTGGCTGAGGGTCTGAGGGAAAACATGTCGCAAGTGGAGCAGATCATAAAAGTAATTCTCATCTCCTTCAAAGAGCAAAACCCTGGGAACGTTTTGCCGTAGATAAATGAGAAAATAGAGAAAACGAGGAAGCGGGTGCCACAGGATAAACAACAATGCACCAAGGTATTATCCATAGTTATTCATACTCATCAGTGTTACATTTCAATATTTGCCTTGGGCTGAATTAAGGCACGTTGGTAAAACAAAAGCCTTCCTATATTGCTGACATCACCTTGCTTCCTCTTGGGATTGAGAAAACAACTGAGTAGTGGGCTGAGAAGGGCTCGTTCTTTGTGGTCACTGATGCCTGGAACAGAAATACCAGTGCTGGTTGCTTTTACACAGGGGAATACTTCACCTCCTGCAGGATTGCTCTCCGAGACTAGTTAGGAATATTTGAAAATGTAAAATTGTAAACTACAATCAAATGCTTTGGAGTTTGAGAATGCATCATCGGCATCTGTAATACCAATTTAGGAGAAACAACTTTGCAAATTAATAGAAAATCAGAAAATTAGGATTGTCTTCCAGTTAAGTGCTAGGCTCATGTGCAACGACCTGTAACAATGTATGTTATAGGTAAGTTACGGTGTAATTTCCATTTGTGGAACAACCTGTTTCAATTTACTTTCATTGTCAGCCAAATGATTTTAAGAATTAAAAATATCTCCATTGTTCTTCAGACCTTATTCCACAAAATGTTGCAGGATAGCCCCACAACATTGACATTTTGTATGGTTCAATTCATTTTTTCAGTTATTAGAAGTTGCTCTTGTGCATTAAGATTTTCTTGTCCTAACTTCTTTTTTTTCAGAATGAGAAGGATATGACAGAGACACTCTCAGTGACTGAAAATTCGTTTTGTTCTTTTCATAGTGCTAAATGGTTTTGATAGTGTATCTTAAATTTAGACAGACTCTGATACGTGCTGATGTTTGTGTGACAGATTGACAGATGTCACTTGTAGTTTAAGTCTTATCTAAACCCATATGATAGAAAAGCAGAAACAAATGGAAACAGCCTTCTTTGAATGACACGCATTAACATTCACCTACCTCATATTACATTCAAATGTTGACAGGCAAATTAAAAATTACTTGGAAAAACTCAGTAATTTCTCGAGGGTTGGATGTTCACAAAAGGCAAGTTGTCTATGTGCTTGGGTGAGTGCTGGAGGGTCACTGTTGAGATGTGCTCATCCACCATGCCCAGCTTCATTGCTTAGAATTATAATCAGTATCTATAGGAAACCAAGGACTGGGAGTTGCCATTTTCTGGCTATTAATTTGGGTGCAAGCCTGCATGGGGAGCATCTCAGATCCAGGTTTACATACCTTGGTTATCTAACACAGCAGCAGTCAGGCATGTAACTTAACACAGTCATTAATGGCTTCTGCAGTCAATGGCAATTCCATACGCTGTGAACCTTGCTCTACAGGGGCCTTTTGGTCTCCCCATGGTGCAAAGCTAAGTCTCAAGTTAATTGGACCCTAATTCCTCTCCAGTCCCTTCTTAAGGCACAGCTAACTTGCTTGAAATTCGTTTGTCTTTCCTTCTAGTTTGTGAAAATCAGTAACAGTCTTATTGGTGGAGGGTGCTGAAGCATGTGAATGTTCTTAATTTATGTCAGTCTTTTGACTGTGGAACATATATTTCTCAGAGGAGCAGTGTGGCTACAGTGATGGCAACTGGTATTTAAAACTCAGTACTAGTAAATCCCAGTGGATAAAACAAATCTGATGTATTTCCGCAGCTCAAGAGTGACATTTGACCATTGTACTACTGTTCTGACACTGAAGTCAGTAATGCAGTTTTGTGCCTTAAAGCAGTCCCACTCTCCTCAGCAGATCGTCACAATTAGTTCCTGCTTGGCAAAGAATCAATAAAAACAAGAGAACTTTTAGAAAATAATTTCATACTATAAATCTGTACAACCGAGGTGTAAGTGCTGACACAGGTGTGGCCAGCAAATCCAGCTTTTAGCAATGTTATATGATGTCCATGGAGGAGCAGGCTGGCCTCTCATGTTCACAGTCTCACAGTTGTTTACACACGATAAAACATGAGTGTGGCTGTGCCTGCTGTAGAGTGTCATAATCCACAGCATTTGTGATAAAAAAACAAGCGTCAGACCTAGAAAAGGAATTGGCACCTTCTTGTAAGGTACCAGAGAAGCTCCTTTGAGTGCCTAACCTTGAGAACAGACTTTCAAGATCTGCATTCAGACCAGTCTGGAGGATCTCCAATAGGCAAGATGAGTGAGATCCCTGTGTCAGCAGCACAGCCTGAGGGCACAGGAGTCTGCAGCTCCGGTAACAAAGCCAGTACTGAGCCTCAGCCCTTTCTTCCTTTCCCTGATGGATTCTGTGTTACATTAGCATTGAGATGTTGCCAGACTAAACAGAAAGGTACCCAGCCAGTATAAGTATCTGCATTGTTAATGGCCTCTGAAGAGTTGGCTTTTTTAACTGCAGTTTGCAATTTGAAGTACCTGAACTCTCCCCAGCCCCAGGATCCCAACAAATGCCCTTCATAGCACTCTACAGCCTGGAACTATAGTCTCAAAATGCCATACATAGGAAATATCTCAGATGCCCTACAACTATGCTGCAAGGTCATCTACTGGGTCTTGTCTTTGAAGCCAAAGTAATATGTTGCTGGTTTTAACTGTGAGGTGCCATCAGTATCTATCACATCACTCCGTAATACCAGATGCACTCTATGCCTCACACCTCTGCAATGTGCTTGTCACAAAGCACTTCAAACATCTGCTGGGGATTTTGCAGGCAACTTGTGCTCTCTTTGTTATTTTGTAACTAGTGTGCCCACATCATCTGAAGAAAACGAATACTCTGCTTCATCCTTCACATAGAAAAGACTGGCACTGTAAATATATAATATTTTTCTATTCATAGCGGGTGCTGCTTCTACCTTACTAAGTTTTCACAGTATGGTCTGAAGGAAAACTTCTCCTTTCAATAGCTTAAAATGAGAGGAATCAAAGCTGTATGTGTCACGGGCCTAGATCCATTCTGACTAACTGAAGCACACTATTTTAGGTATAATTCAAAATTAATATGTATACTTTTAGCTTTTTTAAAAAGCTTGATCAGCATTTTCAAGTAAAGAATGTTTTATCTGGCATACTGAAACTTTTTTCTAGCTGTGGAGCAAGAATACTGGTAAGAGGTGTTAGGAGATTTGGAGGGCTGTGAAATGGTATAAGTTTTAACAGGCTAGAGTGAAATCAGAACTTGCTCAATTTAAAACACATATAACATTTAACCGTGAAACCAACTCTGTCTGAGCCTTGATTGATCTTTGCCTCAGTGAGATGCCCTTCAGATGTGATCTGTTTAGCCCATCAGCTCAGAGGTTTCACAGCAGTTCATATTCAGCACTTGCAACACCATCAGCTGAAAGAATTTCCAGGGAGAACTCCGAATCCCATCTACCCTCACCAGATTTGTTGCTTCTAACACTGATGCTCAATTCACTGTAGTAAAAGAATATGAGCAGCAACTGATTTCCTCCAAAAAGGGAAGCACTGACAAATACCCCCCACACACATGTACCTCCACTTGATCATTTAATGGTCATTTGGAAATACCTGCATGCCTTTCACTGCTGGCAGACACTAGCAAATGCCATTTCAGAAGAATCTGGGCCACCAACACTTGCTGGTCCTTCGACGAGGAGTTAGTCAAACAGAGCACTGGGACTTCAGTGGGACAACTGGACAGTAAATTCGTCCCCATGAATATGCAATCTGTCTGTCCATCCCTATTAGGCAGAATAAAAATTGGTTCTTGGATTTCAATTGCAAGATAGGAATAAACTTCTGCTACTGAATAGCATCTAACACGTGGCACACCAAATGTGGTCAAGTGCCTTCTGGGGGTAGGCATCTAGGCAGCTTATGCTAGTGAGGGTTTGCAACTATAGGAAGAGGCGACCTTATTTTTTCTGTAATTTCCTTTTTCTTCAAAACAAGTGCAGGAAATCACACTTGCAGAAAGACAAATAGTGCAAGACTAGGACTGCACAGCTGAACACTTAGAAGGCAGGACATGCACATGGTGGGATACAAAACTCACCTGATCATGCATGAAGTTTATGACACAAACTTCATCACTGCAAGTTCAAGTTTTTTAGCTGCAACTATATCTAAACTTCACCTCCCAGATAATATCACCTAACAAGAGGAACAGTAGATTATCCACCAAAAGGTAAAATGTTAAATAACAATTGAATGGCATTTTGCAAGACTTAAATACAGTTCAAAAAGCTTCAGAGCTCAAGACAAGAATAATTAGAAACAGTCATGGCATGCATGAAGAGGAAAAACATAATTATCATAATAATATCTTTTGCCTATAAAATATATGAATCTGCCAGAAATGAAATAGTTCCTGTAAAACCATAACGTTCTCCAAAAGGTTCTGCCTATAACATAAAATACCTTTAGTCTTTCTTCTCAATAAATGCAATCATAAATATATGATAAAGAAAAAAACTTCTGCTTCCATTTTGAGCTATAAAGCCTTGCAAATAAACAAAAAATGACACTTAAATTCATAGAGTGATTTCCTTAGAGTGGATGAAGCAAGCATATCATATTAAGTAAAGCAATTTTAATATTATTATTTGAGGCTACTTGTATTAAACAGAACACTGCCCTGTCTTTGATACAGACATATGCTACTGTGTACTTATTGGCATCAGTTTAAACGGGAGTAAGTGATGAAGAAGGCTACTAAGGTATGCCATCTCCTTAAGCACTTCTCTAAGACAGCTGTAGTGGCAGTTTTTCAAATTATTGTTCTATCGCGTAGTGCATTTGAGCTACAATTCTGCAAATCGCCATTAGTTTTGAAATACAGAAGAGACGACACTAGGAGTCTAACAAAAGCCACTGGGATTCACAGTTAAGAATGCTGGAAGGTTCATCCACAGGAGAAAATACAAGAGTTAGTGAACTGTGCTTCACAATATGAATTTGCATTAAAGTGATTTAAACATCAAACATTTTATAGAGTTGGTTGGTTGTCTTTTAGTATTGAAACTTTACTAGGGTTATCAGCTGACCTGTGACCACGCTATTTAAAACCAACTGAATGCTGATATAGGTGAAGACAGACAGGAAACATACTAAATATGCTTACATTTGTCTAATATGAACCTCTTGTGTGATTTAGGTCATTTCAAAAAGAACCCAAAGCAACTTACTATCTTGAGGGAAATGGTTATTCTTGTGCACAAAATAAATTAATTGGTCTGACTGCAATGAGAGATAAAAGTGATTCTCTATCAGTGTGTTTTTAATGAGTATCATATACAGCGCAGATTTATAAATCAGAGCATAACTTCGGCTTCATGCTCTTCACTCCATTTTACTTACCATCAGTTCCTATTTCACTTTTAAGGTCAGTACAAGACTGGAAAAGACACAAGAAAAAACTGAGCATTGAAGAATACTTCTTAAATCATTAGTCGCTTGTCATTTTAATGGTGTTAGAGTTTAGCAAATTTACGAGGCATAATCTAGTTAGCTTTACAACGTCCAAATATTGTTAGTCTTAGAAGACAGCTCATTTGATGCCTGTGCTCTCCACTCAATTTACAGACTGCCCCTATTTCCTTAGGCTGTAACTGCCTTGTTTGCAGTGTCTTGGTCAGGATACAAATACAGTGGGCTCTGCGATGAATTTGCTCTTGGAGGTGGTTGTGTACCAGTCAGTCTTTCAGAATTTCCTGGAGAATTCTCCCTCCACCTTGGACTCGCCTGCTCCTGAGACACCTCCCACACAGATGGGCATGGGGAGGTAAAATTCATGCTGGATCGTGAGAGGTAGTTCTCCTGAAGACCTTCTTCTTGGAGGCACCTGTTTGAAAGCACTTCTTTTTCTTTGGAGTTTCGCCATTTCATCCTTCGATTCTGAAACCAAATTTTCACCTGTTGACAAGTTAATGAGAGTTTATTATCATCATTTTCTTTAAACAACTTTGCCCTAACAAGTTTTTTTTTCTTTCCATCCCCTTAGTTTCATGTTCCCTCCTTATTCATTGTTACAGTAGATCCAGTGAAGCTGACTGATTGACATTTACAAATACTCTCCTTGACTTTCACCACCAAACAGGTGATTGTTTGGCTTAGCCTGGAAAAAGGACAGCCTAGGGGCTAAGGATAGAGAAATCTCCTATAGAAAGATCCCTCTAGACAGAAAAGGATTCCCAGAGTAAATGAGCACTGTCATTAACAAAACTAAGTGATACTACTGGTGATGCAAAGCCTTTAATTTAAAAGAGACTCTAAGAACCATGACAGTCCCATTCACAAGGATAGCTAAAAACAGCTTGGCCATATAGCTTCAAAATGTGTGTTATGACATTTGACACAGTAGCAAGGGTTTAAAGACATTTTGTCTGCCTGACTATGGTTTTCCAGGAGCTGCCTAGAATCCATTTGCTTTTGAGATAAAATCCATTTTTCAAAACCTT